>NW_026126624.1:1235000-1536926 GCF_943737965.1 Phodopus roborovskii | reverse complement strand
ATGTCTCATGCTGTGCTCTACATCCTGAAATGGTTTCATGACCAATCTAAAGGGGATCAGACAGACTATGAGCTAACCTCGCTTGACACCTATGCTAGATCTGTAATATAAGCTAGTCCTAAGGCACAAACATGTTCCCAGACGATAAGGAACATCATATCTAAAAAATAGGTCAATACAATAATGGGAATATTCTATAGCCAGCAGGTCATATCTGGCCAGCTCCCTGGTACCAATTTCTGTCTTAGTCACTATTCTATTGATTGAAGAGACACCATAAACAAGGCAACTCTCACAAAAGAAAGGATTTTAATTTGGGCTGGTTTACAGTTTCAGAGATTATTCATTTGCCCATTGTGTCATCCATAAGCAGACATGGTTCTGAAGCACATATATAGTGAGAATTCTTACCTGATCCTCAGGCACTAGAAAATAGGAAGCACAATGTAATTGGATTGGGCTTTGAAACCTCAAAACCCACCCCCCAGTAACACACTTCTTCTAACAAGGCCACACCTACTCCAACAAGGCCAAATTCCCTAATCATTCTAAAGTACTGCCACTCCCTGATGACTAAGTAACTAAGTATTCAAATATACAAGGTTATTGGGCCATTCTTACTCAAGCCACCACATGGTCCTTAGGTAGAGAATGGGAAGCAGTAAAAAGAAACAATATTCATATTGTATGGTTTATAGTATGCTCTGGTTTTGTGGGGGGGGGATCTTTGCATTAGGTCATGTAACCTTTCGACAACCATACCAACCAGATACTATTTCTCAACCTATCAATATGGAAACACATAGAAGCTTCTAGATAGGTAAATGATAATCTTAAGACTGGAAAGAGAAACCAGACATTAGAGCTTGCTCTCAGCCTGTTCCCCATTACTGTAAGGGCAAAGCCCAAGTTCCAAAAGACAGATTAAGGTGACACATGAGTTCACAGAGGAAAGATAAAGATCTCAGAGGATCAGGAAAGAGTATTAGGAGAATGAGGCCTACTACTCCATCACAAATACAGGAACAATAATATTTAATTGAGCAAAACCTTATCCATCCTTGTCCCCCCACCAAAAGAATTACATTCTTCTCATTAGTAGACTGGTGAAACTTCTAATATAAAACACAAAAAATTTACCAGAATTATTGTTATTTAATGTCATCAATAAAACATGTGTGGAATTTTTTTCTCCTTATTTCTGAAGGATGTGCATATCTTTAATTTTCTCTAGTTCATAAAGCCTAAAATACTTACTGTCTGGCTCTTTAAAGGAAAGCTTAACTGACACATACCCGAGAGGAAATGAAACCTTGAAGTCACTTGGATTGTGATTGGAAGCCAACCACAGTGTGTGGGTCAGACCACTCCTGCACCACAGTGCACTCAGGCAGGTCAAAGGACCATCTAGGGTGTTGGTCCTTGCCTCACATCTTGTTTGAGATAGATTGCCTTGTTCAGTAAGAGCACTGGGGCAGTACTGTATCTGATTCTATGTGTGTTGTGGGATCTGAACTCAGATCCTTATGTCTAAGTGCCAAGAGCTTTCCCACTGAGCCATCTCCCTAGTTCCACATTTAATGTAGTGATGGGCAAGGTCATGAGAACTTGCAAACCTTAGAGTTTGGGAGGGATGACTGAATTTCTTGTCTCCTGATGATCCCAGCAGTTACATCACTGAAGTCTAGCTTGAAGACAAATCCAAATCCTTCATCAAGGATTCTCCAATGCCTGGCGACAACCAAAGATGGCTTGGCCAGGATTCCTGAGATGGGATACTTTAGAGCAAAGTGTCGCCTAGTTCAAGCCACATCCCGAAGTAGAAGCATTCTTCTTGATGTGACCAAACCAGTGGTGGTCCCCAAAGGCAGTGGCACTATTAAGAGTTGTGGCCTTGTTGGAGTAGATGTGGTCTCATTGGAAGAAATGTGTCACAGTAGAGGTGGGTTTTAGGTCTCATATATACTCAAGCTACGTCCAGTGAGGCAGTCTACTTCCTGTTTCCTGCATGCCATCAACATGGAGTCGCCCCTCCGGCACCATGTCTGCCTGCATGTCCCCATGTTCCCAACCGTGATGATAATGCTCACGGTGTCTCTTCACAGCAATAAACCCTAACTAAGACACCACCTCAATCCAAACAAGCACACGTGAACCACCTCCCACTCATATTAAGTAAGCAATGTAGTTATGGTTGCTAACTTTATGTTCAGGAACTGTACTGAATCAGTTAACTGGGTTCCTTGCTCATCTGAGCAAGGATATCCGCCTTTCAGAAGACAGAGACAGGCAACTAATTAAAACAATTTTGGGCAATTGTGTCCCTGAGCCATCACATGTGGGTCACCAGGTGCTCCTGTTCAAACACCAAATGGAGGATGGGGCTGTCCCCTACAAAGCATCTTTGTGATGTGCCCTGCCTCCCAGAACTTCATCATCAAATGCCAGATCTCTATGGCACACTGGTAGATGGATAAACTTTGAAAACATGACATAAAGTCAAAGAAACCAGATGTTGTGTGATTTTATCCACCTGGAATATCTAGAATAGGCAGATCCATAAGTGTTAAAGACAGTGGAATCAAAGTTATGGGCACGATGGAGGAGGATTGCTTAATGGATGTAGTTTTTCTCTTTGGGATGAGATGTTCTGGGATGGATGCTGGTGATGGGTGATAACACCATTAGTGTTTCTTACTATCCCTGTGTTGTTGTTGAAAATGACAAATATGGCCAGTTTATGTATACAGAGGAAAGGGCATCTTAAAATCAAAAACCTTGCTCGACTCTCAGTGGGAACCCGAGGTCTGTTCCTGTGACTAAACCAAATTGCCCCCCATCACCTCTTTCCTGTCATATGCCCATAGGACCATAGATTAGTGCCTATATGGGAATCAGTAGGTAGGAGCTCAGGAGTTTTATGTTTGAATTGGAAAAAAGATATTCAGTATCCTCCCAACAATGTGAAGCATCTACAAATCATGAATTGCTCTGCAGTTTAATCTTCTACTTCAAGATTAATCAACTGTTTAAGTTGGGTCCAGACTCTTAATTAAAGCTGTCAGCACCTGAAAGCTCATTTTCCGGGCCCAACTCTCTGGTGAGAAACTGTAAATATGGGAAATTTAACATAGACACTGGGCATGACCTGGAGTGTAAGGAGCCTGATGTTCAATTATCAGAATAGCATATTGTACCTCACTAATGTATACATTAGTGACTTATCTGCTGAAATAAAAAAAAACAGTTAACATGAAACTTAAACGCATGCTGGGATTGCAGCTTCTTCTCTTATGGGCAGAGTATTTGCTAACATGCATGAGGCCCTAGGTGCATCATTAGCACTACAGAAACTGGGTATGTGGGGGTACATCTGAAATCCCAGCACTCCAGAAGCAGAAAGAGGAGGATAAGGAGTTCAAAAAACCTAGGGTTACATAATGAGTTCAGGGCGAATTTCTAGACTATGTGAGACTCTGACTCAAAAGAAATACATAATTTTACATAATTGAGTTCTGATGCAGAAGCTGAAGCAGATCCAACGTGTGTGGTTTTGTAGTGTTTTGTTAACATGCCATTCTCTTGTCTTAGTTACTATACCTCTCCTAGAAGAGAACATCACTGGCTGTTGCAGGGAAACACTTCTTTTAAAAGCTGTTTATTTTATTCATTTTCCTTATTTTACATATTGATCCCAGTTCCCTCTCCGGTCCCTCCTCCCTTCCTCTCTTTCACCCCCCCCCCATGTTCCAACCACCCTCCCATCGCATTCCCCCAACACTCCACATGTAAGGTGATGCCTTCCAGGAGGGGTCATCTAAATCTGTCAAGTCGTTTGGAGTAGGGACTAGGCCTCCCTCCTGTCTCTAGGCTAAGGGAGTATCCCTCCAAGGAGAATGTGCTCCCAAGTCCTTCATACATCCGGTTCCACTGTCAGAGGTCCTTTGACTGCCCAGGCCTCTAACTGAGGACCCATGTTCAGGGGCTCTGAGCCTGTCCAAGCTGGATTCCCACCCATCAGTGTGGGGCCCATTAGGTCCTCCTTGTTCAGGGTCAGCCGGTTCTGGGTTTCTGGGTAGCCTGGTCTTTGTCCTCCCTCTCTGCATCTGGATTCTAGTCGCCTCAGCATTCAGCTGTGGATGTCTGCAGGAGGCACTCCTAAATTGAAACAAACTTTCAAATGCCCAAATCCTTTGTCAACATTCTAGCCAAGAATATGGTAGGAAAGATCAAAGGGCATGAGTATTGCCTGATATTAGGACTTGTTTTAGAGGCTTTATGATATGCAAGCTCAGAGGGTTGTTGCTGTTGGTGGTGGGTGATGATTTGGGTAGTCTCAAGCATCTGTGGTTTTATAGTTCAAGTCTGTGAATTATTTCTTCAGCAAAAATTTTCATCCGATCATATTCTTCCCTCAACACAAGGCATTAGTTTATTTTAATAACATTTGAGGCAAATGTAATCATAAACTAAAACAAACCCCTCATCAGTTTGTCTGCTTCCTTCTCAAAGTCAAATTACATTCCAACTCCCTTGGGTAATTGGAGAGTAATGCCCTGCCCTAGGTATTATGGCAACACGGTGTCTTGAATGGGTGTAATAGAGGTGTAGGATCAGCGGCAGAATTCCTGGATGAGACTCTCATCATTCAAAGTCTAACTCAGTTCACTAAGCTCTGGAGCCAGGCACTCTGTGAGCTGCAGGAGTGAACAGGACAGCTCCCCTCACCCCATGTGGCTTATCATGTAATAGTCCCACAGGGAGAGTGCCACACCAGGGTGGGCACTCAAGGAAAGACCGGGGCAGGTCAGGAGACAGAGTGAGAGGAATAGATTGACAAGAGCCTTTAGTGTGGCTTCTGTAAGAAGGCAACGGGCAAGGCTGGTGAGCAGGCTAGCTTGAATAATTTCTGTAGGCTGTGGAGTATAGGATATGGTCCTGGTATTCTCATATCTGGGGTTAGGGTGTTATTGTACAAAGGAAGAATGGCCTGTAGTGGGACCTCCATAAACCAGGTGATGGATGTAGGCTGTCATGGCTGGCTGGTACTTGAAGGGCACATACCAATGCAAGCCTTGATTATCTGTAGGGTTAGTTAACCCTAGGAGGGGAAGATATCTGAGACAGCAAGACTCAAATGTCAAAACACATAATATGGAAAATAAACTACAAGGGTTACCATTCATCCTTGAGAGATGCACACTGCAGTGGGTCCAGAAGGCAAGGAAGATGAAACTGGAACAAAACCTCAGAACCTGTCCTCTCAGCTGTGAGATGATGGAGTGAGGAAAACAAGCTGAGAAAGAAGCAGCTGCTCTCTGAGGAGAAGCCAAGAGTGCCTAAGAATGGAAATCCCAGGTAGTTCTGAGGGAGGTCCAGGTGTTGGGCTTGGGGGTTAGCATGCACGCACAATAAGAATGATAGGGTTGACTAAATTTGCTGGGAGGCACTAGGCTGCAAACAATAGTCACAACACAGGTGATAGGTAGCAGCAAGTGCCTGCCCCACAACCCAGGTGATGCTGGCAACAGTTAGAGACATTTTTTAATTGCCACAACTTGGAGGTGAGGAAGAATTATACAGTTAGAGTGCAGTAGACAGAACTCAGAGGTGCAGCTGGACATAATGGTGCACGCCTTAATCCCAGAAGGGAACTAAGGCAGAGATAGGCAGATCTCTGTTTGTTCAAGGCTAGCCTGGTCTACATAATGAGTCTTAGGACAGCCAGGGCTACATAGTAAGACTCTGTCTCAAAAAAAAAAAAAAAAAAAATCAGAGGTACTATAATATAGAGATAGATGTCCCACTCCTAGCCTCACCAACAATGAGATGTCTGACTGAATGTCAGGAGTGCCAACAAGGGAGCCCCAAGTTAGAGGAGGGATTGACAAGGGAAAGTACAGGGATGTAATTGCTGAAGTCTTCAAGATTCCATGTTCTCTGCAACCTGGCTTGAGGCAGAAAAGGAGAAAGGTGGCATCTGGTATTGGTAAAGAATCTGATCCCTCTAAACTTGTCAATTAGGGGCTGGGAACAGAGGAGGGAGATGTTGGTCTAAGGGCACAAAGATAAGTTAGGCAATTTTGAAGTCTCCGTTTTGTAGCCCAGCTACTACCAGTTAACACCATATGTAGTCAAATGCAATGCATTATGCCTATAGCCCCAGCTATTCAGGAGGCTGATGCAGAAGGATCACAAATCCAAGTCCACCAGGGCAGCATGGCAATACTTTGCTCAAATAATATAACAACAGTAGTAATGTATACTTGAAAATTGCTATCAGATTGGTATTCTATGTTCTTATCAAAAAAAGACAACTATAAGAGGTACAAGATATGTGGATTTATCTTAATCATTCCACAATGAACACATATCTCAAGGCATCACAATAGACATGATGGACACACACAGCCTTCAGTAATTGTGGGTAATTGACTGCAGAACTCTCCCACAGATACCAAATCCACAAGTGCTTGAGTCCTTTATATAAAGTGGTGCAGTATTTGCCTGTGATCTATGCACATCCTTCCATATACTTTGAGTTCATTACTGCTAATTTCTAATATACGTGTAATGGTGTACTATTTGGGTACCAACAAGAAAAATATCTGTTCAGCTTCACTAAACACACACACAAAAAAAATTTCTGTTGTTTTACTAGACAGGGTTTCTCTGTGTAAGAGTCCTGATTGTTCTGGAACTCACTCTGTAGACCAAGCTGGTCTCAAACTCCAGAGATCCACTGGCCCCTGCCTCCAGAGTAGAGAGTTTAAAGGCATGTGCCACCATTGCCCACATAAAATTTTTAAAGCATATTCTTATCCTAAATCGGTTGAACCCACAGATGTAGAAGCCATGAACACAACGTGTGTTTATATATATTTGCGTGTGTGTGTGTGTGTGTGTGTGTGTGTGTGTGTGTGAGAGAGAGAGAGAGAGAGAGAGAGAGAGAGAGAGTGAGAAAGAGAGAAAGAGAGAGAATCTTGTGGTGTCCCTGAAACACTGTACTTTAGAGAGGGCAGGAACTGTATGTGTTCAGCTTTTCCAACAACCCAGCTATTACATCATGCAAAATTTTTGTTGAATGGTTTTTTTTAGATTTTTAAATGTTAAATTAGATGCAGCATCCTCCTCACCTGAAGCCCTTGTAAGTTTGATGGAAGCCTCTCCTCCCCCCACCCATGAACTGGGTTTGCCTTTTGAATAAACAGTATTTTAGATTGTGATGAAGGCAGAGCATTCTCCTGAATCTGTTATCTCATCTTACCCTTCACATATACTCCTGGGCTCCCACCAAACACTTCATGAATACACCGTTTTTTAACCCATTTCTTACATTTCTTTAACTTTGTATTTATATGTTGGTACTTTCATATGGATGCAATATATTCAAATCATGCCCAGCCACACTCTGCTCCCTGTTCCAACTCCTGGTGGGACCCCCGCCTGCCACACATCCTCCCAACTTCATGTTTGCTTTCTCTTCTAAGTATTTTCCTCTTTTATCTGGTCTTTTCTAGAAGGAGATGCAAGTATCCCCCGCTATTCTCCGTGGAGATGTGGGATGATTTGAGGAATTCTTCTGATAAATATTTCCTCATGATGGTTTCGTGTGTTTTGTAATTAAGTACATGGCCCTGTTTCCTGGATGGTCTTGTTTAGGACAAAGGTGCATTTTTAAAGATGGGTCATTTTAAAGTTTAAATAAATGATAGTAGTCATAGATGATAAAGGAAATTGGTTATAGAGATTTAAGAATACTGGTTTGGGGAACGTTAGCATGCTGGCTAATGTTTTGCCAACTTAATACAAACTAGAGTTATCAGGAAGAGGGAACACTGATAGAGAAGACCTTCTATCAGGTTGACCTGTGGGAAAGGTTGTGGTAATTTCTTGATCAATGATTGATGGGAGGGCCCAGGACATTGTGCATAGTGCTACCTCTGGAAAGGTAGGTGGTCCTGGGTTACATAAGAAAGCAGGCTGAGTGAGACACAGAGAGCAAGCCAGGAGACAAGTTCCTCCATGTGTCTGCTTCAGTTCCTGCCTTGACATTCCTCTACTTACCTGAGACCTATAAGAAGAAATAAATCCCTTTTCCCACCTAGTTGGTTTGGGTCTATGTTTCCTCGCAGCATCAAACTAGGGATAACCATTTAAACCCATTTGAAATTCGTTTTACTATCCACAGTAAGGTGTTCAAGTTATTTCTTCCAAGATTGTTAGCCAACCATTCTAAACCATTTACTTAATTACCCTTTGATAATGCTTTTAAAAATCATTTATTAATTCTTACACATGCAGTATTTCTAGACAATCTCTTTTGTCTCGTTAACCTTTGTTAGTCTTGTACTACTGCATTTTAAAATACCATGTCTGACTTACTACCTGGCCCAACAGCTCTTCCCTCCCTATGAGAAGAGCAGCTTTGACGACTGGGAACTGAATGAGGGATGTGAATGGACAGTTATAGGTGGGAATACCACAGCAAATGAAACTCTTGGGGTCAACCAGACTGTGGATCAGAACTGCGACCTGTGAGATGTTACGAGAATCCCGATCGGAAGGTCCAAGAGGCTCTGCCTTCCAAGGAAAATGGAAAGACAATAAACCTAATTAATTAATTAAATACTAGGCATTAAATGAGAATAAGTTCAGTGTTACTTTGTGTCATGAAGAACTTAGGCTTGGAGGGGTAAAACTTGATGGTGGGAAAATCTTAAAGGCCCTCGTGCCTCCTACAATTATCTGGCCAAGGAATAGGATTATTGGCTGTCAATAAGTAATGCTGAAACTGCATATCAACAGATCAGAAAAATACATACATACATAATACATACATGCATATATATATATGCACATACAATAATATCTGTAGAAACCCAGTGTGCTGCTTTGCTATAACTTCTTCACAAAGAACTCTCATTTAATGACAGTTTCCCCAAATATATAGCTTCCTGGGGATACCTGTTTCTTTGCTGTACGCTAACCCCCTGCTCTAAAGGGCTCCAGTAGAACTTTAAAATACAAGTAAAACTCAAAAATGCCTTCTTAGTTGCATAGCCTATAAATCAAGGAAGAAACTTAATGAGTAAAAATATTTAGTCTCCTGTATGACTTTTTTTCCAGCACAGGCACATAGTGGGGAGCCAAGAGCATGCACTTGTGCTTTCCTGGGCAAATACAGTAACAAAGCAGGATGACGCTGTGTGGGTCAGACAATGGGATCTGACAACTGAATAGGAAATGGACTAAAGTCCGGAGCTTTTCAAGAGCCTGTTCTCCAGGACAAAGGATCCCTTTCATTTCCCACTTGCCTCCTGTCTCCTCCATACTACACGAGTAACACTATTAATGTTATGCATCATGCCACTAAAAGTAAACTGTCACCACATTTGCTTAGGGGCACTGCTGAGTTAGTTCATCTTGATGCCTCTGTTGAATTTCTGGTGTCTTCAGTTTAGGGTGACTGTGATAAACAACAATCTCACTACCCATGAATGAAAGGAAGAGGTGAGAGTGAGTGATGCTAAGTTATACTGGTGCAAATGCCCCATTGTGCTGAATTGTGCCATCGTGTGGATTAGTAAAGAGTCTTTCCAGAGTGGTCTATTAGCAGTCTAAAATGGGTGTCTCAACTTGAAGTGTTCAACTGGGAGATGGATGGGAGGATCTGAAAGACACAAATTTTCGTAAAAATTCCTGGGCTGTGCCTAAGACCAAGACAAGGCCCATTATGGAAAGCACAGAGTCAAACATTGTCATCTTCCTGTGGTTCCCCCAGGTGAGCCTCCTAGGGTCTCCTGGTGATTGAAGAGGACTTTAAAGAAAGAGCTGCATTGATAAATAATGCATTTCCTTTGTCTTGCTAGGAATTCTGGAGGCAGAGGTACAATCAGATCAGCTGTGAACAGCTTACATAGCAAATCTAATAGGTTTGTAAGATTAGATTTTGTGTTCATTTGTTTTTGCTGTAAGGCAGCTATTAATCTGCCTCTCCTCTTTGCTGGGTGGTGCTCTTCTTACTTAGCAAATAGATCTGTTTTTCATTTTTGCATTTCACTTTGGTTTTACATTTCCTTAATCACTTTTGAGGGGAGCTGTCAGTGGGAGATCACATGAAATGGTCCAGGGGCTAGGGAGGCTGCAGAGATGGAAAACACAGGTGGGTAAAAGTTACCTTCTGGAAAAGAGTCCACCCACTTTGTAGAGCTTGAACCACCACCAACTTTCTTGTAACCTGCATTTTTGCTGGGAGCAGTGGAGCCCCTGGAAGCCCAAGCCAGGACTTTAATCCAATTTCATTGTAGTTGATGGCTGGTCTGGAGAGGTTGAGATGGGGATAAAAACATTCAAGAACTTTGCTGGAGACATCTTGTAGAAAGTCAACTAAATAATGTGAACTCTAATTATTGGATGTGCACTCTAAATTCTGGAAGTGCACTCTTACATTGTGTGACTGAAAGCCTTTGGGACAGCAGAGAGATGGGTCAGGGAATAGTGCAAATGCTTTGCAAGGCAACAAACCCAGATGCACTGCAGAGACCTCATGCTTCTTTTCTCCATTCTCCATTAAAAGATGAGTACACAAAAGCTCACTCCTCTGTCTCAAAGTCCAAGCTTAAGGAGGAGCAAGGAGACAGTACCAAGACCCTTGATATGAACCAAGGCTACTGTTCAATTGAAGTTCTTGTTTTACCTCCTCAGTGTCTCCTATTTTGGTACTGTTGGGAATGAAAGGTCCTCAACATCCAGAAACCACCACATTCAGTTTTGTTATTTACTCTTTCCATTTTTCTCTATTTAGGTCTTTTGACCAGACCTGACCTGTAAAGTATGTCTGTTCTGGACCTTGCATAACTGGCTTGAAAAACTGTCCCCTCTTTGTCCTTGACATCATCGCCTCTACAGCTCTAGTGGCCTCAATCATATGGCACTTCAAAGGAAACTTATCTTTTGCCTAAAATGCAAATACAGCAGAAATAAAAAGTCACATGCCCTATACTTCTCTCTGTTCTTCTATGAAAAAATGCCCCCTTTTGGAGAAAGGTGACCCTATCCCCAAGGCCCAGGTTTCCATGGTAACATGAGTGGAGGCACTGCCAGATTGAGTCTAAGAACTGAGCAGAGTCTTGGGAACCAAGCAGCCCTGGATTCAACCCTGAGTTTTCTAGGTAGGGCTTTGGGCGGGGCAACATTCTTAGTCTTAGTAACCCATTCAATTACAGTGATCAAGCAGCAACTTTGAACTGCTGGCAATAATACGGCTCTATATAGTCTACTTTCTGAGATGATCAAGGTAGTCAGTGGATGCTTCCTGCTGTCACTGGATGTATTGAGTAGCATCAGAGGTTGGTAACTGTAAGCAAGTTCCTGGCAGTTGAAAGGGGATGCAACTCAATCCAAAAATGTACCTGTAGTGTTTGGAAGGTCACCGGGACCTGAAGAGCACATTAACAGAAGAGAAACGAATCTCCCTTGTTCTTGCTGGGTTGGATAGCACGGAACGTTATAAAACAGCAAACAGAGGCTGTCCCCTTTATTGTATCGATGAAGGCAAAGGCCAGACACCTGAAGGGCTTCCCATGCCTCCCTAGCCAGATAGTCGTCAGAGCCAAGATTGAAGTTCAGCACCAAGGTTGTCTATGCAAGATCTCCCTGATAGCTAGGAACTAGGGTCGAGTGACACATTACCATTATCAGCGCCTGAATCCTTCACTTACTTCTTTTACCATCTTGTGCCTAGGAGAATCCGAGAGACCCCATCTAGAGATTTCTGAGCAGGTTCCCACTACATGCCTCCATGAGTCCATAGGCTCTGCAGATGTTTTCTTCCTGAGTGTGCCTGATGCCATGCAAAATGCCCAGTTTCGGGGAGCATCACCAGGGACCAAATCTACCCTAAAACTACAAGATGCCAGCCACAATGCTTTTAGGAAAACCATACCAGTAAAATAATTCCATCCCTCACCCCTACTAATGTAGTTTGCTGTGAATATTGGAGGTCTTGGGGTGTGACTGCTGTACTCATGGTCCTGAGTTTACTGCCCTTTTACCTCTAGCCACACATAAGTAGGCAGTGGGTACCAGGTCTGGGAAGATAGCTCAGTGGAGAAAGTGTGTGCTGCACAAGCATGAGGAGATGTGTTCAATCTGAAGAACCCACATTACACAACAACCAAATTACAGCCACTTACGAGGTAACTGAAATCCTAGTCCTTGGAAGGCAGGTCTCTGGAATGGCTGGCTAATGAGTTCAGATGAACTGGGTTCAGTGAGAGACACTGTCTCAAAAAGTAAGATAGGGAATAATTGAGGGAAGATACCTGGCATCCTTCTTTTACACACACACACCACACCCCCCCGAAGGGATGTGGTCCTTACCAGCCTTACTGAAATCCCTTGGGAAGAAACACAACAATCTTTGAAGAACTCTGGAACCTCTAGAGCTTGGTGTGTTCCTCTTTAGATCCCTTCTTCCTGTGAATATCTAGACCCTACGTCTTAGAGGGCTAAGGTGATTTGCCCACAGATGGCCAGTTTCAGAAATAACTCTATGACATATCCTACTTCCCCATGAAACTATAAAAATTCCAAAGTTTGGGCTTTCTGTTTTCTCATATAAGATCCCTTAAGCCCAAGTGATAGATAAAGTACATTAATGCACTCTGAACGCTTTCATGGTCTGTCCTCTGCAAAGCTACAAGACAAGTGCTGAGAGCCAGAGGAGTAAGGAATGTGGAGGGATGGAGGTGAGCAGACGGGGCAAATTACCATACAGTGTAAACCCCTAAAAAGAATTACTTCTCTGCCTACATAAAGCAAAACAGAGTATTCAGTTCAGGGGCTTTGCTATCGGGATCTCAACTTTTTGAACTTGACTGTTCCAAAGATAAATGTAGATGACAGAGTTGTTTGGTTTGAACTCTCAAAAAGCTCTAGAATTCAGCATTGCAGACCCACTTATTCTAACCGGGAGAATGTGCTGCCAGCTAGACAAAGGAACTTGGGACGTGACCCATATGTATCTGTGTGTTTGGCAGGGAAGCAGGCTGGCTTCAGACTGCCTTCACAGCTATCAGTGAAGCCTTGTTTCTTAGAAACCTCCTAAGCATAGATTTCAAGTAAGTACCTGAGTTCAAAAGTCCTCCCATGCCTGCTGCCCCTGAGTTGGACAGGAAGATGGTTTATATCCAGCATAGTGATCTGCCTCAGCAGGAATACAAAACCAGACAGCTCCTTCCTCCATGTCAGGGTTCTCAGAACCAACTTCAATGTCAAATTCAACAAGTGGTTATTTATTGAAACCTACTATGCTGAACCAGTTATGAAATGGAAACATGAGTGAGCAAAATCCCACACTTAAAGTCTGGTAAGACAACCAGATACAAGACTAACAAACTCAATCACATAGATGGGTATTTTTTTCTATGAGCAAGGAAAAGGGATGGGGTGAAGGGCCAATGAGATAGCACAGTAATCAAAGGGACACTCCACAGACTGACAATCTGAGTTCAATCCCAGAACCCACATGATAGAAAAAGAACCGTGACACCCCCCCACACACACACACACACGGTGGGGGAGGGAGGGAAGGAAGGAGAGAGAGAGAAATGTAATTTGAAAATGTTTTAAAAAGAAGACAGTGATAGGAATTGAGGGGAGGAAGTGGGGAAGCCACAGGCTACAAGGACATATTGTCCTGTGTGGGATTTAGCTATCTCTTTTAAGTTTGTGGGCCATCATGTGATAGTCTGCACTGTACCCTTGTGAGCTTCCTTTCTCTGTAGCTTAGGAAGGGAAACTGTGCTTTCCCTGGCAGAGACTGCCGTTCCCCTGGAAGCCCAGAGATGGAGAGGAGGGAAGCATACTTGCAGGGCCCCACTACCTGCTTCCAAGAACCAAATGTCCACAGGCTATTCCTGAGAGAGAGAGTTCATGCATTCTAGAAGATAAATAGACTTCCCTTCTCAGGTAATAACAGCAATTTTGCTCTTGTGAAGTTTACATTCAAGCCTGTGCAAAAACAAAACCATTAGACTTGTCATGGGCAGACTCACAGATCCTGTCTACCTTCATGTTTTTTCTCCCCCGTCCAGAGCTGAGGTTGTAATAAATGGCTCTTCGCTGCCAGCCTGTCGTTGACAGAAGTCATGAAAGCATTAAGCACAGCATCCAGCCAGCTTCATCCAGATGGAGACACAACCAGACACTCTCTCTGAGAATCAGGTACTGGTCATTACCCATAGGGCAAGAGAGAGGCTGGCCTGGCTCTCTTTACCATGAGCCACCAAATGGCTACTCTCAATCATCTAAAGAAGTCAGGATACAAATAAATGTTTCCCTCCTGAGGAAACAGGTTTCATCTATTACATGCTCAATTAAAAAAATCAAAACCTGGGACAAGTCCAGGCACCTGACCCATGTGGATATACAGCCATTTGGGCAAGTGACCAACCCCCCTAGGGTCCTCAGGGTTCAACTCCCAGGAGCTGTGCTTCTTCTGGGCATTGCAAGTCACAGGTTTCTTTCTCTAGCATAAAGAGTTGTCTCTTGTTTACCTTTACCTGGTACTTATGCCTCCATTCTGTGACAGTCCTTGTCTACCACCTCCCAAGGCAACTGTAGAATGAAAGGCTGTCTCCCTACTGCCACTCACATGAAAATACAGAACTATAAACTGAGAGACACAGGAACTGTCCAGACATCTGGTCGACCCACCAAGAGAATGTCTAACCAGAGAGGAAAGTTTTTGTTCTGGCCTTGGTACCCTCATACAGCAGTCATTCTTGGGTGGGGTGGACATGGAGGGAAGTTACAACTTTGGCACTTGGGACTTTGGGCTCAGATGCAGTCATGACTAACACATCAACGGCTGGATGTTCATACCAGATGGTACTATGTTTGCAAATAGGTGTAGCTAAGGAGGATTGTACTGAAGGGACTCATTCATTTTCTAAGTTGTCCAAGAGGGCTACCAGAAAAGGCTGGCTTACAACAATATGTTTTGAGGGATAAGCAGGAGTTTATCAGGGTGTGCCATGCTGCATCCTGCACACACATGGTCTGAATGGTCTTTGTGACCAGGGCTGAAAGAGTATTGAACTGAAGATGGGAATGGGGGATGGGAGTAAGGCACCCAGGACCATGTAAGGAAAGGCTTAATTCCCCAGGCTATCAGCATGGTGAAGGTAAAGAGCCACATAGAATATAGCACAAAGCAGGATGTTACCCCCTCCAGTGGCTCTACCCTTAGCTCAGATGCTTCATGGGGGTGTGGAACTAAAACTGTTGACATCTGGGAGCCTGGTGCCTGAGAGGCCACCTGAAGGAGCTGCTACCAGGCCCTCTCAGTGCCTCTTCTGGGGCCACCTAAGTGAGACCCACCCTTGTTGCACTGCCCCAACAGCCATGCTCTTTCCTCTGGAGCACAATGGAACTGACAAGACTGCTACACAGCAATCACCCCTATCAACCTGTGGCTGAAGGCATAACAGTTATTATTCTCTTCCAGATGGTTCTAGAAGCCAGCGTTCTGGGTGCTGTCTCAGCAGCTCCAGGAGAACCCATCTTATAGATTCTGCAGGGTTCTGGCAGCCCCAGGTGTCCGGCGTGGCTGTATCACCCCGACATCCATCTATTCTGACCCCTTGTCTGAGTTGGTGTAACATCATCCTCCATCTCTCACAGGACACTGTCACTGGATTTACAGCTCACGGGGAACTCAAGATGATCTCATCTCAAGATCCTTAATCACAACTGCCAGGACACTGTTTCTAAGTAAAATCACATTCACAGGTTCCAGGGATTCAGAGTTGGCCATATATTTTGGGTGGCCACCATATTCCATGTTTCCTGCTACAGCACTTGACAGTAAAATTCTACCCAGCCATTTCAGCTCCTTCTGGCCCTTTTCTGTAGGAACTCAGAAGGTGGGGAGTGGAGAGACATACACATGCATGCACACATGTGCACACACACACACACACACACACACACACACACACACACGGGTATGCGGACACAGACACATATATCCTATTTGTGTAGAAGAAGATACCATGGCTGCTATAAGGAGCCTGTAGACACCAGCCACTGTAGAAGGAACAATAATATGCCTCCACCCAGAGGGAAAAGGAATTTCCTCCTCTCAATTAGTTACCAAAATTATTCACAATAAAAGATTCTATGAGTGATTTGGAATGATATTTAATAATTGATTGTAATTTCTCATAATTAGTTAGAAATTAATTCCCCTCACAGAGGTATTTATTTATGAGCTTTCTGGGGGCTCTCTTTGCTTTTAAATACTTTGGGGTAAGTAATTGCAAGGGATATTAGCAATTTCCAAAGTATATTAGCGTGTCAAGTTGTATAATCTTTAGTGAAGTGGAGTAAATAAAACGCTTTTGTTTCCTGCTAAGAAGTAAGAAGTGCTCAGCCAAGGTGGCTTCTCCTTGCACAATAACTAGAGACTGCAACCACTAATTTACAGTGGCTAGTGGATGGAGTGTGACATACTCAAGGGATGCTGGCTACCCTGTGGCTGTCTCAGAACACTCTAAACCCAGATGTATGTCAATCACCTGACCCAGGCCCCCAGAGAATAAGGTTTCCTCAGGTATCAGCCACAGCTTCTAGATTCTTCCTAGTTTCCCCTGTTTCCAAGTATACGCAGGCTCATGGCTCAGTGTGACCCTAGACACATCCAGGAAGAGTTACACATTTGCAAACCACATGAGCATTCTGCGGGTGGGAGAAGACAAGCTTCCCTGGGTTGGTTCTCAATGGTGGCTTGCTGCAAGCTATACAATTAGATCAGCTGACCTGAGTACCCAGCTCCTTCCTCTGCATGACCACAATCACCACCATGTCTTAAAAAAATGATAACTTAGTCATTTCATGGGTTTGTCTGTCTGTCATCTATGGGTGCATGTGCATACGTAGGCTTGTGCATGTGGAGGGCAGTGGTCAACCTCTGGCAACGTTCCTCACGAGCTGTCCACATTGGTTTTTGAGACAGTCTCTCATTAGCCTGGAACCTGCTGAGTAGGCTAGACTGCCTAGCAATTGATCCCTGGGGATCTGTGTGTCTTCCCCTCTCCAGCACCATAATGACAGGCACCCTGACACTGTGCCTGGCTTAAAAATGTGGGTTCCTAAGATGAGACTTGAGCCCTCAAGCTTGCATAACAAGCACTTCACCAACTTAACTCTCTCTCCTAGCCCCTTAAGCAGTTCTTTTAAAAATTTAATTAAAATATAATTGCATCGTTTTTCCCCCTTCCCCTTTTTTCCCTCATGTATCTGCCACTATTTCATGCTCATGGCATTGTTGTGTGTGTGTGTGTGTGTGTGTGTGTGTGTGTGTGTGTGTGTGTGTGTGTGCGTGTCTATATGTGTATGTATATACTCCTAAATATATAAACACAACCTGCTCAGCCTGAATGTTATGTACATTGTGTGTATGATTTCAGGGCTGACCACTGGGTATTGGATAACCAGTTGGGCACTTTCAGCACTCCTTAAGTGTTTGTAGTTGAGAATTCTCCCTTCCCTATTAGCATGCTTATGGGTGTCATTCTTGTTCAAGTCCTCATGTTCTATAAGTAGAGCTCCAAGCTTATGCTCAGGCTACTAGGGACAGGATGTGTATGGTCTGCTGGTGATTTCATGAAGAACCTATTCCAGTGTCTTCCATCCTTTCCCTGTGTTGTTCTGGAACTTGCCCTCTAAATCTAACTTACCCTGGAACCTAGAGAACTGTATTTTGATCACTTTGTTCTGGAACAGACCCAGACGAACTGGTCTCTGTAGGACCAAGAAGATGTCATGATTCACAAACCCTGCTAGACAACAACTAAAGGAATAAGATGCAGTCCACAAAATGGACCAGGTGCACAGGCCAGGAGGCCACACTCACAGGATCTTACAGGTGGAAGTAGTAGTTTCCCATCACAGTCCCACAGACCCATTTAAACCACGCCAGCCCACCCCTGTGGTCACCATACCTGAAGAAGCCTTCCTGGAAAAGCAGAGGCCAGTGGGGAATCAGGGTACACATTGTTCTGACTCCTCTTTTTAGGATATCCCGGTTAGAGGATAGTTCTCCTAAGACTGGCAGTTTAATCCAGGGAGAGCCAAAGGGCTGGGTTTGCCAAGTACTGATGGATTCCTGACATTGGCACACCAACCTTCCATCTAGGGCCATCTGTAAAGTCACAGAGCATCCTTGAGGGCATCTGAGCTCTGGGTGTGCTCACCTGTTTGCTGAGTGGTATGTCCTTGCAGGGTGACATGGACTAGAACATCTAAGCCAGTAAAGAACATTTAGCAACATGGAGACTTCCTTTTTTGGTTTTCACAGGAAGCAGATTTTAAAGTTCTTGGATGCAGAGAAGGATATTTCTGTCCTTAAGGGGACCCTGAAGCCTGGAGACATTATTCATTATATCTTCGATCGAGACAGCACAATGAACGTGTCCCGGAACCTCTATGAACTCCTCCCCAGAACCTCACCCTTGAAGAATAAGCATTTCCAGACTTGTGCTATCGTGGGCAACTCGGGAGTCTTACTGAACAGTGGCTGTGGGCAGGAGATTGATACCCACAGCTTTGTCATAAGGTAACCTAACACCCCACAGC
This sequence comes from Phodopus roborovskii, assembly GCF_943737965.1. NCBI lineage: Eukaryota > Metazoa > Chordata > Mammalia > Rodentia > Cricetidae > Phodopus > Phodopus roborovskii. The sequence continues at coordinate 1,518,281 of NW_026126624.1, read as the reverse complement.
AAGGGTTTGGGCCCTAAGTGGCAGGTATATTGAAGTGACTAAAACAAGGCACATGAGTTGGGTGTGTCCTGTTCTCAACCTTCATTGCGTGTCATAATTGCTATGGGGGAAACATTGGTTATTTGTCTCATTGCTGTACCCAAACATCTGACAAGAGCAACTTAAAGGAGGGTTTGTTTACGCACATGGTCTGAGGGTCCATCACAAAAGAGAAGGGAGGAAGAGTATGAGGCAGCTGGTGAGATTGCATCTGCAGTTAAGAAAAAGAGCTAAATGTTTTGGCTCATCTCTTTTTTCTCCCCATCCTTATTCCACTTGGAAACCCAGCCCATTGGAGGGGCAGGGCTTCCTTCTTCAGTCAAACCTCTCTGGAAATTTCCTCAAAGGCATATCCAAATAGTGTCACCCAAGGGGATTGACAATGAAGATTATGTCACAATGACAAGAAGATTGGTGTCACAGGGACCCTTATCTCCAATCAGAATGTACATCTAATCAGTTAAGTCACCTTGGGGACAGGACAGGGGCATTGTGTGACCCAGACGGCTCATGTGATTCTGAATTATATCTAAGGTTAGGAATCACAGGGAAAGATTGTAGTGATAGGCAGACTGGCCCTTAGCATGTTTTGTAAATAAAACTTTATTATAACACAGTCACTCAGGCCCACCCTCACACTGTTAATAGCTTTCTGGGCAAAGCTGGGATATTTTTGCTAAAGCATACAGCCTGCAAAGCTAGAAATATTTATTGTCTGGTCCCTTACAGAAAGAGCCTGTTCTCTGAACACTAGACAGAGCCTGCTACAAAAGGGATAAAGAAAATCTAGATGGGTAGTTCCTGTGCCAGGACTGTAAAAGTCTTGTCAGTATTCCGGAAGGTGGTATGCCACCTGTAACGTTAGTATCCTGGAGTCAAAATCTAGCAATACAAAAAAACTCAATGGTCATTTTCTCTGATATCAGTTCTTATTTCACCATCACTGGGGACATTGGGACAGTTACCCATGGCCCTGATACCTGACCCTCAAGCCATACAAACTTAGAAACAAGGCATTGCTGTCTCCTGAACAAAAGTAGGACACAGAGTGCTTCGAGTTTCATCCCAAAGCACTCCCAGCCCTGGCAGAAGAAATGTGTGTCATGTCTCACATTTCTGTTAGGACTGCCTTGTGCAAAGAGAATCTCAGTCTAGGGCTTTGGGAGCATCACCACCAGAGAGTTCCCTGAACCTGAGGTCAAGGAAAGAAACGAGTATAATTACTCCTGCATCACCTGAGATTGGAGGTGCTACAACAGCCTGGGTACCAGTTACTTCCTCTTCATTCCCCTTGACCAGGTTTCTCTGTGACTGGCAGAGCCAATAGCTCTGTTCTTACATTTCCAAGCCCTCCGGTCTAAAGAGAGGGTCTGGGTAGGAAAAGAAAGGGAAATGTGTGGGAACTTGTCTGATTGGAAGCCAGGGGGCAAAGCTCCTCCTTGGGTCAGCTCACCTCCAGAGTGTAGGCTTCAGTGAGGAAGTTTCTCTGACCTAGTATAACCCTTGCAAGACTTGCAGGAGTTATGAGTTATGGGTTTCAACAGTCAGCTTCCCATGCCACACTAAGCCCCACACTAAGATTCACCCTGAATATGCCTGACATTATCCTATGAGCCAGGGTCACCCCATAGTTTCCAGTGTGGGTTCTGAAACTCAGTCCTGACTCTAATGGTCTTTTGTCATGTGACTTGAAGTAGATCACTCCTCTTTCCTGGACTTTGGTTTCATCTGTAAAATGTTTGGGTTGCGTTGGCTGATTCTAAGGGCCTCCCATGAAGGCTTTCCCGATGCTAACCCAGATTTCTCCACACTTTAATGTGGATACATCTTTACTGGCTTATTGAAATACAGAGGCAGCAGATATGAAGTGAGCCTGAGACTCTGGATTTCCCACAAGACCACAAGGGAGGTGTGATGCCAGATGCACTTAGAGAAGCTAGGCTACAGTCTATCCCACTGACTCCTGTATCCACTCACACATACAATCAAAAAGAACGTGATGTCACGCATGTTAGGTGAAATGACATGTGTGAGCATGCCCTGTGCCCCCCACATGATGGTACACTGAGTATCCATTCTCTATAAACCCTGCATCTCCACTGAACTGCCTCACCCACGGACATGGAGCTCCTGAAACAACAGTAGTTTTTGTGTCTGTGTCTTGATCTCCAGGCAAAGACGGTGTGCCTAGCACACAGGAGGACCCCACAGGGCTGAACTCTGATATCAAACACTGACAAATGGATGCCTGCCACCATCTGTCAAAGTCTTCAAAATTAGTTTTCCTTATGTATGTTTCTGCCCCCCTCCATGTAAGAGACACTCAGGTCTCTGCCACCCCCTCAGAAAACTACTGGGGAACAGGACCCCCCAAGAGTCCTAGTAGGTCACAGCACACACAGAACACAATGAGTTTGCAACGTACAGTACCTCCCACAATGAAGAGCAGACCACAATGGGAAGGATGAGGAAAGAAGTTCAGGAGGCTCTATTAACCAGATGCTGGTTGCACACTGGCTTCTGGGAACCAAGATGGATGGGACACATAGGCCTGAGAGGGTAACATAAGACTGCAACACCAGCTTCATTCTTCTGAACAACACACACACACACACACACACACACACACAACACACACACGGGTAAATCACCATCAGCATAGTCCCTTAGCATGATATGAATAGCATGTTCATGGCATTTGGTGATAGCCTGTGCACATCTCCTGGTGTATTTAACTCTCACCACTCTCCTTTATAGTGAGGAAACTGAGGAATGGATGGCCAAGATCCAGGTGACTAGCTACAACCAGGGTTAGGCTGAGGAGCTGGCAGTCTGGCTTCTGAGCCACAACTGCCCCCTCATCCCAAGGACTACTTACTCTTCCTATACCTGTGGATACAGTTATTTCTGGAAGGGCCAGCTCCCTTCCTGCCAGATGCCAGGCCTATAGGCAATGCAGCTCCTTCCCCTAGAATTTTCTGTGAATAAGAGAGCCTGGATCCACCAGAACCAATGTCAGAAAGGACTGCCCCACGCCAGAAAAAAATTCATGTATTCTATGTCAGTGGGAAGGAACATGTTCAGAGTCCACACATGGCTCAGCTATTTGCCCCACCCCCACCCCATCACACACACACACACACACACACACACACACACACACACACACACACACGCCTAGCAGGAATGTCCTCTCTAAGACATATCACCGGGCAAGCTTGAGCCCCACAGACCCCATTCCCACCCTGTCCCCATGCAGGTATGAAGCCCCTGCTGTGAGTGGGCCTACCCTCAAGGGCACAAACACCCTGATGTCCCTTCTGGTGGAGGCCTTTCAGATGCACCTGATAGCAATCAGTCAGTATGTCCCGCCCCATCACCTGACTAGAACTCAAATCTGCAGGACACCTGCTAAACCTTCTTTGCCCCACCATGGTTACTGGTGGTCTTCAGTGAGCCTGACAGGGTCAAATGCTCCTAGCTCTGTTCTCAGGGCTGGGAAGTCAATCCACAAGCAGTCAATGCTCAGGAAAGTTTTGGAAGTTTGGCTCAGCTGGCCTCAGAGTAAGAGGGAGACATGGATGGCCCCAGACAGGCCACTGTGCATCAAAGTCGCCTCCCACTCTCTGTGGCCTGGAGCAGGGCCATCTGAAGAGATTCCCCTGCATTCCTCCTCCCAATAATGTTTAGCCACAGTCAAGATTGCAAAGCCGGGGCATGGGATGGAGACATGAGGTATACGGGGAAGACTCTGAAGAGTTCATGAGCTTCTGAATCCTTCCTGAACCAGGGAATTTGGGCAAGTCAGTTGGAGACTGAGGACTTCCTTTGTCTCTAAAACTGGATCATGAATTCAGGTTCACAGTAAAAAATAAGCTGACCTGTGGGAAAAAATATGAGCCAAGTGGCCAGTGTAGCCCAGGGCTCAGTGATGCCAGTATGCTACTCACTTAACTGACTTTCCCAGACAACGAAGAAGAAAAATTGTTGCTTTAAGGCAGGGGCAGACGGTGTCTGTGTTACACTATGAAGTGATGGCACCTGGCCCCTCACTTACATGTAGTCAGCCTCTATACTGTACATACTTGCTCTGAGCTCTCCATTTATTCCCATTGATCTGAACATTTTTCTTACCATCCAGTTTTCCAGGGAAGGCAGTACTTCCTGGCTGCAGACTTAGTCCCAGGGGCCCTCAGACACTATAACCATTGAGGGAGGGACCCAAGGCAGTCCTTCAATAGACAGGCAGGCTGATGGGTTCAGCAAGAGAAAACAGTGAACAGGTCTGCCCATTTCCTCTTTCCCTCAAGACCCTTCCAATCACTCCCTCCTGTCTTCAGAGCCGAGTCTTTGCATGTCCAACCTCTGATATCTCATCTGGCTTCACCCTGTTCCAGGTCTCATCTATGTAATACCCATTAGTCAGACCAATTCACATACCTCTGCTAAACACCCATGCTGCCTCACAATCGCTGTCCTCAGGCAAATTCCTTTGTCTAAAACTCCCTAGCATGGTGTTTCTTTCATAAGCTGCTAGGAACCCAAGGAGGAAGAGACTTTCAGAAAGTATATATATGCACATGCATATGCATATATACATATAAATTCTTCATGTCTGAGGCATGCTACATCGGGACCGGAGTCCTGTTTTTAACAAGTCTCTGTGGGATCCTTCTGACGTTACAAACTGGAAACAAGCTTTTCTCCTGTAGCTGTCCACCAGCGCTCTTCTGCTCATGCATCTATGCATTCTTCAGATTTCCCTCCCGGCTCTGACACCTGACAATCATTCACCCCATAGAAAGATGACATCAATTAACACGGGCTACGCTTTCACTACAGTTCAGTAGCATTCTAAGTACCCACTGTTCTTGTGGTCTCCGCCACAAGCCAAAGTCATGGAAGCTCTCTTGGAAAGCACAGAGAGGCTGAGAACGCTACACAGGACCACACAGGTAGAGCATATCATCTGAGTACTGAACCTGGAAGTCCGTCTTCTGAGCCTTCACTCTGAGGGGGTCACCTAATGAGCCAGGCATACCTGCTGAGAGCAACGTCATTGTGGGGCTCCTCTTTTAGAAGCTGGCCTCCAGAGAGTGGCATTTTGTGTTTAAGGATATGACAGGGGCTCAGTAAACATTTGAGGCATGAAGGAAGATATAGGAAATGATACATCTGTGGCGACAAAGAGAAAGAAACAAGAAGCAGAGATAAAGTTCAATGTAAGAAGGACCATCTTCCCTAAGACCATGTTGACTTTTATCCCTCAGGTGCAATCTGGCTCCAGTACAGGAGTATGCTCGGGATGTGGGCCTCAAGACAGACCTAGTGACTATGAACCCCTCTGTCATCCAGCGGGCTTTTGAGGACCTGGTGAACGCCACATGGCGGGAGAAGCTGCTGCAGCGGCTGCATGGCCTCAATGGCAGCATCCTATGGATACCCGCCCTTCATGGCGCGGGGTGGCAAAGAGCGTGTGGAGTGGGTCAATGCTCTTATCCTGAAGCACCATGTCAACGTACGCACGGCTTACCCTTCCCTGCGCCTGCTGCACGCAGTCCGAGGGTGAGTGTACCATCATCACTGAGGATTGCCATGTGGCAAACAGGGTGGCCTCTCAGATGCACTTCTGTCTCCACCACCATTAGCTGTGAGGACGGAAGTTTCTGTTACGCCTCGCCCATCGCTATTTACACCCAAATGAACGCACAGAGGCTCCTATTAATTATAAACTGTTTGGCCGATGGCTCGGGCATCTTATTGGCTAGCTTGCTCTTAATTATTAACCCATTTTGATAAATCTATGTATGTCCATGTAGTCTTGGCTTACCAGACAATGCCAGGGTCTCTTCCTTCCTTGTCAGCTATGTGGCATCTCTGGTGGCTCCTCTTTCCATTCCTCTTCCCAGAAGTCTCCTAGTCTGGTAGGCCCGCCTGTACTTCCCTGCCTGGCTACTGACCAATCAGCAGTTATTCATCAACCAATAAGAAAAGCATATATTCACAGCCTACAGAAGGACCTTCCCCCATCATAGCTGATTGCTCTTAGCAAGCTATCTGGCCCTTCTTAACCTCCATCAGCAATGAGAGTGGTTTGCAAATCGGTTTCATCTGGGTGAGCTGCCTACTTCCTGTGCTCTTAAGAAAGTAATCGAAGGTTGCATTGAGGCTCAATGGAAACAGATGATCTGTTCCTTCCTTAGGAAGGAAGGTGACTGATAAGTCACATACCTGCCATCTCGGTGGCTGATTTCCACCAGGGACAAATGGCCTTGGCTTCAACATGTCACCTTACGCTCTGTAGACCTTAGCTTCCCCATCAGTAAGCAGATGTGGGAAGGGGAGCATTGCTGGATGTAAAGAGTAAATGGAGTGATGTCTGGACAACAGCTAACACGGGTGTCCTGTTGTTGTCACGTCATCTTTGATTCTTCACTAAGCCCTGGGTCCAGTCCCTAGCACTACACAACCAGGGCGTGGTACCTGAAAGCTCAGGTAGTGGAGGCAGGAAGTTCAAGGTCATCCTCAGCAACATAGTGAGTTCCAGGCCAGCATGAAACCAAACCCTGTCTCAAAAAAACTAAAATTTTAAAGAGAAGAAAAAAAAAAATCAGTGAAGTCCACACTGATCCAGTTGGACTTTTCAACAGCCCAGCCTAACTGGTAATTCCTAAATTCCTGCTTATTTTGTCCCAACTGTGAAACCATCCACAAGCCCACCCACAAGGGTCTGGGCTAGGAAACTACCTGGGATCACAACAGCCAATAGAGCTTGATGTTGAGCACTCAATCACTTGGTTCCAGTTACCTATTACAGGGCAAGAAATCACCCCCAAACCTGAGGCTCCCGAAAAAACAGTAAGAGTGTTCTTCCAAATTGCTGTTAATCAGAAATTCGGTAACAGCTTGGCTGGGTGGTTCTGGGCAAAGGTGTACCACACAGTTACAGTAAGATGTGGCTGGTGATAGGACACTGGGGGCAGATGGCATTGAGTGCACCTCTCTTCACATCATTTTGGGATTAGAGCTTAAGCAAATGGGTGGACTGTGGTACTAGAGGGAGTGTGCAGAAGCCTGGGGGTGGGGCCGGAGCAGCTACTGAGGAACTGAGGACCTTCTTAGGCATAAATCTGACCTGGCTGTAACAAATCTGCCATCACCCACTGATCTACCCAACTACCCACTCAATCAAGGGCCAATCAGAGCCACAGTGGAAGCTCCCCAGGACAGACTCCGCCAGCTGAGGCACATGGGGATGCTCTTTGGTGGAGCCTCAGGGTAATAACTGGGAAGCCATCTGAGTCACCCACATAGGACCAGTACTCCTGAAAGTTAAGGTGACCCTAAGACAGTTATAACTCTGACCAAAATTGGTATGTGTTATCTCAGGGAATACACTGGCCCCAAGACAGATCTAAAGAAACAAACTACAAGAGCAACCACTTTTGAGACTGGTGGAACAGAGTGGTCCCTGTTCTGGAGGGACACGAGGCCCCAGAGAAACTCTTCAGTATTTGATCACATCATTCTGTCAGAGTGGGTCAGTCAGAGGAACCTTGCTCCCCAGGACTCAAGCCACAAGCCTTCAAGTCATTTATTCCTGGAAGGAGGGCATCAGTTGATTTGGAGATCTGAGAAAATAACCGAGGGCAGAGAACTGCCCTTTGGCAACAAGAGCAAAAGTCCTTTGGATGGGGAGCAGGCAGCCACCTGGAAGAAACCTCTGCAGCCAGAGCTATTTTTAGCCATAATTGACTCACTTTCATCTGTCAAAATAGCATTAAGCAGCAGTAATGAGCCCTTTAAACAAACAGGCTGTTGATCCTGGGAAGAAGGCAGCTCTCTTTGCAAGCTCTCCAGGAGGGAATACTGCAGGAGCAACAGGTGGGCTGCCCCACCTCAAGCTTCCAGCTAGGAAAGGAGGTGCCTTGGGATGGATTTTCAAACTTACATAGGCCCCTTGGTCTTGTGGAGTACTTAGTCCAGTGAGAAGCCTGTGTCCTTGGGAAAGGACTTGCCTCCATCTCTGGCCTTACCTGGTGTTGTAACATGGCACAAGAGTTGTTGGTGGGCTGGAGCCAAGAGGGCCCATGTAGGCAGAGCTCACATGGAGAGTTTTATTGGGGATAAGAGAAAGAGGGGAGAGAGAAAGGGAGAACAGAGTAGCCTCATGGGAAGAGAGACCGAGAGGTAGAAAGAGAAACAGAGAGACAGAGGGGGCAGGGAGCAGGGCCCCACCTTTTAAAGGGGGTGTAGCTATATAAATATGCATAGCTGATGACACACTGTCAGGACCCTGAGCTGGTCAGAGTACTGCCTGAGTACTGGCAAGCACTTCCGGCCAGGTGACAGGGGCAGGCCAGCATAATACCTGAATGCATACATTCTCCCTTTTGTTTGCTACGAAAAGGTGAGGAGTTTGGGTGGCAGGGTTAGGAGAATGAGGGCCCCAAGTTCTCGAGACTGCTGGCTGCTGATCTGGGGGCATCAAAATCTTAGAGGGACTTAAAAAAAGCCAGGAGTAGGTGGCTTTTTGACTGCTGTCCAGGCTCTGTGAGGCCATATGGTGTCTCTGGGACATGGCAAGATGCTTTGTCTAGACAACTCACTGGAGGCAGTCAATTCCCCAATGGTCTGAATAGGATCTTTGCAGCAGTTGAGATGAAAGGCAGGTTTGTTCAGTGGCCAATGCTGCTACTCTTGAAGTAAGTTCTGGGTAGAGATTCTTCTGTGCTAGCATGTCCCTGTATTCCTAAGAGCTTTTTAATTAAACATTTTAAATGCCATATTCTCAGGTCTGAACATTTGAGGACTGGCTGTCTATTAGGTATATATGAATAGACAAACTTTGTTTCTACCTATCTGTTTTAAGCTTAATTCTGAACACATATAGGGGACTAGGTGAGGCTTATGCCTGTAATTAATCACATCAGTACTCAGCATGACTACAGTTCAAGAGCTTGATCGTTTGTAAGATGACTATTAACTTGTATTTCTTAACGGTCTATAATAGATTAGCAGCCCCTCATAAGTCTAGGACTTTACATTCCTGTCCAATTTAGCCTTAAAAATAATGATTTTGAATTGAAGCTCTTCTAGTATCAAAATCATAGATAATGGGCTCAGAAAAAAATTTAAAAAAAAACATAGCTATTCTGTGGGTAAAAAACAGAACAAGTTTGTACCAAGCTGTTAAGGCAGACTCAAGGAAAGGTGACAAGGAAAATATCCCAGGTTGACATGAAAACAGGAGAAAGGCAGCCTGTGAGCTGGGGTGGGGCCCATGAGCAGGGCCTCGGGAGTTCGGAGGCCAGCACTGCCCTTGACAGGCCAGGGGGGCCTCTGCCCAAATGCCCAACTTTGGGAAAAGGACCCTCTCAGGGAGCAGGCATTCCATTGTAGAATACATATCTTATTTATCAACATATGTTGACATTTATCAAAGTTCTCTATAAGCTTGATGTTGAACACTTGGCAAAAGCATAAGTACTTAGGTATAAATCCCTAGGTAAGCTTTTGTTAATCTTAATAGATCTTTATAACCTTAAGTTTTTATCATCATATAGAATATATTTTAAAGCAGAGCTGACTCACATAAACAGCATGTTGTAACAAATGTAACCATATACTTATTTCATCATCCAAAAGTACAGACTAATCTAAAATATTTGAGACTTGTTGCTTTCCTTAGTCTAGAAGGAGATGCAATGAACACAGCTCATTAGGACTAAGTTTACTCTTTAACCTTAGTAGAAGATGCCTGATAGTCATGTGCCTGCCTACATCCTGATGTGGTCACCAGCCAAGATGGAGAAGAGCCACGTGATAGCTCATTAAAATATGTCTTAATAAACAATGGTTTACATATATGCACAGTTGAATCCAACTTACACACAGAGTTAAATCTAGCTTACATTCACGCACATAGTTAAATCCAAGTCACACACACACACACACACACACACACAATCACAAATAGGAATTTAGCAAATTAAAAGAAAGGGAAAACCGGTGGGTTCTGAGCAAGGCAAAGGTGGCTTCTCCAACTCCTAATCCCACACTGAAGCAGACCTAGACAGAACATTTAGAGAGGGAGAGCAAACAGACATGAGCAGGTTTTGGAAGAAAGAAGATGAAAGTGGAGAATTGTTTCCTCTGTTCCTGACTGTATGGTCAAGGACTATTGAGGCAGAGGTGGGTAGCCCCCGCCAGAGCCCCAATTGCTGGTGTTGAATGAAAGGCAAAGCCATCTGTGAATGAGAGAAGATCTGCTGCGGGTGGAAGAGGACAGATCTGTTGTGGGTGTGACAGGCAAGTAGAATTCCTGTGTGACATGGGTGCCTTTGGCCAGCCCTGCCAAAGTATGCCACTAAACAAACATTGCTAGAGGAAAGAAAGGAAGGAAAGGCAAGAGACCAGAGACCAGGCAAAGAGAAGGAGCTCTGCTGGCAGGCACTTTTAAAGGATGTACATGTTGCATAGTTAGTAGGGGAAAGGCACCCAACCATATGTAACTGCTTTGGCAGCAGAGGATGGGCTGTGCAGGGGGCATCATCGAGGTGGCCACGGATTGGAGGACGGAAGCATCCTCGGGTCACACCAATACCCAGAGCGGAGTCAGGGGCATTGCAGCACCCCCAAGCTGCAGCAAGCCCTAGATATGCCAAGGGGGAGGCTCAGATCCAGAACACCAACTGCACACCTGCTCCAGACTCACTGTTCACCCGCAGCCAGCACAGGGAGAAAGAACAGAGAGAGGGCTTTAGTGAAGATAAAGGTTGAAAATAGGGTGTCTCCTTCCATCTATTGGATCACTGGCAGAATGTTATAAAGGTCCCATAAAATATAAGGATACAGGGTGCTGGAAAGCAGCCATTTGGATTGAGATGTTGGGCTTATATTGCTGGTAGGCTTATTCCCCATGAGTGGGTTAGAAAAGGAAAAAATGAGGACCCAATGGCTTTTTATCAAGTGAGGATAGTGAGAAAGGAACAAGCTTCCCAGTGAGTTATTAGTCAAAGAGCAGGGGCTGAGGGGGCTAAGCCTGAGGGATGAGTCTGAGAGACAAACAAAGCATCACTCATGGGGGATGGCCAGAGATGGAGAAGGGGGTGTGTGGCTTACCGATTATGATGGTGTTGGATGAAGGGGCCCAGCAATCCTTTAGTTAGAAAAGTGACAGAGCTGAAGGTTCCAGGGTCCTGGAGTACCTCAGACCGATTGTGGGTGGGAGGGACCCCCAGGAGAGGCTGCCAGAGTCTTGGCACCAATGTTGTAAAATGGTTCAAGAGAGACCTTGATGGGTTGGAGCCTAGGGGCCTCATTGTGGGTGAGAGAGACATGCCATGCACACAGTGCTCACGTGGAGAGTTTTACTGGTGGGGGGGGAGGGGCCCGAGCAGCCTCCTGAAAAGAGAGAGAGATACAGAGAGACAGAGATGCAGAAAGACAGACACCTAGAGACAGAGAGAAAGAGGGTGGGTCCAGCCTTTTAAAACGGTATGGCTGTAGTGACTTAGCTCATGCGTAGCTAATGCTCAGAAGTCTGAGCAGGTCAGAGTACTGCCTGAGTACTGGCAAATGCATCCTGCCAGGTGCCAGGGGGCAGGCCAGCATAATGCCTGATTACTAACACCTGGTGTTCACTCACAATGAAGGAACAGGTTTGCAGAGTGAAATCATGAGAGAAATGTTCAAGGGTGGTAGAAAAGGCAGGGGACCAACTATGTATAAAGGATGATCTATCAGTCTATCAGAGAAGTGAAAAAAGAAAACCTACAGAATAGGCAGAAATATTTACAAGTAGTATGTTTGGTGAGGGGCCAGCATCCAGGATCTGTAAAGAACTCCCCCCATAGCTAGTGGTACACTGGTTTCTTAAAACCTCATCCCTGAGTGAGATAGGTTTGTCTTTCCTGATTTGCTTAACTGTTTCTTTGCATGTGAAATATTCTTCAGAACAAAAGCACACATGCTTAGATGTCAACTGTTCGATCACATATTCTGAGTGCTATGTGGAGGAACTGAAATGAAAATGGGGAAAACAGATGTGGGGCACATGATATCACAGCTATTGCTTATAGGCCAGACAACATGCTGAGCCTCATCCCATGTAACCACCAGATTAGACTTAGTCCCATTATCCCCACTTTAAAGATAGAAAAACTGAGCCCTGCAGGGTAACTCATTTGCACAAGGCCACCTAGTAAGGGCAAGTTCAGTACTCTTGCATTGCTCCTCATCAGCTTCTATTTGCCTCGAGTGTGCATGGTCCGGAAATGGTGAAGGAACTCTAGAAGAATAATATCAACACTACCAAAACCAAAATGGGCTTGAGCATATAGAAGTAGTAAGAAAAACAATAACAGCACCAAAAGCTGCATTAGCTTTCGGGCAAACAACAAAACAAAAAATCAAAAACAAAACAACAAAAAAAGCAAAACAAAACACAGAGGTGGATGGTACTTAGGCTACAAAAGACAAAGATAGGCTGGGACTGTACTTCTCTTTGCATACCTGAAACTCTGGGTTATCACCACCCCTACCAAAATAAATAAATAAATAAATAAAAATAAGAACAAAATACAGAGGCAAAACAAAATCCTCAACTCCTGTTTTCTCTGCAAAGAGGGTGGAGGTGGGTCTATGTGTATATGCCCTGGACCAAATGGATGACCTTGGATACCTTACCTGCAGCTGCATTTGCTACGGTAGGCAGTGGTTCTCAACATAGACCCTGAATGAGCAACATGAGCATCACCTGGGAGTCTGTTAGAAATGCAGATCCTCAGACCACCACAGGCATACAGAACCACAAGGCTTAGGAAATGTCCAGCAATCTGTGTTTGAATGGGTCCTCTACCCGATTCTGGGGTATGGCATAAACTTCAGGGCCATTGCCATCAATAAATGGAGTCCGGTTGACACCACAGTTAGACCCTCTGAGCAGCTGGCTATAGCCTCTTCTAAACTGAGCTTCCATGGAAGGACAATGGGGGCAGCCATCTTGGCTCTGATTTTATTTTAAAACATGGGAAACTACAGACACCAGTGAGCCTGAGTTTAGGAAGGTTATCCATCCAGGGATTCATACTGGAAGGTAGGAAGAAACATTAAAAATAGGTGTGCTCACCAGAAAACAGCAGGGCATGCTGCCCCAGAGTCCCTGACTAAAGGGACAAAGCAGACAGGGTCTGAGGTCAGTGAACACAGGTGTAAGTCAGCTATGGTGATGAGGTACTTTGTAGCAACTTAAAAAGCTGTGGCCTGATTGACAATCAAGAAAATAAAAGGGGACAAGTGATAGCTTTCTTCTGGACCAGCCTTGTAGATAGAATAAAAGTTTAGTTCCCCTTTTACCTGTAATGAAACTAAGACTCAAAGATGTTAAGAGTCCTGATCTTACAAATGAGAAGAGAGGAGCTAGAATTAAACTCTGCCTATTTAATACTGAGATGTCTCTACATATCCTACCACCACCTCCTCAGATCCACAAACCGGCCAACCATTCTCTAATGACCACCGCCCTTCAAGGATGCTAATTCATCACATATGTTTATGTTGACCTTATTGAGACCTCTGTGACCCTGTCACCAGGCTCAGACCCTGTCTCCCATTTTGCCAATGGCTGAAATAGAGTCATTGTTGGTTCACTTAGCAAAAGGTTTTAGTGGAAGTTTCAGTATTCAGCCTCAGAGCAAAACCTTAGTCAATCCAAGGGAAGACTGAGAATTCTGACAAATCCAAAACTCTCCAGTTAGGCTGAAAACAATGGTGGCTTGAGACTGAGTGGATGGCTACCCCAAAGATTTCCATGCTCTCGAGACACAGCTGAGGCTGTTTGTAACACCCTTTAGGTGTTAGGGAGGCCAGGAATCGCTTTGTTACTCTGCTTGGCCAGATCCCATGGGAAGAGTCGCTTTTGGGGTACCAGACTGTAAAAAGACCACAGCAACAGAAAAACGGAGGACTTGAAATATTTGGGGAGAGAAGACACTAGGGAGCATGAGAACATCTTCCTTCAGTCAGTGGTTCTCACCACACACTTAAAAGCTCCCCGGGCGCTTTAGACTGGTGAAATAGAGCCCTTTAGGGACTACTAGATTGAGCCAGTGAGGCTCCTGGGTAGGTGGAGGGAAGGGGTTGGGGGAGGAAACTATCTGGCAAATGGTGAGAATACCCCAACACCTGAGAGCCTTGGCAAGAAGGTGGCTCCTTTAGGATGTGATGAATTCAGCATCTTTTGAAATGTCTGGGCAGAGCAAGTTCCCTTACCGGGGCTGTGAAGAGGGGAATCCATGTCATTTACACAGAGTTGCCACATGGTTTAGTAAAGGCTGCCTGAGCAAAGTACCAGCCTGAGATGGTTAAACTGTAGAAATGGGTTGTCTCGAAGCTCTAGAGGCTAGGTACCCAAAAATTAAAGTGTAGGCAGAGTTGGTCCTCTGTGAGGGCTATGAAACATCTATCTCAGTCTCTCTTTGTCTGAGGATGGCTGTCTTCACACTCACATAGCGAGAACATTCCCATTTACAAGGATTTAATATACCTTGGATGAAAGCCAATCTTAATGACTAATTTTAATTTGGATACTTCTATGAGATCTTGTAGTCAAGTAAGGTCACATGCCAAGGTATTGAGAGTTAGATAGGACAGACTTCAACCAATGAATCTGAGGAATACAATTCAACCCCTAACAGTTATACCCCACTCCAGAATTCTTTGATTCAATGAATCAATGCACTTAGCAGGTTCCAGCCCAGCTGAGACAGTGACCTGGGCATTGCATGAAGCAGACAGCACTGTGCAAAGCCTGCAACTGGCAGAGCTCTGCCTCGAGTGCCAACAAGGACTCACCATGAGCAGTTCACCCAAGGGCTTTGCCAGCCAGAAGAGTGGCCCAGTGCCCTGGCTGGCTGTTGGCCAGGAAGGAGAGTAGAAGAGTGGTCGAACAGCCAGGCAGTGAAATGTGGCACAGTCAGTGGGAAACCAGTCAGCATTTGGTCATAAATGGTTCTAATTCAATTACAACAACTGGGGAGGCTGTGACCCACAGAGAGGGCCACCCCTTGAGCAGGGCAGCAGCCTGCTGGCCCTGAGCAAACACCCTGTGAATTGGTGCCAAATTAAGTACCAGGAATGCTGAGCCTGGTCTTGGGATGGCACTGAGTCAGGTCCCCTCCCTGCCAGGGCTTAGAAGGGTTGGATCAGTGGAGAGGCCCTCCCATCTGTCACTGTGAACAGAAGCCTGGAGGCCAGAGAACAGGCTGGGTGAGAGGATGGAAGGTGCAGAGAACAAAGGGACAGCTCAGCACTGGCAGGGATGCTCTGACAGACGACATCCCAGGCCAAAGTGTGCATCCCTAATCCACACCCTTCTCTTTGCTGGTCCCACTGTGCTCCACTGGGCAGGTAGTCAAGACACTAGAATTACCTGTCTGGAAGTACATTCTATAGAAAAGAAAGACTGCTTGTTAGTATGTGCTTGTGTGGTGGTAATGATGGTGGTGGTAGGGTGTGTGTGTGTGTGTGAGAGAGAGAGAGAGAAGAGAGAGAGAGAGAGAGAGAGAGAGAGAGAGAGAGAGAGAGAGGGGGGGGGGGAAGGTCATTCCTCAAGAGCCATCCACATTTTCCCCAATATGCCAATTAAGCTAGACTGGTTGAGCAGCAAACCCCAGGGATCTGTCTGTCTCTGCCTGCCAGCACTGGGATTACAAACCTGTGCCACCACACCTGACTTTCTATTTTTTTTATGATAATACTTTTTATTTAAATTTGAAACAAGCATGTTTTACATGTCAATCCAGTTTCCTTACCCTCCCCTCCTCCCCATCCTGCATCCAACCCCCATCCCATCCCCCTTTCTGCTCCCCAGGGAGGGTAGGTAAGGCCTTCCACAGGGGGAATCTTCATAGTCTGTCATATCATTTGGGGGCAGGGCCTAAGCCCTAGCCTGAGAGAGTATCCTCTATGTGGAATGGGCTCCCAAAGTCCATTCATATTATAGGGATAAATACTGATCCACTACCAGAGGCCCCATACTGCCCAGTCCTCCTGACATCCACGTGCAGGGGGGCTGGTTCTGTACTATGCTGGTTTCCAAGTTGTCAATCTAAGGTCCTTGAGCTCCCCCTTGTTCAGGTCATCTGTTTCTGGGGGTTTCCCCAGCATGGTCTTGACCCTTTTGCTCATCACTACTCCCTCTCTCCATCTGGATTCCAGAAATTCAGCTCACTGTTTAGCTGTGGGTCTCTTCTTCTGCTTCCATCAGCAACTGGATGAAGGCTCTAGGATGGCATATAAGGTAGTCATCAATCTCATTATAGGGGAAGGACATTTAAGGTAGTCTCTCCACTATTACTTGGATGGTTAGTTGGGGTCATCCTTGTGGATCTCTGAACATTTCCCTAGTGCCAGATTTCTCTTAAAACCTGTAATGGCTCCCCTCTATTATGGTATCTCTTTTCTTGCTCTCCTCTATTCTTCCCCCTACCCAATCTTCCTGCTCCCTCATGTCCTCCTCTCCCTTCTCTTTCTCCTAACTCCCTGTCCCCTCCCACTATGCTCCCAATTTGCTAGAGAGATTTTTTTTTCCCTTTCCTTTTTTTGTGGGGGATTATATATGTCTCTCTTAGGATCCTCCTTGTTTCCTACTTTTCTGGCAGTGTTGATTGTAGGCTGGTGATCTTTTGCTCTATGCCTAAAATCCATACATGAGTAAATAATACCATGTTTGTCTTTTTGTGACTGGGTTACCTCACTCAGGATGGTTTCTTCTAGTTCCATCCATTTGCCTAAGCATTTTGATTCCGTTGTTTGTTTCCGCTGTGTAAATGTACCACATTTTCTCCATCCATTCTCCAGTAGAGGGGCATTTTAGGTTGCTTACAGTTCTTGGCTATTACAAACAATGCTGCTATGAAAATAGCTGAACAGATGTCTTTGTTGTATGAATGTTCGTTTTTGGGGGTATATGCCTAAGAGTGGAGTTGCTGGTTCTTGAGGTAGACTGATTCCTATTTTCCTGAGGAACCATACTGATTTCCAAAGTGACTGTACAAGTTTGCACACCCACCAGCAGTGGAGGAATGTTCCCCTTTCTCCACATCCTCTCCAACATAAACTGTCTTTGGTGTTTTTTTTTTTTTTTAATTTGGCCATTCTGACAGGAGTACAATAATATCTCAGAGTTATTTTGATTTGCATTTCCCTGATAGCTAAGGATATTCAGCACTTTCTTAAGTGTCTTTCAGCCATTTTAGATTGTTCTATTGAGAATTTTCTATTTAGTTGTGTACCCCACATTTTAATTGGATTATTTGGTGTTTTGGTAACTAGCTTCTGGAGTTCTTTGTATATTTTGGAAATCAGTCCTCTGTCAAATGTGGGGTTGGTGAAGATCTTTTCCCATTCTGTGGGCTGCCATTTTGTCTTGTTGATTGTGTCCTTTACCTTACCAAAAGCTTTTCATTTTCACAAGGTCCCATTTATTAATTGTTGATCTCAGTGTCTGTACTACTGATGTTACGTTCATGAAGCTGTCTCCTGTACCAATTTCTTCAAGGACACCTCCCACATTCTCTTCTAAGATTTAAGCTGGATTTAAGTTGAGGACTTTGATCCATTTGAACTTAAGTTTTGTGCATGGTGATAGATATGGATCTATAACGCGGTAAAATAAGGATCAGGATAAACAAATAGGCCGAATAGATGTTTATTCAGGGAGAAATAACTTACAACCTAGAAAGATGAACACCAGGAAATTCAACCCGATCCTCTCCTGTCCGAGTCACGCCAGAAAGAGAGCGCCTTTCCTGGCCCCCTCCGACCTCCTACCACAGGTCACTCCGCCCATGGTTCCACCCCCAATGGGCGTGGTCAGTGCCACAGAACTATCTCACTACAGATCTATCTGTAGTCGTCTACACACCAGTATCCAGTTATGCCAGCACTATTTGTTGAAGATGCTTTCTTTTTTCCATTCTATAATTGTAGCTTCTTTGTAAAAACTCAGGTCTTCATAGGTATGTGGGTTAATATAAGAGTCTTCAATTCAATTCCATTGGTATACCTCTCTATTTTTGCACCAATACAAAACTATTTGCAGGATTATAGCTCTATAGTAGAGCTTGAAGTCAGGGATGGTGATCCCTCTGGAAGTTCCTCTTTTGTACAGGGTTGTTTTGGCTATCCTGGGTCTTTTGTTTTTCTATATAAAGTTGAACTTCTTTCAAGGTCTGTGAAGACTTGTGCTGGGATTTTGACAGGGATTGCATTGAATCTGTAGATTGCTTTTGGCAAGATTGCCACTCTTACTTAGTTGATCCTACCTATCCAAAAGCAGGGGAGATCTTTCCATTTTCTGTTACCTTCTTTAATTTCTTTCTTTAAAGACTCAAAGTTCTTATTATATAGGTCTTTCACTTGTTTGGTAAGTGTTACCCCAAGATATTTTATTTTGCTTTTGGCTATTGTAAAGGATGATGTTTTTCTGATTTCTTTCTCAACCCCTTTATCTTCTGTGTATAGTAGGGCCACTGATTTTTTTTTTTTTTTTTCTTAGTCAATCTTGTATCCTGGCATTTTCCTGTAGGAGTTCCCTGGTAGAGTGT
Source organism: Phodopus roborovskii (assembly GCF_943737965.1). NCBI lineage: Eukaryota > Metazoa > Chordata > Mammalia > Rodentia > Cricetidae > Phodopus > Phodopus roborovskii. The sequence continues at coordinate 1,499,631 of NW_026126624.1, read as the reverse complement.
TTTGGGTCACTTATGTAAACTATCATATCATCTGCAAATAGTGAAAGTTTGACTTCTTCCTTTTCAGTTTTATATACCCTTGATCTCCTTTTGTCTTCTTATTACTCTGTCTAGTACTTCAAGTACAGTATTGAAGAGATATGGAGATAGTGGAAAGCCTTGTCTTGTTCCTGATTTTAGAGGAATCACATTGAGTTTCTCTCCATTTAGTTTGATGTTGGCTGTTGGTTTACTGTATATTGCTTTTATTATGTTTAGGTATGTTCTGGTTATTCCTGATCTCTCCAATACCTTAATCATGAAGGGGTGTTGGATTTTATCAAAGGCTTTTTCAGCATCTAGTGAGGTGATCATGTGGTTTTTCTTTTTCAGTTTGTTTATATGGTGGATTACATTGATGAATTTTCATATGTTGAACCATCCCTGAATCTCTACTTTGTCATGGTGGATGATTTCTCTGATGTGTTCTTGGATTCAATTTGTCAGTATTTTTGCATCAATGTTCATGATGGATATTGGTCTGAAGTTCTCTTCCTTAGTTTCTTTCACACCTGCCTTCTTAAACACAGGTCCTGGAAATCAAGCTTGCATCTCTGTGCTAAGCACTTTATCAACTGAGCTATCTCCCAGCCTCGTATATTTTTAATGGTGTATGTGTTTGCAGATGCATGCATGTGCTTGAGCATGTTAAATATCAGTGCACATAGTAAAAAGGAAAATCCAAATTATATGAGAGAAGCTTAGGAGAAAGAGAAGTTAAACTCCTCATCCTCCTCCAGGAGGCAAGCAGTGAAGCTGGCTTCCTGTGTCTATGTTTCCTTTTATACATGGGGAAACTGTGTTCCCTCACACCTTTCTAAACTCTGAAAATTATTCCATATGGATGCACACCACCTTGTGGTCCTGCAAAGCTGCCAGGCCATGCATGCTGCATCTAGCTCATCACCTGTGTAGGCAGAGGCATTGTTCCCAGTCTTTGCTGTAGGAATCAGGGATTCATCCATCACTTATTATGAGAGCTGCTAGCACATATACATCTGCGGGCTTGCCCTTTAGAAGTGTCTTTGGTAAAAACAGATATGGATATATGCCTTGTTGATTTTTATGGATATTACCAAATTGTCCTCCCTAGAGGCTGGTGCCAATTTTCTTTCACCTACAATTATTGAAAATACCTGCTTTCTCATAACCTCTCCAAAATAGGTATTATCAATGTTTGTCATCCTTACCAAGCCAATGAAAAATGACATTTGATTATTGTCTGAAACTGGACTTTTTGGTTATGGACATGGTTGAATAAAATCTGTTTGTTCCTATATGGCATTAATTTAAACTCTAGAATCTGACAGCAAGGTTTAACCTCCCAACAAATTGTCTTTCTGGAACCTACCTGGCCTCTAGAGTCATGGGTGATACTGAAGTGTGAAAAACTGTCTCTATACACCCAAGGCACCCACTCTGTACCAGGAGGGACCTCTCAAATAATCAGCATCGTGTGTTTTACTCCTTTTATTGAAGTAATGTGCTGTCTATACTGGTGTTGACCTGTCACATGCACATTCCTGGTCTACCTGGATGGGTTGGATCAAGCTGGGGAAGCCCACATACCTCTCCTGGCAGTGCCCCCACAGTGACCCATGAGCTCAGCTGCCCAGTCACCACTGGAGATGTGTGAAGTATGCACGGAAACAGGAAGTCAATCAACTCCCTTACAGGATTTAGGAGGGCAATTTAGGAGGACATGATAGGTAAACAAGTAATTACAGTGTAATGTGGGAGGTGTTGTGATAGGGAAATCAGCACATAGGACCAAAACCATCCAGGGAGGTTCTGAAGGCTTCATCAGGAAATGGAATGGCAACTGAAAACATTCAAGAGTGGCTGACCAAAAACAAAGGACAGGGCTTTAGAGGAAATGAAGATGCCGTGGTGGCAGTTGGGTAGTCCAGAGTCATGATGATGATGGTTTGTAGGCCCAGATCCCTGGTGTATCCAGCCTGACTGGGGCTATTGCTTTTGTGCAGTGTACTCACAGGATGACTGAAACTCTTGGTAGCTTGATCATGTATGAGGTATACTTGAGCTTAGATAAAACATTGGTGTAGGTAAGCCTAGAGACCTAGACACCTAGAGACCAGAAGCTTCTCAGGTTCCCATGGCTTCAGGTGTGTGTGTGGGTGTGTGTGTGTGTGTGTGTGTGTGTGTGTGTGTGTGTGTGTGTTGGTATATGCACGTGTAAGTATGCATCCATATGTGTATATGTGGAAGCCAGAAGTCAACTGTGGGTGCCTTTTCTCAGTTGCCAACCACCTTCTTGTGTTTTTTTTGAGAAAATGCCTCAGTACAGGACTCAAGACTCAAAGATTAGGCTACCCACCCCCATCCCACCCCCAGCTTTTGGTGGGTTTAAGCTCAGGTCCTCATGTTTACAAGGTAGACACTTTATCAACTGAGCTTTTTATCAACTCTTGACAACAGCCCCAGATTCTAAAATAAAAGCCAGATCTTATCTGTCATGTAAAAATGGGAGATTCATCTTGAAATAAACCAGCGGTACCAGACACCTGAGTGTACAGCCAAGGAAAGGGCAGCAATAGACTGTGAGACCTTTGGGTCAGGGCTGAAGGTGCTGATACGGAAGATAGGGAAGCCGTAGCTTAGCTGGTGAGTTCCTTTCCACTCTCTGCTGCCAATCTTGTACAAATCATCACCAAGTGCCCTTCACATCTCCCTGTGAAACATTCCTACCCCATAAGGATTTTATGAGCTCTGTCCCACAATGTTACTAGCTTTTTGGAGAAAGCCCTCTTTGTTCCAACTAGGGGATAGCCACTATTGGTAGTCACTATTCTCACCACATACTGTACCCAAGAATCTGGGGAAGGAAGGAAGGAAGGAAGGAAGGAAGGAAGGAAGGAAGGAAGGAAGGAAGGAAGGACTTTGAAGATTAAGGATGTTGGCAATCCTCATTGATTACTGCCCATACTCATAAAATACAGTACTTAACTGTCACAGTCATTGGGATGGCCAATTTGAAAAATAATTACTGCCGTCTTTGAGATTACTTTGCCTTCTAATTAAAATCTCAAAACTAGGATATTAAAGGTGCATTGTCAATACAACTCTCTGGATGCACCCAGCTAACCTCATTTGGGAAGGGGAAATTAATTAGTTTGTGTTCTAACACCCAGCTGTTATCCCAAGGAAAGGAATCATCTAGAAGTCAGCCACGCAGTCTCTAAATTGGCCAGAGCGACAGAAGAGACAGAAAGGATATCTAGAATGATCTGTTCCTACACAACACAGTCAGCTTCTATTACAAGCTGCTCATTAAATGGAGCTCCCATGTCCCTGTCAGACATGGCTCAGATTACCCTGGAGGCAGAGCCCGGAGTATGTGGGTCCCTCCACCAAGAACCATCACACTTGCAATTTATACTGGAACCTTGTGGGCCATTACCACCTTTCCCAGTTAGTGATTCTGGGTGAAAAATCTGGCACTAGATCTGAAGAGCTGTGTGTCCTGTTCCTGTCTCCAGGGTCCACAGTTCCAAAGCTGTGCATGATGCTAGCTTTCCCCTTTTATCTGCCCCCCCCATCCTTCCATTTTTCAGTTTCAGTTGAGTAGAAGGTATTTGGCACACAGCAGATTTTAGGACCACCATTTCCAGACCTGCTCCATCGGCAACACCTCAAGTCCCAGCGGTTTTACACAATAGATGTTTGTGTCTCACTTTTATCAAATGTGATGGGTGTTGTTGGAGGCTCTCTTCCAGTCAGTGGTTTGGAGATCTGGACACATCCTGTTTTAGCCAACCCATCTCCAGATCAGGAGAAGGGAAAGCATAAGAAGCCTCTCTTGTTTTAGAACTGGTGATATGACCCAGCTTAATCACAAGGGTACTGGGATGTGTTGGGAGCCCAGTGCTGCTTAGAGAAGTGCCTCTGCCTAGGGCTTCAGGTACAGCATGTAGGGAGTTGGATCCTACAAAGGAATATAAGCCATGGCCCCAGTTGCTAAGCACCAAAAAAGGAGTAGGGGGGAAGCTCATGGTGATTAACAGGTTGAGCCAGGGAGGAGTTAGAGGAACAAAGGAAACAGAGAACCATTTCCAGGAAGGTGGGGTGCGTGGCTTAATTTGGGAAAAGAGAAAAAGAGAGTTCACTCAGGGAGGAGGTGGAGAAAGGCATGGAGTGGGGAGGACTGCAGCGTGTGTGTCCCCACACACACCCACAGCTAGCTGCTTGTCTGTCCCATTGGTTAGATTCACCTCCCCTTTCTGGGCATAGCACTACTGACCTGAAAAGAAATCCATTTCTGAAAGCCTTCCCCTGCTAAGGCCCTACATTCAGAAAGTACACAAAGTACAAATCCCTATGATGGCATCTGGTGGTGTTTGCTCAGGGAGTGAGCATCAGTGAGTCCACGCACAGGGTACCACCAGTGGCTCGTGTGCCCTTGGAAAATGTCAGGGGCAACTCGATGGTCTCTGAATAACACTAGTTGGAGCTATAGTCATGTCACCCTGACTCTGACCCATATGGAATCACCAATGATAAATGCCCCAGAGGCCAAACCCTGTCTGATCTAATCGTATGCATACGAGGCTTGCTTCTGCTCAGGAAAATCTCGTTGGCCCACCAGGTTTTTCCTTTGTTCACCAAAAGAAGAAGCCAAGATCAGTTCAGGAGGCTGGTACTCTAACCACAGACCCACTCTGTCTGACCCATCCAATAAGGTTTCACATGATATCAAAAATAAATTTTTGATAATGTTGGGAATTAAACCCAGAGCCTCATGCATGCTGGGCAAGTGTTCTACCACTGAACACCCTCAGTGTTCTAAAACAAAAATGTAATTAGTTACCAACATTTTAAAATTTGGATAATTTATACTGAAAATTATACAATTTCTAGTGCTTTAAAAAAAAAATGAGAAAACCTTAGTGTCAACCTTCAGAGCAACAGTAACATTGGTCATTCCTGGAGATGCCACTGTAGCCACTGGGCCACTGCACCCCTATGTGTAACAACACTGAGGCTGGACACCACTTTTCCTTATATACACCCTGACTCTCAGTTTATTCCATTTTACCTCTGCCAGGCTGCCTAGCTGGCTGAGTTCTCATCTGTCCTTACATTTACTCTGTTCCCCTTTCCCTTCCAAATGTAACCAGTATTTAGGCTCTTTCTAGAGATCCACCTCCTCCTGGTCAGAGCAGGAGTTAGTGGAGAACATTATCAGAATCTCAATGTGCCGGTTACTGGAAGTGGGCCCTAGGCATCTCCCAAAGCTCCTGGTATTGTAGTGGGCAACTAAACTAAGAAACTTTGCATTAGGGTTGAAATGTAATCAGCTAACTTAGCAAAGGGCAAGATGCCCACTACTGAATGTGTGCCAGTTGATGGAGATGAACATTTCCCAGGATGTGTGGGAGGACCTGCCATCATTGGCTGTCCTTCTGAGAGTCATCTGTAAAAAAAAAAAAAAAAAAAAAAAAAAAAAAAGCAAAACAGAAACACAACAACAAAAACTCTTTATTGATGTATAATCAGTACCTATTAATTCACATACTATGACTACAGTTTGGTGAGTTGTAAACATACCATTGTGAAATCATCAGCACAACACCACTTCAAATACTTTTGTCGCCACCAAAATCCCTTTTATACCCATTTGCAGTCCCATTGGAAGTTGTCTCTTTACCGTCTCCCCAGCCTTTGTTCTCCAGGGTCCTCCCAAGTCTATCTCATAGCCCTATTGAGCACAAAGAATGTCATAGTGGCCAAGAAGCCCCAACCTCAGCATCAAGCATCCCCAGGCCATCACTGTGAATCCTTCCTGTTAGCTGGTCAATAAATAGATAGACCCAATGGGCAGACCCACATCCTAGCAGCAGCCACCTCCCCAGCCACCCATGTACTGTTAGAGCTAGACCACAAAGGACAAAGAACATGGATATGCAATCAGAGGACCTGACCTTTATGGGAGCCCCAGTTCAACTCCTTACCAAGTAAGATCTTGCCTACTCCTTGAGACCTACCTAGTGCTTTAGTCTGTGATATGGCCACTATGCAAAACCCTAGATGAGGAGTAGGGTACAAGAAAGCTACTAAAGTCAGGGCCAGACTTAAGTTACAGTGGAGGGGCATGGCTGTGGAATGTGGGTAGAATGATTAGTGTATTAATCAGAATCTCTAGAGTAACACAACTTATGGAATGAATCTCTCTCTCTGTGTGTGTGTGTGTGTGTGTGTGTGTGTGTGTGTCATTGAGAGAGAGAACTTGTTATTAGAATGACTTACGGGCTGTGGTCCAGCCAATACAACAATGACTATGAATGGAAGATCCAAAAACTTAGTAGTTGTTCAGTCCATGGGGCTGGATATCTCAGCTAGTCTTCAGTATATACCAGAATCCTGAGGAAGTAGGCTCTAATGCCATTGAAGGAATTGAGTTGTTAGCAAAGTTGAAAGCAGGCAAGCAAAGAGTAAAATTGTCTTTCTTCCATGTCCTTATATAGGCTTCCAGAAGAAGGTGTGGCCCTTATTGGAGGCGGGTCTTCTGTATTCAAAGTATATCTTCCCACCTCAGAGATCCATATTAAAGGTGTGTCTTCTCACCTCAAAGATCCACATTAGAAATGGATCTTTTTGCTTCGAATTAAGCAAAAATCCCTCACAAATGTGCCCCATTGGGGAGGGGTTAGTTAATTCCAGTGTAATCAAGTTGACAACCAAAAACAGTCATCATAGTTGAGGAAGGATAAGAGTTATAAGATGGGCACTTATCAAAGCATGAAATTCTTCTCAAGAGCTCAGAATAGCATCGCAACGTGGGGTAGTTGGAAAGAAACATCATTAAATACAGCCTAAAAATTTCTGAAACACCCAAGCCACTGCAATAAGTAGTTCTGGTATCCTGTGGATTCTTGGAATAGTGACATTAATTCCCCATTTGACTTAGGGTCTCCAGCATCATGGTCCTCCAGGGAGTTCTCTCATCTACAGGAAGCCTGGCTGATGTTACCTGCCCCATCAATACAGAACCAGATATGCCCAGGACCACATGGTAGGGGTCCTATGTGAATCCAGCCTGGCTCGTCCCTCCTCCTACTCAGGAGAACTAGGGAGAAACCCCCCTTAGAATTCCAGGCCCATTTGCATTGTGGGAAGCAAAGCAGACACAAGAGGCAGACATGGTGCTCCTGTGTTCAATCTCCCCAGGCCTCCTGTGACCAGAGGAAAGAAGTTTCCAGCCACTTAGGGACATCAGTTAACCCTGAACCCTAGACACATAGGCTGCCCCTCACATTCTCAGTATGTTTTCTCTCAGACCAGTGGCACCCCAACTTCTGCCCCTACCTAACCCACAGAAAGTAGGCATAGCTCTGTGGATTGTCAGTGTAAACACAGCCCCCCATTCTGAAATCAGCCTTCCCTCCTCCTGAGTGATAATCCACTGCTCCACAGTCCTGGCTCCCCAGTGCAGAGGTGGCAAGCCAGGTGACCCACCAAGAGCCCAGAGTGTAAGAGAAAGGCACACATGTGCACTGCAGTTCCATGAGACTTCAGCAGCCTAGGAGAGAAATCATTACACAGGTGACCTCATGTATAGTCCAGAGACCAGAGCAAGAGAGCTACAGAGTCTTGATGGGGGGATGCACTATGAGACAGCCTAGGGCCTTGGAGGGCAGCTGTGGCCATTCATACTGGGAAGGCTGTTGCAATGAGGGAAAGGCGAAGCTGGGGAGTACAACCAGGGAAGGTCTTGCAGAGAATCCACTGTGGAATTTGGACGGCAGAGAGAGAGGCTTCTGAGAGGGAGTTGGAGGACAATGGTCGACCATGGACCATCACCATAGGAACTTCAGCAGTATGGAGAAGAAAGGGCAGGTCTGCACTGTGTCCACAGACTTGCTCCATGCTGATTTTCAATTGCGTTGGGGCCGCAGTTACCAGAGTCACTGTGCTGTTCTCTTTGTCACTCCATCTGAATCCCTGTTAGAAAATCCAATTGCTAGGAATTTTCTAGGTTCAGACAAGATAAAATAGGAAGTGGCACAAGGAAGAGGGTCTCCAAGTGACAGACTTACAGAACAGCCATGGTTGTCCAAAGGAACCACCCAGCTACTGCTGTGGCCTGGCTGAGACCATCTGGGCTCACAGCCTCCTATCTCAAGGTCCAAAGTGACATTCATATCACACCAGACAGATAGTGCTGTTGGAGGGGTTGATTGTGGGGGGTCCCCAAAATACCTTTTATTTGATCAAATCTTACAAATATGACTTGCTTTGCTGTAATTACAGGGGTTTTTAGGCATCTGTGACTTCATCTGATCCAGAAGTTAATGCTTCCTCCAAACAAAGAAACAAGGAAGTCCTCCAGAGTTGACTCTGGAATCTTCCAATTTCCTTAGTTGAGCTGCAGAAGGAGCCATTGTGGGTAAAGGGGTTTCTTGGGCTTCTAGGAAGCCTTTCTCTCCTCACCAACTAAAATCACAAAGAACAGTCTTACCCTTAAACAATAAGTAAACGCCTTGGTCTGGTGGCCTTTCACTTCCAGCATGAATTTCATTGGCTCACTTATGAATACAATCGTTAGCATAGCTGTGCTGTGGTGCCATCAGAAACAGCACTGGCCTTCTCTTCAATGGGAGTGGCAAGCGGGAGCCTATGGGATGTGTTCCCATGGAGGTTTTTGTTTAGAGACAGAAAATCATTGTCTGTGCCTGGTTTAAAGATGCATTGGCCCAGCCCAGTGGTCAGAAATTCTGCCTTTGGAACAGAAACCTGCCAGGCACAAACAGATCCTTAACTACAAATAAAGAAGTAGGTACCACTTGGAGTGAGCTCCAGATCCATAAAGCACAAGGGTTCTCATTTGTAGAGAATTTTCTAGGTTCTCTTGAAATGAGGTCCATCAGTGAGAAGTGACTTTCTCGAAGACACAGATAACTAACAACAGAACCATCCAAGTTATATGCCTCCATCCTCTGGGCATGGGTCCTCATCCAGAGTACAGACGGCCCCTTCTTTGCTCTGGTTCTAGCTAAGATACACAGAGACACACAGTACCCCACTCACCTGGGATGCCTCATCTAATGCCCTGCTCTCTATACTTCTCTGTGGTTTCTCCCATAACTCTTTAACAGAGTCCCAAAGGCAGGAAACACTGACTCCCTACTCTAGATGGATAATAAGACTGGGTGACAGATCTTTGGAAGAAATGTGTAGACAGAATTCAGCCTCTCAGCCAAGAGCCCCTGGCTCTGTAGAGAATTTACAAGTTACACACTTGGTCAGGGAAGGTCAGCTGCCTCAGAGAATGGGTTTCTGGGAACACTGATAAGAAAGAAGTCTATCTATACAATATGCGTGTGGAGTAGACTAATGGAAACTGTCTATAAGGCAGTGGGTACTATGGAAACTAACATGCTTTAAGAGGGGTCAAGGCCAAACCTGGACATATCCATGCATGTTGTTGGTGGCTTTTTCATACTTTAACTACAGTGTAGTTGCATAGTCATAATTGAAGCCATGTGGTTGCAAATCCAAAAGTATTTACCACCCAGCCCATTGCAAAAAAATTGCTAACCCTGCTTCAGTTGTTAATGGGTCTACATTCAAGACATGGTACTGCCCCTTCCCATATGGGTAACCTTGGGGTACCAGGTTTTATCTTGGTGCCCCAGACCTTATAGACTCATGTACAGGAAATCACCAATTCAAGGTATAGTTCAGGTACTTAATCAGCGGCAGTTGTCAATCTCCTGAGAGAAAGCCTAGGATCTGTGACTGGCTCTTAGCGTGGCAGGTGGTGGGCTGCTGGGCAGAATAGAATTTCTTTCTTCTTGGAAAGCATTCAAAAACACATTTCTTCATTGTTTTGGTATGTGCTTGTTTATAATTATAATTTTAGTGGATGCGTATGTATGTATGTGCACGTTTGTGCATATATGTGCACGTTTGTGCATTTGTGAAAGAGTACATGCATGCATGCATTTGCCAGGTTACCATGCCTGGCCTTCACATGGGTGCTGAGGAATCCAAACAGGTTCTCATGCTTGCAAGGCAGGCATCTCACCAACTGAGCCATCTTCCCAGAATTTACTGTTTCTCTTTCAACTTTTTTTTTTTCTTATCCAGATATTGGCTGACCAACAAAGTCCACATAAAAAGACCAACAACTGGCCTCTTGATGTATACCCTAGCCACACGTTTCTGCAATCAGATCTACCTTTATGGCTTCTGGCCCTTTCCACTGGATCAGAATCAGAACCCTGTCAAATATCACTATTATGACAGCCTCAAGTATGGCTACACCTCCCAGGCCAGCCCCCACACCATGCCCTTGGAATTCAAGGCCCTCAAGAGCCTGCATGAACAGGGGGCATTGAAACTGACTGTCGGCCAGTGTGATGGGGCTACGTAAGGATGGCAGCCCATGAGACTCAAGTGGCTCACTTTCCTGCCAGCTACACCAGAGGCAGATGGGAGTCGGGGTGGCACAAACAATAGAACAAGCAGGCTAGTGGTTTTCTTTGTTAAAGTGTAAAACAGTGACCAGAATATATATATCTATACCTGCATATATATATTGACCTGAGTATTTATAACTGTGTGGTGTTCATCTAGCATTAGGCAGATAAGCCACAGGAAGAAGATGTGGAGAATCCACCTGGACCAGATGGTGACTCAGTCCATCTTTGGGGGCAGAAGGACTTGACATGCAAAGAAGCCAGTCCCATGACTTTGGATGACAACCGCCTCCTGGGTTGGATGGATCTCTGGGCTTATGGATGAATGGAGAGCCACCTGTTGTCAGCTTTCCCAAACCTCTGAGTGATGTGGATACTGGGTAGCCCAGACCCAGAAAGGACAGTTTGAACCAGTCTAAAGAGGTACAGCTCATAGAGGAAAGACTTGAAGTGTTCCACTGGGCAATGAGGCACAAGGAGACCAAACATCAGAGGTCACAACAGAGCTGAGGGCCTTGTTCATGAACTTGAAAGTGCAACTGCCCAAAGTACAAGCATGGGCAGCACCTGTGTCCCAGATAGGCATTCCCAGGTATGGAGAGAGGCTAGAGAAAACTCAGTGGACAGCCCCATATTCTGACTAGACAAAGACCACCCAGGACTTAGTAGGGTAGAGCAGCAGATGGTCCTAAAGAGGGAGAGGTTTTCTAAATCATGGTTTTAGAAACTTGAGACCTTCCAGGGGTTTGCTCTGCCTCAGAAAAGGACTAAAGGGGTGTGCAAATATGGTCATTTTGTTGGGTGTGCTCTAAAGCAACTGAGAAAGAAGTGACCCTGGAACTTCAACTTGCAGGTTAGCCTTCATCCCATCCTCTAAGAACATCACATGAGGGAACTCAACTGTCCTGTCTACCACCAGAAAGACACAGCGATGCTTGGAAGGGCACAGTCACAACAGGCATCATCCCATCACCTTTCTAGGCCCCTCACAGAGCCCCAGACCTGGACATCTGGAAGACTGCCACGGCCCTGGCTCTGGGTCTCTACAGTCACTCTCTGTTTGCTTTCCTCATCCTGAACTCTGAGGGTCCCCTGCAGCCAGACCGCTGTGTCAGTGTCACCTTCTTGTCACTTTCCCATCTTGACAGTCATACCTGCCCACACCAAGCTCTACCATGGAGATTGTCAACTGTTCTGGGAGAGGTTCCTATGTCCACACTACACACCTGCCCACCCTCCCCCCCCCACACACACACACAAGCAACAACTGCAGCATTTTTGCAAAATCCTTTCCCTGTCTATTATGATTCACACTTAAGACTTGTTTTTATTGTCAAAGCCCAAAGCCAAACACAGTTCCTAACACTAGACATAATCTCCAGGGGAAATCTGGGCTCACTGCCAGTAACTTAGGGGGTAGGACTTACAGGTCACACACAGCAAACCCTTATCCAGCTTGATTTGTTAGATGCAGTCCCTTGCCTGATAAATAATGGTTTTTAAAAGCATATTTGAAAGATAAGAAAAAAACTATTATCTTGAAGGTGAAGAGAGTTAAGAAATGTAATCAAGATCTGCTCCCAAGCACATGAGGTCTGACGTAATTAATCAGCAGCCATTCAGAACACAACATTTGCTCTAAATTAATGGTTGACAGGAAATGAGCAGTAAGATGGAGGGACACCCTAGAGTGCATTAGCCCCATGCACAGCCCCTCCAGCCCCAAACCAGAAGGAGGATTGTACATCTCCGTATTTCTCTCTCTTCATTCTTGTTGCAGTATGAAGCGTGTGGTTTGGGATTTGCATCATAAAATGAATATTTAAAAAAGCAACAGCCCTAACAGCCTCCCTGGGAACTGAGTGTTTCAGCCTCCTCATGAGTGGTGGAAATAATTAGTACCATATTTTACATGTCTCCAGAGCCTTTCATCTTAAGGATCTCAAAGGCTCTAGAAGACATTTAATTTCTAAAGTTTGCAGCACCCTGGAGGGATAGGTAAAATCACCATCAGGACCTTGCATTTTAAAGCCCTTGGAGGTCAGAACATCCCTTATGGAATCATGAAGACAACCCAGAGGTCAGGTTCTGGAGGTGACCCTGAGCTCCACCCAGCACCCTCTCCCTGCAGAGAAGTTAGAAGGCCCCTTATCTAACAGGACTTAAGCAGGCTATAACCCCAGGACTACCTGTATATGCCCTTTCCATAACTCAGTTGGGCCTAGGCTATCAAAATGATCTGGACATATAACAGCAAGAACTCTATGGGCCTTAGCACTCACTCTCCTTGTTCTTCTCCAACCAAACTCACAGTCAACAGCCAAGTGTCCTTGACTTCCTACTGAGAACTCACTTGGGCCTGGGTTCCATTGAAGTCTTTAACATAGGCTGGTTGACCTTGGCTGGCCCCCAGAAGGCACAGATTGCACTCTTAACATGATTGTTGCCACTACAGTCAATCATAGCATCCCATCAGCCTCAGTCAGTCCCCTCTACTTTTGGCTATCAGCCACCTCCTCAGTACACCCACCTAAGCCTGCCAGACCTCCATTTACTTTGATCGCCTGGTGACTTCATCCTTAGTCTTTGCCTTCACCAAAAAAACCTAGGCGTTTGACATGAGACCTTTCCTCAGAACCTCTTGGCCTTTGCCTCCCACTTAACCTTCATTCTCCCATTTCTGAGGGAGTGAGGTCCCTCCTCTGGCCAGGGAGTTTGTCCTCTCATACCCTCAGTCTCTTCACTGGCCCTCTTGTGTTCACCCTGATTCCCATAGCCTCTTCACTTAATCCCTCCATTACCAGTCCTTGGCAGGGTCTCCAGTCCCTATTGCCACCAATTCCCCTGACCACACCTTACTGTCCCCTCATAGCCTACCCTCAGGACCAGCATCTCAGTGCCCTCCATGCACTTTCTCAAAGGACCTCCCTCACTGCAGAACTTGACAATGAATTCTCCTAGGAGAGAGACTCTGTTCTTAAGATTTTACCCCTGCCATCCCAGCCTCCATGACCATTTGTTTATATACTTATTTATGTATTTATGAGTATTTATTGGCACTCCTACCTTGAGCTGAAAAGGGAGCTAAGGAAGATCTGCCCATTTTTCCCTCGCTTCTCCCTGTACCACAGAGTAGCCATTCCTTCCTATAAGACCCTCTCCACAGGCCCATCAGCAGTTCCATGTGCTCCTACAGACCTAGCTACCACCACCCAAAGAACAGCTGCCCCTCCCCATAGCTGCTTAGCCCCACTGGATGCTCCCTCCCCAGGATTAACACGCTGTGTGTCATGCATACTGTTCTGACACCTTGAACTCAACACATCTGAAGCTAAGCAGACCATCTGTCTTCCCCGCATGCTCCCTTATCTTCCCATTGTGACACCAGTGATTCTTTCAACATAGTCTGGGACCCTACGATGACCACTGACTCTTCCATGCATTCCCTCATCACTCTTTCCATCTAGTCCCAACCTCGCCACTACTTGTCCCCTCAGACCCTCCCCCCTTCATAGTGGTCTCCTCTCCCAGACCTCCCCGAGCATGCACAATGGTCTGTACCTCCAGTTCTTCAAAATCTTTGATAAGATCCCCTGGCCCACAAAAAGAAAAAAAGAAAAAAAAAAAAAAAAGGAGCCCGTCTTTATCCTACTATTACAGCACCCAATCAGGTCCCTTCATACCCTGCACTGGCCAATCCAGAAGAGTTGTCATTACTGGAAAAGGTGCCATGCTTCCTGGCTCTATGCCCTTGGCCTTATAGTCTTCATCTTCTGGATCACTCTTGAGTTCTTCCAAGACCCATGCAGAGACTACATCCTCCACGAAGCCCTCCATGATCCACCAATGCTGGGATCTCTCCCTCCACAGAACCACCACAGCACTTTATTTGTACCTTTCTCATGGCACTTACCACATTCTGCCTTGTATTATAGCTACTTGTGCACTTGTCCTATGTCTGTTCCTAGACTGTAAGCTTGCTAAGGGCAGGCACTGTTTTATTCATCTGTATCCATCACAGCACTAGCGTGGTGCATAGCACATAAGAGTTGCTCAATAAATGTTTGTTGGATTAAATGCTGGTTGTCTACAGAGGCCTTTATAGTGAACAAAGCCATTTTGCATCTATCATGTCACAAAGAACCTTCCAAAAAGTCATGTGGGTTGGATCCAAGAAGAATAAATAGGTCATTAAACTGAAACAAAGGCCTGCATGGAATTTTCACCAACGTTCCACCCTCGCTCTAGGGATTTTTCTATAAATCCATGTGGTTGGAGCATTCGTTGTAAAGCTAAAAATCGACTTTAGCTAGATGTGAGCTTGGCTGCCCCAGGTCACTATTACATCTTCCTAGGGTGAACCTTAGTATGAACTCCAGCACATGTGCAAATTTCACTGTTTCTGGGAAGGACAGACACCATTTGGGTTTTCTCAGACCCCAGAGGGTAGAGCTGTGGGACCTCATTCATCATTCCTACTGCTGTTGTTGCAGAGTGGGAAACCATCCATCCAGATGGCAGAGAAACCAATGGCTCCAGAGGCTGCTGTTTGATAAATCTCTTCATGCCTAATTAAGGCTTTCCTTCCAGGATGGAGCAGAGACGTTTATTGATGCCAGTCAGATGGTACTCCAGACATGAATTCTGTCTCATAAATGCCCTCAACAGCATCTCCAATGACACCGACAGCCCATTCCCACCTGCCATCTTTCACCAGCCCTCTGGATGTCGTCTTTGCCATCTTCATCCCCATGCTTTGCCCTCCCTTCTCCTGCTATTTTTCTCAGTTGTATAGGTCTGTTTCATGAATGTGGAAGGAGTCACCCTCTGAGGGCATAGCTAATGCCTCTGTCACTGGTGTGACCATTCCCTGAGTATCATCTCTTACTCTTGGGTACCTGAACCCTAACCCAGGTATTGTGAGATAGCAGTGAGGAAATGAGGAGGCAAAGCACTTAATACCATCCCTCAGGGAGGCAGAAACCAAATGACTGTTCTGGTGGTGGGCTGTTCACAATAATGGGAGGTTTCCATGGTTACCATCTAGAACCAATATTAGTTGCCTTTGGGCATTATAAGGATAGTTGAGTTTTCCTTCTCACCAGTCCAGGTGGTGATGGGATCTCCATACATAGTGAATATCCAATCTCTAGACTTAGTTATTTTAGTTGCCTTTAGCCAGAGCCCAGGTGAGTCACCCAACCAGGACACTAAAGTGCTTTTGTGGCCTGTCCCATCTTGTCTTCCTGAGCCGTTACACTTTTTCATGCAAGGGAAATGGGCAACACTCTGATGTTCAGGCTTCCACCATCCCCCAGTCATGCCCCTGCCTGTCCCACCAGGTTCTCCTCCACCCTAGGAAGAAAATCTCAAGCAACTCTTGAGCTCTCCTACTCCCACACTCACCCTTCTCAACACCCAACCTATTTTTATTTTCCTCTTACTTTTCTGAATTATTCTGGTCTCGGGGCTTTTTCATCTGCTATTCCTACTGCATGGAAAGCTGGTTCCTCCACACCTTTGGCCACCTCCTCACCTTTTAGGACTGAAACTGGATGTCACATGCTGGGGAGTCCTGGTCTTTCTCAGATAATCGCTTTCCATTACATATCACACTGTCCTGGTAGGTGGCTTTCCAAAATCACAGTAAGTGCACCCATGTCCCTGTGAGACACATGATAACACATCCAGTAAATGCCTAAAATCACAGATATACCAAACTCTACATGTACTAGTTTTTCTATACATACTAATCTATGATAAACATTAATTTACAAGTTAAACATAATAAGAAATAAACATAGAGGGAGGGAGGGAGGATATCAGAGAAAATAAGTCTGTGAATGGTTGCCAAATTTTTTTGTCTTCTGTCACTTGACAAAAAGGTAGAAGTATAATTGTATTGAGATATGTGGGCTTTTTAAGAGCTTTTCAGGTCAAGCATCCCATCCTTGAGAATGGGCTGGTCCTGTTATCACAGAAGTGCAATCATTGTCTCAGGGTCAGCCCCATGGACGCCCTCCCTGTCTCTCTTGCTCTTCCCTCCCTCTTTATTTCACACACACACACACACCCCTAACCATTTCCTAGCTCTCAAGAAGAGCCACAGGCAAGCAATGGATTTCTCACCAATCATGTTTTCCCCACTCAGGCCCGAAGCTGTAGTTTGGAATCTCAGGTTCACCCTCACTCTCACCAGAACCCACTACTCAGGGCTGCCCCCTGCCATCTTGTGACCTCTTCTGTGGTGTCCCCTTGGTCCTGGCTTGAGGGCTTTCCTCTATTTCTGGTTACTGGGCTTCTCCTCCCTTGGTTTGTGTGGTCATTTTATTGCTGCTGCTGCCACCGCCACTGTTGCTGCCACCGCCAGACTGAATTTTGTGTGGTCGTTTTATTGTTGTTGTTGTTGCTTCTGCTACTTAGCTTTTGTTTTTGTAATGTGTAAGGATGTTTTGTCTAAAGGTATGTCTGTGCAGCATGGAAGTGCCTGGTGCCTGTGGAGGCCGGAAGAGGGTGCAGGATGGTTGTGAGTTACAATTTGAGTGCTATGAATTAAGCCTAGGTCCTCTAGAAGGGCAGCCAGTTCTCTGAACCACTGAGCCATCCCTCCAACCCTGCTGCTTGGATTAATTCTAGCTTACACTGGGAAGAAAGGACTAATATGTTGCCTGCCTCTCTGTGAGGACAAAGGTCTTGACTGGCATGATCACTAAGGGGTCTCTAGCCACTAGAACTATGCTTGGCACACAGTGTTTCCCAGACTCCTGCTGTATGAACAAAATTACACGAAAGCAGAATGTGTTATATGGATATGTTGGTACTTTGAAAAAAGATATGGACCTAATTGATCCCTGGAATGGAGGAGAAGGAAGCCTACTGGCTTAGTTAGAGTTTCTATGGCTGTGAAGAGATATCATGGCCACTTCAACTCTCACAAAGGAAAACATTTTCCTGGAAATAACTTACAGTTCAGAGGTTTAGTTCATTGTCTTAATGGTGGCATGCAGGCAGAAATGGGGCTGGAGAAGGAGCTGAGAATTCTATATCTTGATCTGAAAGCAAAAGAAGCAGTCTATGTGCTACTCTGAGAGTAGCTTGAGCAAAGGAGGCCTCAGATCCCTGCTCCACATTGGCACACTTCCTTCAATAAGGCCACACCTACTCCAACAAGGCTATACCTCCTAACAGTGCCACTCCTTAAGGGGGCCATTTTCCTTCAAACCACCACACTTACCTTTAGAAAAGTACCAGAGCTTCTTCACAAGGAGAAAAAATTCCTCCTACTTTTTCACAAAATACCTGAGATAACTTATGAAGGGCAAAAGTTAGGCTGGGACCATAGTCCAATGGGTAAATTGTTTTTCTTGCAAACACGAGGACCAGAGTCTGATAGCCAGAATCCATAATAAAAAGAAAAAACAAAAAAAGAGATATGTGGGTTTGCATTGCATTGCCTATCTGGAGACAACAATGGGTGAACCCCAGAAGTTCACTAGCTAGCCATCCTAACCCACTCAGCCAGCTCTGAGCCAATGAGAGATCTGTAAAAAAAAAAAAAAAAAAAAAAAGTGTACGGTGCCTAAAGAATGACACCTAAGATTGTCTTCTGCCCCCCCCCACATATATCTCTTGCACACATGTGTATACACACAAGCATGAGCTTATACATATGCACACCAAACAACATCAAAAAGCCCAAAGTTTATTTGGGCTCACAATTTCCAGTTTGAGTCTATGGAAACTTGACCAAAGCATTGCTGGGCCTAATAAAAAAGAAGAAAAACAATGTTGCACATGGCAGAGGAAACCGCTCCTTTGTGGGGGACGGTAGGAGGGGCAGGGTTAGCATCCCACATCCATTCAAGAGCATACTCTAATGACTTAACTTCCTCCCATTAAGCCCCATCCCCTAAAGGTTCCATCACCTCCCAAAAGGGCCATAGGCTGATAACCAAGCCTTTAATACCCAGGTCTTTGGGGACATTTAAGACCCAAATCACAGAACTTCCCACAGTGTTCAGCCTTATCAATGGCTCTGTGTGCTATAACTGTATTGGATTACCAAAGTCCTCTGAGATGAAAAATGTGTCCAAGATATCAAAGTTCATAAGCATGAGCACATAGTCTGAGCACCAACCCTGCTCATACAATCTGCCAGTACTGTTCACACCATCTGCCAACACTGCTCACACCATCTGCCAACACTGCTCACACCATCTGCCAACACTGCTCACACCATCTGCCAACACTGTTCACACCACCCCACCAGCACTGCTCACACCATCTGCCAACACTGTTCACACCATCTGCCAACACTGTTCACACCATCTGCCAACACTGTGCACATCAGGTCACCCAAAGCCATCGAGGGCCACCTAATCTTATCACCTCTCAAACATTTGATCATTCCATGAACCCACACCAGAGAGGGGAGGAAGATGGGACCCCACCACTCAGACCCTGCCCCTAAAGCTCTATTCTGCTCTCATTCTTCCCACTAATGCGATGGGTATAGATTCAGAACACACATGCACAGCAGTGTGTGTTAAAGTGTTTCCTAGGCTCCAGCACTGCAGACATGGTCTGTTCTGATATCCAGGGCCCTACTGGGGTGCCAAATATGTTATGCATCCCTCAGGCCCTATAGGCAAGTTGGGAGGCAGCAGGGGTGTTTGAGTGTTTGAACAGTGGGAGAGGACACCAGCGAGGCCCCCCACAGTGTTTCTGTGATAGAAATGCCTGGAGAAGGAAGTGGCCTTCCTCTTTCTTGTTTTGCATGGACACATCCTTGACCCATAGCAGATGTTCTGGTTAGCTCATGTGTGTACAGATTACAAATTCAATTAGGAGAGCATTTTGAGAGGTGAGAGAGAGAGAGAGAGAGAGAGAGAGAGAGAGAGAAGTGTCTTCTGACAGTGTGTCAGGACTGATAACTAACCAGTGAGTGGCTGCCTTAGATTATACCTGAAGCACACAGAGGAGTGACAGAGAGTAACTAGAAGCTGAAGGAGTAGCTGGAGATCAGGAATAGGTGACAGTTCTTGTGTACTGGCTAGATGTGTCCCATAGACTAACTCCAATTTCTCCAAACTACCTCCCAGTTCCATTGAAAAGAAAACCAAGGCAAAGGGGTTGGTTAACTTTCTCCAGGTCCAAACCCTAGGAAGACGTTGAGCTGTAGTTTAAATCCAAATTCTTATGATCCCAGGGTGGTGTAGAAGGCCTCTAAGCTTCACCAGGGCCCCAGGCCTGCATCAGCCTTGGCCATGGAGTGATACAGCTGGTTCCTAAAGTCTTGTTCCCACCCCAGGCTTAGCTTCCAGCTTCCTACTCCTGGCCACTGAGTCAGACCCACCAAGAAGAGATGCTCATTAGTACAGTGTCAGTGACAGCCTCTAGCTGCACTGACTGCAGCTGCTGCCTTTTGAACTCGGCCAGAAGCTGAACATTGCCTTCCCAGCCTCCTCCATGGACAACAGCCATTTGGCTCAGGGTCTGGGGATAAAACAAAGAAGGGGCCTGCAAGCTTCAGACTGGGGAAATGTGGACGTATTCTCTGATTCTACCAGCCTGGAAATGAGTCCCAGAGCCAGGAGACAGGGAATGAGGAAAACAGGCAGATGTCCTGATCAGGACTCTTGCTCCAACAGCCTGCCTCAAAACTTGATGCTTATCCCAGGCCAGATCACAGCAAGGAAAGGTGTCCTCTCCAGCCCTCTTTTGCAGCACCAGGGAAAGCAGTGGGATCTCCGAAGAAACCAAGTGTGGGTCCCTTCTGTGACCATAACATTAAACTGAGAATAAGAAAATCTGCCTAACTAGATCAGTTTGGGGTCTGTGCCAGACTAGGTCCCCTTCATTCTTCACCCATTGTCTCAGCTACTTTCACAGAGTACCTGATACCAGATAATGTATAAAGAGATTATGTTTTAGGACTCCTCTGTTGTGCTGTCCCCAGCAGAGGATGGAAGAGCAAAAAGAAAAAAAAAAAAGGCAGTAGGCAGGAAGAGTTGGGCCTGTTATTTTTTTGCATAACTAACCCACTTCCATGATACTGACACTCACTCATTCAAAGGACACAGTGTGGAATAATGACTTCTTATCAGACCTCACCTCCCAGGATGCTGCTCTGAGAATTGAGTTCCAACATACAAACTGTGGGGCACACATTCAAGCCATAGGACCCACTGAAGGCATCACACACATGAGCCCTCCCTTCCTTCCTCTCTAGGCTCCCCTCTCAGGCCACAGGAGTAAGTGCTCTGTGCTCTCTCAGATGTGCCTAGCTATCCTCTCCACTGTGGCTGACACCAATAAGTAGGGCCTGGCATGCAGTGTTTGCACAGGGATGAATGAGTGAATGAATAAGCAGGTGAATGAATGAATTCCTTCCCAGTTCCTGGAATCATTTCTCTCTGGTCACTCAACAGGTCTGCTTCCTGGGCCTCAGTTGCCACGCCTGATCAAAATCGGTGTAAATTATCCTCAAGGGCCGTGGTTAGGATCATAGTACTCCATCAGGTGGCAGCTCTAATCTCAGGCAGGACCCCTGACAGTCCAGGAGGATTCTTTTTCCCCAAATGGCCTCGTGACCCTTCAGTGCTCTCACTGACTGTGATTGACACTTTGACACGAGTGGCTCTTTCCCCTACCAGCCCTCTGAGGTCATTCTGTTTATCCCCATTGAATGAATGATGGTCGAGGCATGTAATCCATCATATGACTAGTAAGTAGCAAAGTGGGGGGTCAAACTTCATTTGAAATTTCCTCCTAGGAATGCATGTGATAAGACAGCAGATGAGGAAGGGAGGGAGGGACGGAGGGAGCAGGGAGGGAGGGGCCAAAGGGGTCAGAGGGCACAGATAGCATATGTGGGGACTACAAGTGAGAACAAAGTATAATGGCACATACATATGAAGATGCCATACCGGGACATGTTACTGTGTGTGCAATCTCTGTCTCCCTGATCTGCGTGGCAACTGAAACCCACTCATGCCTTCATCTCTGTTAGTCAGTTCAGTGTGCTAAAAAAAACACACACAAATTAAACAAATATCCAGACTTAACAGCTGGAAAGACATTGATGCCTCGGGGTTGTAGAGACGAGAAAACCCCACATCAGGACACAGGCAGATCCAGCACGTGGTAAGGATCCAATTTCTGGTTTGTAGATGACTATCTGTTGCTTGTATAGTGACGGCTTGGTCCCTGGCACAGCACTATTGAGTGATGAGGGTTCTGGATCATGAAGACAGGCCTCAGGAATGGACTAATTGTAGATTTGGAGCTTCGTGGTCTGCGGTGGTTTGAATAAAATTGGGCTCCATGGGCTCATACATTTATATTTGAACACTTGGCTCCCAGTTGGTAGAAGTGTTTGGGAAGGATTAGGAGGTGAGTCCTTGTGAGAGGAGGTGTGTCAAAAGTCCACACCATTCCCAGTTAGTGCTGGCCCCGCTACCACCAAATATTCTCTACTATAGATCTTGATGATGTCTGAGCTGAGGTCACAACATGGGATTCATATGACCCTTGATCTACAGACAGTGATCTCAGCCATTCCAAAAGGGAATGTGTCTGTATGACATGCATGAGAATTGTCACTCTCTGTACATTTTCTTCTGAGACTACCTCTCCTGCCCATGTCCTTCTTCCAATGCACCTTTCCTAGAGGTACAACCAGACCAATTTTTTGCCATTTTTTTTAATTTTTTTATTTCATTTTACATTCTAACCAGTTCTCCCTCCCACACCTCCTCCCTCTCCTCCTTGCCTCTCCCAGCCCAGCCCCAGTCCACTCCTCCTCCTCACATGTCAGGGTTCCCATGAGGAGTCAACATAGCAACCAGACCATTTTAATGCTGCACATTACCTTCCCTTGGTATGCTCATAGCTCTCCTTGCAGCATCAGTCTCCAGGCCTGTCTTTGAGGACATGCTGCAGAGTCCCAGAACTGCAGTCAACTGCCTAATCTGTTGATATACATATCAGTTTTTCTTGGTTTCTCCTGGAAGATGGAAGTTATTTGGTCTTCTCATGGGAACCAACTGTACAGAAGAGGAAATCTGGAGGGGAAAGAGCAGATGCTCCACCAGTTTCTGAGGACCCAGCACTTTCTCTAATGATAGTAACTGGTGCAGGGTGGTTGGGATGCTGGCTCGGGGAGATTTTGGCTGCAGTCTCCACAGTCAGCATGCACCTGTGCTCTTGGATCTCCTCCCCTGTGGCTGTGCTTCATGGCTCCCTCCAATCTCATGCCCTTTTGCTAGTCCTTATTGATCGGGACTTGCTTTCTGGGTTTACCTATATTTTTGATTCTAGCCACATAACAGACAAAATTATGAACACACATAAATAAAAACAGCATTATCTCTTCACAAATCCCTTAAATAGCTACTAAACAGATGCATGTTTGTTACCAATCCTAGGATGAGTGATTCCTCCAACACACCATATTACCTCATCAACTCTCCCCAACAGTAGAGAGCTGGAGTTAAAGATGGAACCTTATATGGTTGCCTGCAGTCTAGTATGGGAATTAAAGGCACAAATAAAAGACATAGAAAAAGTGAGGCCCAGCCCAGCAATAGATCCCTCTGTCTGTCTAGGGTAATCCTTCAGTCTCTCTGAGCTCTGAGCCAACTCTTTCCCAGTTCCTTAGCCTCCACCTCACTATAGCTAGTCTTCAGACGTAAGATCTCCATTTTCCATTTGTCTGCTCCTCCTCTGTTTAATATCATAAACAGGTCTTTGGTTCATTTCAGGTATCCCCAGAGCATTTTCTTCCTGGGTAGCCCAAGAATAGGAATGTCCTGGGTCCCACCTCCTAGTCACTTTATCTTTAAACAGTGTTAGTGCAGAAGAAGGTTTCAAACCTCCGAGGAAAGCAGCAGCTCAGACTTGAGGAACTACCTAAAGTACTTAACACAGACATTGAGTCTCTTTATCCCTATTCAAGTGGCCATCAACAGACAATGGAAGAGATACTTCCCTGTCACCACATAAAGTCTCTCTGTAGTTATTCCCTTATCAAACTGATCTTGTTATTATTATTATTATTATTATTATTATTATTATTAATACACCAGACTCTGTTTAAAGTAAAGCTTTGTGTTTTCCCTAACCCTGAACAAAAGAAACCAGTAAAGGTGGTGCTCATAAGCAGAAGCTGGAAACGTTGAACACCAAAAAATTACAAGCTTTCTGCTATGCCCAGATAGAGTCCAAGACCCTCTCCAAGAAGTGCCTCAGAATCTGCACAGGTACGGGGCTCTATGCGCCTCTGCAGACAAGCAGGAGGCAAATCATACAATTTATCAAAGTCCAAAAAGACCAGTTGAATAGGGTATAGGAGGCATTCACTCCATAAGATCAGGATGTTTATCTGGTAGATAGTAAAGACCTATCATTTCATTGTAATTATCATTTGTATGTGTGCGGGTCAGTCTAGTACAGAGGCAGACTCCTTTTCAATCACCTATTCTTATGTGTATCCAAGTTAAGATTTCTTTTTCTGTTCCTTTTTCCAATTTGTTCTACTTTGGATCACTCTGCTGTTAAGAATCCCTTGTCCAGTGCTGAGAAGAAATGAGAAAGTGGGTAATCTTACCTCCTTACTATATGCCCATCACTTCCCATCCTTGTCTCTCTGGCTCTCCTGGCTAAAGCTGTCTTTATAAGGTCCTGTAGGGGGTAGAGATGTTAGTCATCAGTCTTCTAGAAACTTCCACAGTCATCCAGAAGTGACTAGCAAAGAGAGCAGACTTCCCATGGTCTTTATTAGATGATGAATGTGTCTTACTCCCACCTAGTGGGAGGCAAACTGGACAGGGAAGAGGTGTTCAGGAGGAAAGCAGAGACCATAGATGTCTGTAGGATTAACGGTGCCATTCACCTTTTCTTCTGGCTTGGAGAGAGGGTAAAATGACTTTCCTTTGACCTGTGGATCAGGGCCCACTGCCTCATGGTGTCCTCAGTCATGAACTCACCAAGGTAACTGTAGTTATCTCTAGGATGTTTGGTTTTTCATAAGAAGGAGGGTACAACTCTAACTCTCCTTGACAGTGGAGATGAATAGAGTGTAGCAGGTCTGTAAGTGAGCACTTCCTCTACTAAAGCAAGAGACAAATGTCAGGATGGGAAATGCAGCATGATACACAGGTAAAAATAAGTGGGTGTGGCTTGAGGGATGGCTCAGTGGTTAAGAGCTCTTGTTGCTCTTCCAGAGGACCAAGTTCAATTTCCTGCACCTTTGTCAGGCCATCACAACTGTCTGTAATTGCAGCTCCAGGGCCCTCTCCTGCCTTTGTAGGCCCTTGCCCAAATGTTGCACACACACACACACATATAGATTCATAATTCAACGTTTAGATAAAAAGTAAAAGGAATGAAGGGTAGTAGAGATACTTTTATAGGTAAAGTACTTGGCTCACAAGGGTGAAGTCCTGAGTTTGATCCCCAACACCACACCGCCCAAGCGAGGAGGGAAACTGTGGCAACTCCTGCTTGTGATTTCAGCTGTGGAGTGGAGACTGGCCAGCCTCACCCACTCAGTGAGCTCCAGGCTAGTAAGAGGGGTGAATGGCTCCTGAGGAACAACACCTGAGTATGTCCTTTGTCTTCCATATGCATGTGCATGCTTGTGAGCTCTGTCTTGGTGGCAGTTTTCCAGTGTCATCAAGAGGAACTACAGGCTAGAATTTCATTCCCTCCATGCTATTAGATCAGCTTTTTGACTCTCAAATAACTAAGAGCTAAAGATTTGAGTCTAGCCTATGATTTCCATGGAACACATGATGTCATTTTCAGTGTGGACATCATATTGCTCTTAAAATCCTGTCAGGATTAGCAAAGACTATTACTGAATCAAAAGCTGATAGGGCTCATCTTTGTGACAAGGCTCCTAAAAGCTCTACCCCCCATGATGCATGATCCCTCCCATGATGCATGAACCCTCCCATGATACATGATCCCTACTTTCAAAGGCACCATGCCTCTTCTAGAAGCCGTGGTCTAAAGGTCCACAGAAGAACAGTCTGTGGTCTTGGAGCTATGTTTGGTGGATCAAGTTTTGTTCTGGATACTCAATGCTTCTGCTCTACCAAGCTTCCTTGGACAATCTGCCACATATAAAAATAGCCTCAACTGGGGGTTGGGGGGGAAGGGCATTGGTGGTGCATGCCTTTAATCCCAGCACTTGGGAGGCAGAGGCAGGCAGATATCAGTGAGTTCAAGGCCAGCCTGGTCTACAGAGCTAGTTCCAGGACAGGCTCCAAAGCAATACAGAGAAACCCTGTCTCAGAAAAGCAAAACAAAACAAAAAATAACAACAAACAAACAAACAAAACAGCCCCAAGCTAAACAGATATGTTTACCCATTGCCAAAGAAAAAATGTATAGGGTAAATTACAATGTCCTTTTTTTTTTCTCCCAAATAATAGTTTGGCAAAAGTATGCCAGCTTCTACTAAAAATAGCTGGGAGTGATGATATGTACGTACACACATAAGGAATGGAAGAGGAAGCAGGAAGAGGAAATTCAACACACAGGAGTGAGACTGACTTGTCAACACTGAAGCTGGTTGCAGGGAAGATGCTACCAGGTACTCATAAACACGGGAACAACTCAATCGTCAGACCGCCTCCCTTCTGGGAAACTACAGAGTGTCTTCTCATATACAGAACTCTGGAGAGGGTAAAATCAAAGGACTCTAGACCCCAAGGGCAGGGACACCACCAGTTGCAAGGTACCCAGTGACTACATGTATACTGCAAATACTGAAATTCCTCTCACCACCACCAGCTTTGTCCTCCTTCCCCATCTCAGCTCCCAGAGCATTGATTGCCAGGACTTTGTCTCTAGTTAAGAGATTAGAAGAGACTTCTGAGACTCTGACCAGCTAGTGAAGAAAGCCACACAGAGAGGTACCAGCATTAGAACCAGACAGGTGGTTGGACACCGTCTTAGTCACTGTTCTGTTGAAGAGACACCTTGACCATGGCAACTCCTATAAAAAGAAAGCATTTCACTGGGCTGGCTTACAGTTTCAGAGGCTCAGTTTATTGCCCTTATGAATGATGGGGAATATGACTGCACACAGGCAGACATGACAGCTGAGGCTCTGCAAGCAGATCCGCAGGCAGAAGGAAGAGACATAGAAGCTGGCATGGGCTTTGGAAACCTCAGAGCCCACCCCCAGTGACACACCAACCCATCAAGGCCACACCTCCTAATCCTTTCAAATAGTACCACTCTCTAAGCATTCAAATACATGAGCCTACAAGGCCACACCCACTCCAAAAAGGCCACACCTCCTAATACTTTTAAATAGTACCACTCCCTAAGCATTCAAATATATGAGCCTATGGAGAGGGGGCATTCTTATTCAAACCACCAAAGACACAAAGCCCATGGTCCAAAAGCTTGTGGCAAAAATATCTCAGGTGGACAAACATTCCTTCTGCTCTCACATCCCTTCTAGCACATGTACCATAAGCAGCTGTAGGCAGATGAGACATCACCCAAGACTGAAGCAATTCCACCAATCGTCTGGAATCCTGTTCCACAACCAAGGGGCCCAGAGACACTGTATGACCCAAATACAACAACCACAGTGATGGAAACTCCAAGGACCCAAGTCTCTGAGTGTGGAATAGAGTTTAGCAGCAGAATATGTTATATGAGAAATAATGTTGTATGAAAGACAATTTCAAAACGTAAGCCTACTCTCTTTTGATTAGGTCAACATATACATGTATATACACACTGTGTGCTGGTGGCTAGTTTTTGTCAACTTGACACAAACCAGAGTCAACATAACTGAGTAGTTGTCTCCACAAAATTGGCCTATGAGGGGCATTTTCTTGATTAATGATGGATGTGGAAGTTAGCCCTGTGGCAATGTCTTGTTTACATTCTAACAAATAAAGCTTGCCTGAAGATCAGAGGTGGAGCTAGCCACTAGCTAACCACAGAGATCTGGAGGTCTGTACAGAGAGACAGGAAATGAGATGGCTGGGCAGAGAGAGGAATATAGATAGGAGACAGGAACTTGGTCTCTTTTCAGTCTGAGGATTTCATAGGGGTAAAAGCTCTTGTGGTTGGCTGCTCTGCTTCTCTGATCTTTCAGTTTTCACCCCCTAATATCCGACTCCGGGTTTTTATTATTAAGACCAATTAGAACTTGTGTTACATAGCCCACTGTGGTGTCACCCCTGGGAAAATGGTGCTGGATTGTGTAAGAGAGCAGGCTGAGCAAGCCGTGAAGAACATGTCATTAAGCAGCCTTCCTCCATGATCTCTGAGTCAGTTCCTGCCTCCACGTTCCTGCCCTGCCTGAGCCTTGCTGTGGCTTCCTTTGTTGAGGGACTGTGATTGTGATATGTATGGTAAATAAACTGTTTCTTCCACAAGTTGCTTATATACATGGTCTTTACCATGGAAAAGCAAACAAGGACACACCACATCCATACACACATGCACACATGTACATACATGTACAAATACACACATTCATACAGACACATATACACACACACACACACACACACACACACACACACACACAGAGTTTCAATCACCATTTGGTGCCTAGTGTAAAATATGTACTTGAATATCCTGGAATTGTAGGGATCCTTTCCTATGCACAGAGGAGACTAGTATAAGATGGCTGCTTGTGGGGACAGTGACCCAGTCAGAGAAGACAAACCACTGAGGCAGGAGACATTTCATTCCAGAAACCAGACCACACATGCTAGGAAAGAGAGAACTGCTCAGAGAACAAAAAAAAAAAAAAAAAAAAAAAAAAAAAAGCACTAAAAGTATTATTGCAAAAAGTAAAAATTCAATAAGACCACTGAAATGGGCATTGAGAAATTCTCCCAGAGAATAAGGCAAAAAGATTAAAATGGGGGGAAAAGGACACAAAACAAGAAAATTAGAGCCTTGATACAAGTGGCCTATCATCCAAATAATT
Source organism: Phodopus roborovskii (assembly GCF_943737965.1). NCBI lineage: Eukaryota > Metazoa > Chordata > Mammalia > Rodentia > Cricetidae > Phodopus > Phodopus roborovskii. The sequence continues at coordinate 1,471,176 of NW_026126624.1, read as the reverse complement.
ATCTCCATTGTCTTTGGAGAAAACTGAAGGCAAATGAAAACATAAAAGTTATGAAATATATAACTCAATATAATTTTTCTAATAGAAGAAAGTTGTATAGTTTTAAAAAGACTCACCAAAGGGTCTAACACACTTCTCTTGTGTGAACTTTTTCTGGGATGTTCAGACAAATGTTTATTTACTCCAATTGGGGCACCTATTGACAGACAGATCCACCCAAGTCTAGCTTCGAGAACCAAAATGAAGGAGGGGTTACCTACAGTATGCTGACTCCCACAGCATGGGGGAGGGTTACTTACAGGAGGCTCACTTCCACAGCATGGGGGAGGGTTACTTACAGGAGGTTCACATATACAGCTTGGGGGAAGGGTTATTTACAACAGTGTGGATGCGCCCAAAGCAGCAGCAGCATTGGAAAGCTTCACCCCAGCATACATAGATGCATAGATGGAGTAACCCTCAGGTAGCCTTCCACAGGCTACATACTCTAGCACTAGATCACACACTGCTTGGGTGGAAGTATGTATAACCAGGACTGGGGTATAACAAGTGGCTGACATCTCAGGTGAGGATCTAATGTCCCCCCCTCCTTATTTGGACATGTCAGACTGACCTTGAGGGTGTTTGCAAAGAGTCAGGACTGCTGAGGTGAAGATGGTAATGGTTGTTGCACCCAGTGAACAGCATCCACATGTCTTTTGTGTTTGTGTATTCCAGCGGTGATGAGAACCAACTCTCCACACAAATCACTAACACTCTAAATAAAACACCAGACACCCTTTTGTGCAAACACTGGTGGGAGAATAGCAAATGTCCCATCCAAGAGCCTAAACAAAAGCACTCTGAGGTGGGAAACCCAAAGTTAGTAAAGGCAGAAATGGAGGGAGGTGAATTCAAGTTGCCTTCACATTGCAGCTATTTGTCGTAGGAAGTGAAACTGAGCTTAGGTTTTTATGTGCAGACTAAGGTCACACCAGCAGGCTAAGGGTGAGGCAGAAGGAAATCTATCCCACCTTGCCCTCATGCCCAGGGTCTGCAGAGAGAAGCCCTGACTCTCGGGAGCAAAACAGATCAAAATCTAAAAGCCCTCCTTGAGCAGCCCTGACCACAGCTGGCCATTATAAGATGTTTAGCCCAGATGTGTGCCACCTGGATAGTGTCCAAAATAAACCTCCAGCCACAAAGAAGTTGAAAGAAATCCCAGGCTGGCAGTGCCCCCATGCCCCAGCCCCTAGCAACAGCCTAAGCAAATATTCTCCAAAACAGGGCAATTTCATTCTTGTCTGAAAAAAAAAATCTCCACAAATAAGTTTTTCCAGAAAATAAACAGAATGCAGTTGAGAATAGCCAAGCAGAGCTCACTCGCTCTGTCAGTGTGTACAGAGATGGGACAAGGCAGAAGGCAGGAGGAAACATCATAGCCTTTGCACTGATCAGTGAAACATACAGTTACACGCAGAGCCCTCCAGGGTATCTAATCAAGAGAAAGGGAGACATGTGTCCCACTCATGAGCTAGCACAAGAATGTTCAAGTATTACTATTTAGCAGCTCTGATCCTAATGACCCCAAGCTGAAAACAATCCATGTCTTAATCAATAGGGGAGCGGACAGGCAAATTATTAACTGGTATTGCTATAGAACATTGGTCTGCATTGCAATATATATATATATAAATATATATATATATATATATATATATATATATATATATATTTCCCAAAGGTGAATACATTTAGAGGTGCCCTTTCACATCCTTACTGCTTTCAAGTGAGCTCACTCTTCATGTGAGCTGGAGTTGTAGCTTAGTGGTAAAGCATCACCCAGCATGTGAGGGGCTCTGGGTTCCAACCTAAGACCACAAACAAACGAGCCTTCTGTGAGGAAGTGGGGAGAGAAGGGAAACTCAGCTCTCTTCTCTCCTTTGCCCCACTCTCCTTGTTCTCCATAGCCTCCCCCAAGCCCAGTTGTGGCAGATGGCTGCTCAGGCAGATCATCTCCAGTGTTAGCCACTGAGGACCCTGGGCTCCACCCTCCAGACACTCTCAATAGGGGCTCATTAATTTTCCAGTTGTGCATCTTGACCAAAATTCCTTCTAAAACATCTCTAGGTCAGTTTTCTTCCTTGGGTCCATTTGAGTCGTGGGAAATTCAAAGCATTGCCTTCCAGCACCTCCTGTTATCTAAACCCGGTTGAGAATCTGTGCCTAACTCAGATATGGCTCAGACCACAGTGTGCTTGCTGTGCCTCCAACTCTAGTGACATTTCTCCTTCTGTCTCCTGTCCCCTAGCATGTGTGGATGGGGCTAAGGGTGGATCACACCATACACAAACCTGCCCACCAACATATCCTTTGTCTCTTGAATTTCTAAATTCGATTTCTTTATACCCAAGAGACAGCTGGTGAACTAAGGATCAGGACCCTGGAGTTATGTCCTTCTGTGAAACTTATACACAGAAGTTTGGTTTCAGAATTTGGAATGTGAGAGCTCACAGCTGTTCTTCTTTGGTCCTTGTATTTTGGCATCTCAGCTAAAAGAAATTCAGAGCATCCCCTTGCAACCTCCAGTTATAGATTACTACACCGGCAGCTGCTTGCAAACTCATTTAACAAGTCTTCGGCAATCTTTAAGGTCTGCATTTCCTGGAACTCAGCCTCCAGAGTCCCAAATCATAGATGAGTCACAGTTGGAGCTTATCGAGACATAAGTACCTAGAAGGTGTGGGCCTCATCTTGGCTGTCCAAAACAAGGTGAAACCCTGTCATCTGCTCCCTTGCCTCTGCTTTACAATTATATCAAAACCAAAACTCCAGGGTTGAAGCATCCTTGTTTCTGTGACATCCAGTGGTCTGTGCTAGTGCTAACTGGTCCCTTTCGAGGAAGTAAAACTTCACAGCCACAGGTACAGGTAGGTGGATATGATGTGCGGACAGAGGCTTTTATGGTATACCAGCCTGCCAGGAAGCTGAATTAGTAACAGCACATGGGTTCACGTGAACAAACTGAATCATGGTCACCAAATGGTGTTGCTAGGAGGGACGTCTCAATCAAAATAAGTAGCAAGCACACCCACCATCTAATCTATGTCACCACCCTAAGACTCCATTCACTAGCATCCTATAGTGTATGATGGGATGAGAGATGGGATCTGTAACCATGTTTCAATACTAGTACCCCGTTGACATGAAACACATTTGCTCCTAACAGCACCAAGCTATTCCCGAGAAAATGTTGGGCACTGATGTCACTCCTTCTGGAGTCCATTCTCTACTTGGCTATGGCCTCTTGGGCAAAGAACTGTCCCCACATTGACCACTGACTTTGGACATGCTGTTCTACTGTGCTTAAAGGAAACAAATATAGAAGACTGCTGAACCTTGCCAAGTCAGGGTAAGACAGCCTTTCGACCTCACTGCTGCTGTGAGACTTTGGGTGACTGTCCACTGTCTGCTGTTTCTTTCTTCACTGCACCTTTTGGAAGCTGCTCACCTGCACTCTCTAGTACTGATATCCTCCTTCTCATGTCTTTGATGGGGTTGAAGATTAGACTGTAATAATTATTGCTTTCTCTTCCTAAATAGAAATATTAGATACAAGACTTAAACTTTCCATAACAGGAAAACTCTATAATAATCTCTGTTATGCCTTCACCCTAGGATGGATATGTAGTTCTTGCCATTTGCTCTTGTTACCTCACTGACAATAGGTCTTAAGTGTGTGTGTTCTTACATTTTCCTTCTTCTAAAGCATACTTGATATTTGTTATCTTTGTATATAGTATCAAGCCTAATAGGGGAATTGTAGTGAGATATCCACCCCACCCACACCTGTTGCACTGACCACACCCATTGGGGCATGGGCAAAGGTTCAACGTGACCTGTGGGAGGCTAGGTCTAGGGTCCTGGATTTCAGCTTGCTCTCTTGCTTCCTGGTCAGGTTGTGAAGAGCATCCAGGTGGTGTCCTTGGAGCAGGAACCCAGGGCAGTCATCTGTTTCAGGTATAAGTGATTTCTCCCCAAATAAACATCATTCGACCTATACTGTGTCCCAGTGAATCTTATTTCCCATGAAATAATCCTAAACCCTTTATATGTAAGGAATGTCACACTGACATCTGTTCAAGGTCACAAAGCTATTTAATAATGGGGGGGGGAGGTCAGACTTTCAGTTGGGTGCTCTTTCAGCCTCCTCACCCTGGATACAAGGGGAAAGCAGCCCTTACTTCTCAGTAACCTTTGGTCCATCTTTCTCTGGAAGATTCTCCAAAACCTGAAGCCTTTTCCTGGTTGTCAGTGAAGCCCAGATTCTATTTGACTCCTCTCTCCTGGACAACAGTCCCTTTATTCTACCCTAAACTCCTCCCGGGAAGCATTAGCCTATATACAAATGCTGTTTTGCATGAGCCAGACCCTTAATTTGCTATTTCTAGAGTTGCCTGATGTTTGCAAAAAGTTATGTGTTGTGCATTCAAGCAAAAAGGCCTAACCTATTCCTGGAAACGTGGAAATGGAATCTTTCCAAGTGCCATGTCATGGAAGCACCAGATAGGATGAACTGTATGGATGCCTTTGAGTGTAAAAGGGGAAGAGAAAACAAAATCCACCCCTTTCAATGTTCAGCATATTTCTGGCTCCTTTTTTGGATGAATGTGCCTACTTCTACACAGAATGGAAAGAGCCTGTAGGTTAGAGGTGACCGTGAATTGGGATGGGAAGAAACGGTGCTTTCTATCCCTGGGTTGCATATTGCTGTTCCATATGGGGGTTGAACCAAAACATATGGTGCTCCATCTGCAAGACGGAGCTGGCTGGGTCTCATGAATGGCTTTTAATGCAAGTAGATTCAGCCTGATTTGGTCGGCCTCCAAAGGAAAAGAAAAGCCAGTGATTCAAATATTGTGTAAAACCATTGAAATTAATGGCACAAAACAAGACTCATCTGTATTCTGCCTAATTTAAAAGATGTCTGTGTGGTGTAAAGTAATGAATTAGTTACGGGGGTGTTTGGACTGAACATTCGATAGGCTCCTTGAGAGAACAAAACGCCTTTTTTCCCACTTCTTTCAAGCCACTCTCTGTTAAGTTATTTGGAACCATTCTCCCAGGAAAGCCACTAAGCATTTTGGCTTCTCTAATGGGCCAGACTTCAAGAGGTTCACAACACCAGGCATAGCTCCTTTATGCCCCTCACCATCAATGGTGGGAGAGGGAACCCAAGAAAACATTCTTTAAAAAAAAAAAAAAAAAAAAAAAAAAAACCTACCTAATGTAGTCATCTTGTGAGTGGAAAACCAGTTCATGCCTTAACAGAAAACCATAAACCTCCAAGGACCCCTTGTCATCCACAGACCTTACCCTTCCTGGATGTGGTACGAGTGAGCTGAGAGTTCATCTTTGAGTGACAGCACTGTGCTTCCATAGAACATATTTCACTGAAATGTCACATGCAGCTCCAACTTAACAGGCCGCTGATCTACACTCTGAGCATAACTCTACTCACTAACGAGTGGTGACGATCATTGCAGCTGTGGCAACTGAATGGAGTGAGACCCATCTCTACAAGTGAAGTGTCCGATTCCATTCTCGAAAAGCCCTTAGGAGCTAAGCACCCTGCACCCCACATTATGGAAGAAGATGTTGAAATTCAAAGCTGTCAGAATCACAGAGCTAGGTGGGATGTAAACCCTGATGAGCCTGCTCCAAAGCCCATGCTGAGATCAAAAGGAATAGATGGCTCAGTTTCCCTGATGCCACAACCAGAATTGTTGTGGGTATTTTCTTATCCCTCCAGATCCTGCCGCATCAGCCCCAAATAAACACACAGATGCTATATTAATTATTAAACTGTTAGCCAAAGGCTAGGGCTTTTTAGTGGCTAGGTCTGTTTTAATAATTAGCCAATTTATATTAATGTAAGTATTTCCACATGGTTTTATCTTACCAGAGAACACCTGGCACATCCTATCTTCCCAGTCTCACATGGCATCTGTTTCTCAGTCTTCCTCTGCCTACCTTTCCCAGAATTCTCCAAGTCTCCTTGCCCCATCTATCTTCCTGCCTCATTGGCCAAACAGTGTTTTATTCATCAACTAATAATGAAAACATAAATTCAGAAGGACATCCCCCATCACAGAACTGCCTCATCTCTCCTCAGGACAGGCTGGCTGTTGTGAGGTTTACTAGTCAATCCAAATGGGCTAGCAGAGAACAGCTACTCTAATCTCACAACGCAAAGGATGGAACTGCACCCCCAAACCCAGTGCTATTAGTCCCGGTGGGATCAGGACTGAGAAGACAGACTTCATACTATGTCCCTCATAGCCTGTGGCAGGACTCAGACCAATATACCAATGTCTGAAAACCCCACACCAGGCCAGATTACACAACACCCCAACCTGCCAATCTTCCCGGTGGGGCAAAGGCTGTTGCTCCTGAGGGAACATCATTGGTTGTTTAGTCACATGGTATTTAGCACCTTCTTCCACAAATGAAACTGGCAAAAAGAATCCCTCCATATGAAGGGGTGATAGTCTTCCAGCTTTCTCCTCCTAAAAAGAAACACTTGAGACTCCAAGAAAGTTCAGGGCTCCTACCACCATTGCTGGGAATCCACTGTTTATGTTTATGTTACATCTGAAAAGAGTACTGTAGAATCAGTCATGGCCACCAATTCCTTGGCTTCTCATTAGTAGGCAGAGCTGTCCTGGAAAGCCACCATGCCAGTCTAAATCAGTGGCTCTCAGCTTGTGAGTCTTGACCCCTGTGGGGGTCACATTTCAGATATACTGCACATCAGAATTTACTTTATGACTCATAACAGTAGATTATAGCTATGCAGTAGCAATGAAATAGTATTATGGTCGGGTGTTTAATATAGGAACTGTATTAAAGGGTCATAGCATTAGGAAGGTTGGGAACCACTGGTCTAGATGAATCAACAAGTCCCACATTGAATGAGGAACAATATCTCAAAAACATGAGTTGGAGAGCAATTAAGGTGGAGAGACTCCTGATGTCAACCTCTGCCCTGTGTGATGTGAACATGAACGTGCACATTCATGAAACAGTGAACAAGCCATGAGAGCTGAGCATGGTGATGCAGGCCTGTAACCCAGTAAACAGGAGCCTGAGGCTAGCCAGAGCTACACAGTGAGATCCTGACTCAGAAATTCCAAAAGGAAAAACAAACAATAAACTGTGGATTCCTTGGGAAAATGGACCAGGGTCTTCTCAGCTAGAAAACTCTATGAGTGTGTGTGTGTTCTCTTTCTTGATTTTGTCACTCGGTATGAGGCTTAGCACAATTTATTTCAGGTTCCCCTGTATCAGACCACGTGTATCACAGTTCTCCACTGGGAAGTAATTTGTCAGTGACTGACCCAGCAAGTGCCAACATAGGTGAGTCTCTTAGGCATAGATGTAAAAGTAAAGATACAATGTGAAGTTGGAGACACAGTGCCAGGCTAATCCCAGCAAGAGGGCCTGGCTGCCCACACTCAGAGCCATCTCTTCCTTTTTAAAAGAAAAGTTGCTTCAGGAAGCCCACAACCAGGGTAATTTACCCTATGCTGAGACACTGCCACACTCTGCTTACTCCCTTCCAGGGATGAGAGGCCAAACAGTAGCCACTGATACATGTTCCTTCTGGTCACACTCTGCCCCGACCTGTACCTCCCAAATCCCTAGCTAAGACAAGCTTCTCCTCACATTTCCAGTGTCCAGTTTACAAACAAGCCCAGAGCTCCGCCTCCTGAAGAAAAGGACTTCGTCGTAATATATGCAGCAGGCATGAGTCATCATCCTCGATATCGTGTGCCAGTCACAAAGGTTGCCTCGTTGCATCAGAATTCAAGTTCATTTCAGTGCAAAGCCATCATTTCATCATAAGAATGTAAAAGTAAAGGCCAGCTGAGCCAGTCAGGATTCTTTCACCTCCTCAGGTCCTGAGGGCCACATAACGCCAATGTACAGTACTGGAGCCAACTGTCAAGTCAGGAATGCACACACACACACACACACACACACACACACACACAACCTAAACTAAAAACAAATCTTTTCCAAAATGCTGTCTGCCTGAGATTCCTGCCCCTCCTGAAAATGCAGTCAGACCAAGGCAGGCTTTGCTAGATGCCTTGGGCTGAAGCCATTCATAGCTGCTACAGGATTTGCATGGCTTCTGCATGACCTCAGCCATGCAGAAGCCATAGCAGGAGTTATCAAGGATTTAAACTGTTCATGTTTTTTAAAAACCTGATGTCACACTACTAAAGGCCCTAGCAGCCCAGGTGATGAACTTACTTCTACTCAGTTTTAGGAAGGTGGTCCAAGCTTAGGCCATTTGTAGACAAGGAAGTGTGATCATGGTGGGGATAACCAGGGCCCCACCCTAGCATGCAAGATGAGAGCTGAAAAAAGCAACAGGAATGTATGTACATGCATAAATGTACATGCATGGACATATAATCCACCCACCCACCCACACTCATATACACACACACACACACACACACACACACACACACACTACACAGTGGTGCTGCCTTTCTCTGAGTGTATACCCACTTCTGTCTTCTGAGAAACCCCAAATCCTTGCTGTTGATACATATTCAGTTCAGACATTCCAAGGCTCTTGGATCCCTCTGTCAACTTAGGGAGTTGAAGTATGGCTGCTGTCACTGATAAAGCATTTTTCTATTTCAATCTTGACCTCCCAAGTGTGAGTGTTAAAAACTCATATGAGACAATGGCCTCCCAAGGCCCTGGCCACTGAAGAGAAGGGAGGAGATGGCTAGAGTGGTCCAGAGAGTGGGTTTTGGAGACAGTTCAGATGGCAGCTGTGACTCAGGATAAAGCAGCATGGTCCGTCCACACTGCTCCGAAGGCCCAACTGGCCTGTGCACACGATGAGATGCCTTGTGACGGCCAATCTTCATTGTCAGCCTGACTGATTTAGAATCACCTAGAGAATACATTTGTAGGCATGTCTAAGGTGGCATTCCCAGAGAGCTTTAACTGAAAAGGGATGACCCATTGTTACTGTAGGGGACACCATTCCATGAGCAGGAGTCCTAGACTGGATACAAAGGAGAAAGATGAACATTGCTCTCTCTCTCTCTCTCTCTCTCTCTCTCTCTCTCTCTCTCTCTCTCTCTCTCTCTCTCTCCCATGGAGACAATGTGACCAACAATCTTGAGCTCTTGCTGCTATGACTTAGTGCCCTTGTTGACTGAACCCCCTTTAAAACAATGAACCAAAAATATCTTTCTTCCCTTGATTTGCTTTGTGGGGTATTCTATCCCAGCAATGAGAAAAGTAAAGAATACACAGCCACAGGGACTGCATGGGGAGGTTTTATGAAATCCTCATTTGTGTGAAACCCACTGTGTGTCCAGCACACACTGAGAGCTAAGGGCTCAGAGAATACAGCTGCTTGTGCCATCACAACCAGCAGCCCCACCTAGCCCACTTACTCTGTCCCTGCCAAGGCCAGCAAAGACAAGGAGGAGGTCCTCTCAGCCTCCCTCTCCTCCTCTAAGGAGAGAGGCATAGCTGCCGTACTCTCATTCCCAGGGATAGTTGTTTTATGACCCAACTCAATGGTTCTACAGGTGTATAGGATCTGTGGAGTGAAGGGAGAGGGACCAGGAGAGGAGTGGCCACCTGAGTGGAGGATTTGGACACTCTTCTCATTCACCTTAACCAGTGGTTGCATCACTCTGCAAGAGTGGCATGTTCTAGGTCACCCGGGTCAGCATCAGAGGCCCCTCTGCCTAGCAAACCTTCTTCCCTACCTGTCCCATCCTCCTCTTTTCTGTGTGGCAGCCTCCCCTCCATTCAAAGCAGACTTGGGGTTTCTACCTCCAGAGGTCAAGACCAGTGACATGCCCAGAGATTTGTGGCAGCACTGGCCCATTCCATAAGTGACCTTATCTCAGATACCCAGTGCTCCCTCTCCCTAGCCTGACTGCTGCTGCGGAACTGAGAGCCCGGTCCCGGTCCCTTCTGCAGGCTCTGTGGGTGTAGAATGTTTCTCACCTTCCCCTCTATTCTAACCTCATGGAAGTGCCCAGCAACCACTGGTCCACCGACTCCCTCGCAGGGCAAGGAGCAGTGGTTTGAAGACTATCTGCTTGGATTTAATGAGAGTTGCTGTGAACACTGCATTCTGAGACAACAGGGAAACATCACAACAAAATGAGGATGGAAAAGAAAAGAAGACCCTTCCAATTAGTGTCCTGCACAGCCTCATTATGCACCTGATCCTGAAGCTCGTTAGTACTGTTGGATTGGAACTGTAAAAGTGTCTTTCGAATGGCTGATTGACATTTGCCATAGCCACCCCCCCCCCATTCTCTTACCCCTAAAATCTAAGTACTTACCATGACAACTGAGATGAGGAAGAAAGGAAGCAAGTGGGACAAGCAATCAACTTCTGGCAAAGGACAGACCGGCCCCAGCGTAGGAGACAGGAGGAGGGCAGGGCCACTGAACATTATCGCTCCTTGTGAATGGCCCTCCTCTGCCACACGCAATGCGATTTCCTTTTTAGGGAACATTTAATAAGATACAGAAGCCAGATTTGGTTAGGTTGAATGTGAATTGCCATGGCAACCTGCCTTTGGAGGTTATCTAAGTCAGGTAGTGACAGCAAAGCTGAGGCAAAGGTCACCCCTGCTGAGAAAGATGGCCATTGATAAAGTAGTTTAACAAGGCCCAATGGAGCTGGCATTTGAAAGCTGCCTTCAGAGGATCAACTAGGTGCCAGGCACAGGAGACAAACAACGTCAAGGACAGAGTAGGGGTCCTGCAGGGGATTCCACCAGAGCCTGGGCAGCCTACAGTTGTCAAGAACCTTGCCCTCCACCAAGCTCTCAGAAATGAAGCCACCCTCAGTTGGTCCCTGGAAGCATAAACAAGCGTTTTAACCAGGTATGTGGGTGGCAAAGACACACACATGAATCACTGTGCATCCAAGAAATGCATCCCTGAAAAACTGTGAGCAAGTTACATTGTTGCAGATAGAGTCACCTTGGCCACTGTCACTTCAGAGATGCAGATGGAACCCACCCAGGAAGAAACAGTACTGAGATAGTATTCCTTTGCATGACGCTAAAGCCAGAAACCTTCGAGGAAAGGTCATAAATACATGTGTGACCATGACCAGTCCCTAAAAAAAAAAAAAAAAAAAAAAAAGAACAAGAATCTAAGAAAAATGGCCAACTTCCTCCATAAATGAGGAAGTGTATATTTAAGTAACAAATAGGAGTGCCTTAAAATAATCATAGTTTTGTTTATCATATAAGCAAAGTCTAAAATCATGGTAGCACTGAAAGGCAACGGGGCAGGCCAGTGAACAAACAGGAACATTCATGTATTCAGGGCAGGACAGTAAACTGGTGCCGTTATTACTGGAAAAATTTTGCAAATATCTATCGGTTTTGGAGTTTTTCAGACAGAGCCTCATTGCCTTCCTGGAGCTCGCTGTATAGATCAGGCTGGCTTCAAACTCACAATGATCTGTTTGTCTCTACCTCCTGAGTCCTGGAACTACATGTATGAGCCACAACACTGAGCAATCATTTTAAAATGATTGTGTTTTAAACTGGAAATTCCACTTCTGCACACACACAACAATGGAAACAGATGGTCATTGCAGCATTGTTAGCCAAAGAGTGGAATGGTGTGTAAGTCCACGAGCAGGCAAGCAATTGAATAAACAGTGTACCATTCGTCAAGAGGAATAGCTGTTACAAAGAGTAAGATTTATAGGCATTGACGTAGACCATCTCCCTGGCATAATAACACAAAAAGCAAGTATAGAATCATGAATGCTATGTCCACTTAGCCCCTCCTCTGTGTGTGTGTATGTGTGTGTGTGTGTGTGTGTGTGTGTGTGTGTGTGTGTGTGTGTGTGTGCATGAGAGAAATAGAGAGAGAGGGGGAGAGCACAGACACACATGTACATATAAGTGTGAAATCCAAAGAACAACCTTAGATGTGATCACTGAGGTGGGAATGTCTTCCTGGCCTAAAATTCATCGTGTAAGGTAGGATGGATGGATGGCAAGTCTCAGGAATCCACCAAGCTCAATCTACCCAGTGCTGGGTTTATAAATGTACACCATCACACCCAACTCTTTTACAGGAGTTCTGAGGATTGGAAACCAGGTCCCTGTGCCTACAAGACAGTGATTTACCGACCAAGCTACCTCCCCAGTCCCCCCCCCAACACAACTTTTTCTATAATTAGAAAAGTATACAATAGATAAATAGTCATTTTTCAATTTACAGGGTTACAGTTAAGGGTGGACTGGGCTGGGAATTAGGCACAATTTGATCTGTACAGTAGATATCATTAGTACCCCTCTCTCTTCCAACAGAACCTCAGCTTTGTTCAGGAGCCTATTCCTCCCTTCAGTATCCCATGTGACTCAGGGGCACACCGTGACCCAGTGCTTATGGGAGGCCAATGTATCTCAATGTGCCAATGCATCAGAAGCACCCATGGAGCACCTTAATGATTTCTATGTAAAGTGTCCCTCACAGATGTGTGTTCCAACATGGTCCCCAGCTGGTAGTGCTATTTTGGGAAACTATGAAACCTTTAGGCCATGGAGCTTAACTGGCATATGTAGGTCTGTAGAGAACAGACTTATGGAATATAGACCACCCTGGCCCCTTGCAGCTAATGGCAAGGTATCTGGCCACCTCATGTTATTGCTGTGCCAGCTGGGAGCTACCCAGGGCCATGTATTTCCTACCAGTGATGGACTGTGTCCCCTGATCCATGAACCAGAATCTATCTCTCCTCCCTAAATGGTTTCTGTCAGGTGTTCTATCACGGTGACACCCAAAGTAACTCACACAAGTGTTTTAGACTGAGTGTGTCTGAGTTCTTTTCAACTCAAAGGACTGGTATTGACAGTTTAAAACCACTCTTGGAGGGCCCCTGGCACAATCTGAGTACAGAAAACTTCTCCTATTTGCTGAAATGTCGTCAAAGATAGGATGCTTGCACCATCTGAGACATGTGAGGTGTAGGATGAGAACTTAGAACATTTTCTTAAGTCACAAGTCAAATAAGACTCTCTTCCTCCCTTTGCCTCTGAGCATGAGCAAGGGAGAATGAAGTATGACCATCACTGGCAGGCAGCCTCTAACTTCAAACAGTATCAGCTTTCAGATGTCAGGAATCTGAAACATGGAAGCATCCAAGGCTTTGACCCATAGGCCTCTTGCCATCTTTTTATGTGAACTGACACATTCGGTGAGGGTGTAAGAACCTCTGTGTTGTGAGTTCTGTTATTGGCAGAAAAGTGCAATTTAAAAAGCATCTTTTTCCACCAGGCAGTAAGTAGTGGCTCACACCTTTAATTCCAACACTTAGGAGGCAGAGGCAGAAGGATCTCTGAGTTCGAAGTCAGCCTAGTCTACAGAGTAAGTTACAGGACAGTCAGGGCTACACAGTAGAAACTCTGTTTCAGGAGGGGAAAAAAAATTCATAGAAGATAGCCAAAAGTCATATACTTACTAAAATTAAAAAAAAAAAAATAGGAAGAACATTTGCAACCTGCTGTAGTTTATGTTTTTTACTCTTTTGGCTTTTTGGATCTTTTTAAGAATTCTGCTACCCAGCTCCCAAATAAATCACACACAGAGACTTATTCTTAGTTATGAGTGCCTTAGCTTGGCTTGTTTCTAGCCAGCTTTTCTTATCTTAACCCATTTACCTTTTCCCTCTGTGCTTTTATCTTTCTTCTGTATATTCTACTTTCCTTCTTACTCTGTGACTGGCTGGGTGGCTGGAGGGGGGCTGAGGTAAGAGCTGAGGTGAGGGCTGAGGTAAGAGCTGAGGTGGAGGCTGAGGTGGGGGCTGAGGTGAGGGCTGAGGTGGAGGCTGAGGTGGGGGCTGAGGTGGGGGCTGAGGTGGGGGCTGAGGTGAGGGCTGAGGTGAGGGCTGAGGTGGGGGCTGAGGTGGGGGCTGAGGTGGGGGCTGGGCTGAGGTGGGGGCTCAGGTGGGGGCTGGGCTGAGGTGAGGGCTGAGGTGAGGGCTGAGGTGAGGGCTGAGGTGGGGGCTCAGGTGGGGGCTGGGCTGAGGTGAGGGCTGAGGTGGGGGCTGAGGTAGGGGCTGAGGTGGGGGCTGAGGTGGGAGCTGAGGTGGGGGCTGAGGTGGGGGCTGAGGTGGGGGCTGAGGTGGGGGCTGAGGTAGGGGCTGAGGTGGGGGCTGAGGTGGGAGCTGAGGTGGGGGCTGAGGTGGGGGGCTGAGGTGGGGGGCTGGGCTGAGGTGGGGGCTGAGGTGAGGGGCTGAGGTGGGGGCTGAGGTGGGGGCTGAGGTGAGGGCTGAGGTGGGGGCTGAGGTGAGGGCTGAGGTGGGGGGCTGAGGTGGGGGCTGGGCTGAGGTGAGGGCTGAGGTGGGGGCTGAGGTGGGGGCTGAGGTGGGGGCTGGGCTGAGGTGAGGGCTGAGGTGGGGGCTGAGGTGAGGGCTGAGGTGGGGGCTGAGGTGGGAGCTGAGGTGGGGGCTGGGCTGAGGTGGGGGCTGAGGTAGGGGCTGAGGTGAGGGCTGAGGTGGGGGCTGAGGTGGGGGCTGAGGTGGGGGCTGAGGTGGGGGCTGAGGTGGGGGCTGAGGTGGGGGCTGGGCTGAGGTGAGGGCTGAGGTGGGGGCTGAGGTGAGGGCTGAGGTGAGGGCTGAGGTGGGGGGCTGAGGTGGGAGCTGAGGTGGGGGCTGGGCTGAGGTGGGGGCTGAGGTAGGGGCTGAGGTGAGGGCTGAGGTGGGGGCTGAGGTGGGGGCTGGGCTGAGGTGAGGGCTGAGGTGGGGGCTGAGGTGGGGGCTGGGCTGAGGTGGGGGCTGAGGTAGGGGCTGAGGTGGGGGCTGAGGTGGGGGCTGGGCTGAGGTGGGGGCTGAGGTGGGGGCTGAGGTGGGGGCTGAGGTGGGGGCTGAGGTGGGGGCTGAGGTGAGGGCTGAGGTGGGGGCTGAGGTGGGGGCTGGGGGAGCTGGGGAAGGGACTGGCCACTGACATTCTCCTCTTCTTGTTCTCTTGCTCCTGTTCCTTCGTCTCTCTTGTTTCTCCTTTTATTCATCCTCTCTGTCTACCAGCCCCCACCACCCTTGCTCCTGCCTCACTATTGGCCACTCAGCTCTTTATTAGGACCACCAAGGGGTTTAGACAGGGACAGTAACACAGCTTCACTGAGTTAAACAAATGCAGCATAAACAAAAGTCACACACCTTAAAATAGTATTCTACCCCAACCTGCCCTTCGTGGACAGTCATGTGCGCCTTTTGTGCTTTTTTTGTTTTGTTTGTTTTAATCCAGTGAGATGCACAGATAATGTTCCCAAGAAATATAGAGAATGTGAATGAGACGCAAATGGATATTCCTTTAAGGAAAATGATCAGTACATCTATCTCCCCTGCACCCTGCAAAGCAGGACAGTGGCCTCTAAGCACCTCACCCATGTGTCCTCCAAAACGCTGGCAAGCTCTTCTCATAGGATCCCTGGGTGCTGCTGAATATGCCTTTAACTGTGTAAAGGTGTGTTACATTTGTTTAGCTGCATTTGTTTGAGTGTGTGAAGATGTGCTGTGTTTGTCTCACCTCGCCTGTCTAAGGCTCCAGATTGGCCTAATAAAGAGCTGAGTGGCCAATAGCTAGGCTGGAGAGGCACAGGCGGGCTGGTGGACAGAGAGAATAAGGAGGAGGAGGAATCTAGGAAAGGAAGAGAAAAAGGAGGCGAACCAGGGAGAAAGAGAGGGACAAGCCAGGGCCTCCCCGCCAGGCAGACACCAGAAGCAGTCAAAGTTGGACACAGAAAGGAAGAAGGGAGGTAGGGGAGGGGGGAGGAGGGAGGGAAAAAGCCCCAAGGCAAAGTATAGATAAAGAGAAACAGGTTAAAATAAGAACTATGACAAAGTTGAGCATTCATCACTAATAACTATCCATGTCTTGATCTGGAAGCTGGTTGGTAGCCCCTCCAAAAAGGCCTGCTATACCTGTGCTCCCTGGACACTTCATTATCCCAAATCATCCAGTCCTCTGGGCTGCTTCCAACACTGCCTCTCCCAACCATCCCTGGAGGGGTGTGGTTGAAACAAAGTAAAAAGAGGACACTGAATGCAGAGACAAAACACCAATGACCAAGTTTTGGGATCTTCATCCAGAATAAACACTGAGCTCTCCAGCAGGACACTGGTCTGCCATCAACCATGGACATAGATCTACAACATAAAAACATCTCTTGGAAATCAAAGGGAGTGGAGTGGGGGAGAGGGATCTACCCTAATGGAAGAATTTGCAAAGAACATGCACAAAGAAGTTAGAGAAGAGAAACAAATTGGGAAGAATGTTCAACCTCACTGGTAATAACGTGAGTGGAAATTAAAACAATATTTCAGCTAGCAGATGAGCAAAGGTTTAAAAAAAAAATTATAACCAGCATTGGCTGGGTATTCAGGAAAGGGAACTCCCACACTCTGCTGATGAGAGAGTAACTGAAGAAAAATTCAGTAATACCTCTCCAAATTGAAAATCAGCCCACATTTCCCCCATGATTCTGCACCTAGTAACTTATCTTAATGAGTTCCTTAGACAGGGCTGTGGTGTGCGTGTGGTTTGTTCCCTTAAGGCTCATGTGCTGGAGACTTAGTCCTCACTATAACGATACTGAGACAGGGTAGAACCATTAATAGGTGAAGCTATTAGGAGATGTTTAATCATGGGGGAGCATCACCCTTGGAAAGATTAATGCCCATCTCATAGGGGTGGGTTAGGTCTCAAAGGACTGAATTGGTTACCAGGAGAGCAGGTTGTTATAACACTAATTAATCTTCTTCCTTTTCTCTCTCTCTCTCTCTTTCTCTCTCCTCTCTCTCTCTCTCTCCCCCTCTCTCTCATCATAAGCACTCCCACCTTGTAATAACTCCACTCATGCAAGGTTATAAGGCTCAAAGCCCTTACCAATTGCAGGCACCCGATCTTTCAATTCCTTGCCTCCAGAACTGTGAGATGAATAAACTTGTTTTCTTTATGAAGTACAGCCTTGGGTATATTGTTACAGCAATGCAAAATGGACTAGAGCAGACAGCAAGGAAGCAAGCAAGCAAGAATGCTTACAGAGCATCATACCCGCCCCCCCCCCCCCCCCCCCCCCCCCCCCGCCATGTGCCCGGAGAGCACTTCATCTCTGTCAGCACTGAGAATGGCTGACACTCCCCGGGTGCTTGCTCACATCTGATTTGGCGTGCATGTACTCATTTCTGCTGTGATTCTTATGCATGCTAGCAACATCTGTGTCTGGATTGGTCGTTTTCTGTGGTGCTGGAGTGTGAACCCAGAACCTTGTGTATGCTGGGTGAGCAGTTTACGGAGCTGTATCTTCAGCTGGAATCTATAGCTATATAGAGCTGCTAGCTGACCACCATGAGCTACACAAACACAGTAACTGTTCTAGAATGAGGAAACGATTCATTCATCCTAATGTAAAGGTTTGTGAGACCTAACAGCTGACTCAGCTTCATCCTCAGGTAGAATCTGCAGGGACTGGCTTTGGCTCCAATGCGCTTGTTTTCTCTCACTTTCCAATGTAATTACATTTATGACATGAATGGGAGTTTTATTTAAGACGGTGTTTGCAGTACAGAATGTTGATTCCTTGTCCAATTCCAGATTTTTCCTGCTTTTCCTGAGAGAAGACGAAAAACCCCAGGGGCTCCTTCAGGGATAAGAGTATAGCAGGAGAGACCCCCACCCCCACCCCTGCCTCGAGTAAAAGCTAGGATCTTAAACACTACATCTGCAAACACTTCTCCAAGGACTGCAAGGGAAACTTCTGTTTGACTTAACTACTCTGTGAAGAGAAGAAGAGAGAAAAACAGTCCCCTGGGAGTTTGTAGTCTCAGGTTAGATTCATTCAACTTCACAGGCTGAATTCAAACTGTGTGGTTGACTTTAAAAACCTCAAGGTGAGAATTCAGCTCAAACAGTGCTGGGGTGGTAATTCCTCAGGACGTTGACAGCAAATAACACCTTCCTTATCTGAAGGAAGGCATCTTCAAGCCAACCTCCAAAGTACTCCTTCAGATAAATGTCCAAATAATAATCTCACAGTCAACAAGGAACTGGGAGCCAGAGCAGCTGAGGAAATAGACTGAAAATGAGAGTTGAAAACACCTTTGCTAATGGGTTAGCACATGCCACTTATGAAGTCCATTTCATGGTTTCTCCTTCTCTTTTGTCTTCTATGTATGTATGTACATACATGCATGCATTTGTGTGCTTGGGGTAAATTATTTGGAGGTCTTCTATCACTCAGCCCTTTGCTTTTTTGAGACAAAGTCCCCCCCCCCTCTTTCTCTCAGAACCTGATCCTCACTGCAGCACTGTAAAGAGAATGGTGTGCCTTAGATTTTGAGAAGAGGATGAATAGCCAATACTCTGTGTTGCACTGGGTTGGTTGGCAAGTCTGTTATATATTTGTCAGAGCCTACATAATGGGCAGTACCAAGACTGTGAGCTGTGACAGTGGGTGACTGATGCATTATTGTAGGTGACTATAATAAATGCACCTCTCTGGTACAGGATGTCAACATTGAGGAGGCTGTGCACACATGAGGACAGGAGTATGGGAGACCTCTGCACCTTCACTCAATTCTGCTCTAAAACTGCTCTAAAAATGAAATCTATTAGAAACAAATAGACCTCCATAGGAAGAGAAGACAAAGGAGAGATGGAGAAGGAGAAAACTTGCCTTAAAATGACTGAGTGGATTTGAAAGGCATGAATAGAACTTCTACAAGTGAAAACTCCAATAAGTGAAATAGAAAGTAAGTATCAGAAACACTATGTACCCATTTCAATGGCTAAACTGAAAAGGATGAACAATTGCAAGGCTTACAATGCTATAGAACAACCTAAGCTCTCATGAGTTGCTGGTACAAAGTGGTTTTAGTCATTTAAGAAAACATAATGGCAGGGTGGTTTCAGTTAAACATACATTTTTATACATAATCCAGAAACCAATCAAATAATCCTGAGTATTTGTTCGGAAGAAATAAAAACATACCCATGTAAAGAGATCAGAAAAGAGGCTTTATCTATAAAACTTGTCAGTTTGTGGTATGGCTCTTCTAGATACATATGAAATAAGACACAACCCCTCAAGTCAATGCAACTAAGACAGACCTAGAGGGCCAAGATTACTGACTGGATAAAGGCACTTACCACTGAGCCTGATGACCTGAGTTTGATCCCCCAGGTCCCATGTGGTAGAAGATGAGAACTGATTTCCATAAACTGTCCACTGATCTCTATAGACACACACATGCACTAATTAGTAATAATAATATGTTTAAAAAAATCTTTAAGAACGTAAAGAAGTGCTGTGCCAACAATATTTATGAGGAAACTTTCTAACTCAATAAAGTACACTTAAAAATATTGAAATGAATGTACACATGTGATACTTCATTTTCCTGAGCAGCATTATTTAATATTATCCATACATATGTTCTGCTCAAACTAATGTATAAATTTAAGGACATCAAAATTCTTTTGAACTCCTGCAGGAACTCATTAACCTTAATTCTTAAAAGAAGTAATAAATAAATCTTAAAGTAAGTGGAAGAATAGAAACTCAAGGATAGGCAAATCACCATCTAAAATTACAAAAAAAAAAAAAAAGTCTTTTCCTAACAGATAATAAGATAACCCACAAAGCCAAATTAACATATTTATAAGCATTTTCTTTATTAAATGAATTAATTGGAAGAGAATGAAGAGCACAGAGTGAAAGCTGTAGATCTAAGCAATACACATAGTTACATACCCATACACTCAGACAAAAGTTACATGCTGGCTCTTAATAATAAATGGCAACATAAACTAACTGGCATATAAACCTACCTCTGTTTGCAAGAAGACTTCTGAGGGATCAAAGACCTAAATGCGAAGTATAATGTAAATACATAATTAATCCCCTAATTGCTAGTTTTGTGATCTTAATGGAGCAAAGAAGAATTTCGTGAAGTAATTTTCAAAAACATAAAGCAAAGGCAAATGAAGACTAAAACTGACATCCTGAAACTGAATTATTTGTGTTTGTGCTGGGTAGTTTTATGTCAGCTTATCATAAGCCAGAGAAATCTGAGAGAAAGGACTCTCAGTTAAGAAAATACCCTCTTAAGATACAGCTATAGAAAAACCTATAAGGCATTTTCTTAATTAGTAATTTATAGGAGAGGGCCCAGCCCAAGGTGGGCAGTGCCATCCTTGGGCTGGTGGTTCTGGGTTCTGTAAGAAAGCAGGATGAACAAGCCATGGTATCCAAACCAGTAAGCAGCATCCCTCTGTGGTCTTTGCATTAGCTCCTAACTCCAGGTTTTTACTCTAAGATCCTATCCTGTCTTTCTTATATGAACTGTGATATGGAAGTATAAGCTGAATAAACTCTTTCTCCCCAAGTGGCTTTGGTCATGGTGTTTCATCACAGTAATAGAAACAAAGACAGTGTTAAATATAGCATATCAAAAACAAACTTCATAGAAAGAAAAGCAGATTGAGAGGACATGCATGCAATAACTAACATCAAGACAAGAATATCTAGAGCATAGAATAGTTTGTGAGCATTAGTTAGAAAAAGTAGAGCAAAAAAACGAACAAAAGGTATGAAACAGATCGGAAATGAGATAGAATACACAGTGAGATAGAGTTCACAATGAGATAGAATAAACTGTGAGACTGAACACACGATGAGACAGACCCACAGTGACACAGCGTCTACAGTGACACAGAATCCACAGTAAGAACCCATGCTGAGTTAGCAGAAGTCACAGTGAGATAGGCTTCACAGCCAGAAACAAACTCTCATCAAGGAAAACTGATTTATAGCATCTCCATAGCTAAACAGGCTGATCAATGAAGTGTACTGGCACAGTTGCTAAAGTGGAAGGGACTAAAGTTAGACCCATACATCATGCACAACAATAAATCGCAGGTAGATTAAACATTTAAAAATGAAAATTTTAAGAACTAAAAGCAGGAAGAAATGACTAATTACAAGTATATTAAAATTCTTCCAAAGGCATCAAAATGAAACTGCAGAGCCAACACACAAAATACTATCATCTACTTGTAAAAAATAAGGGGGGGGGCAACTTCATAAAGAAACACATTACATACGAACGAGCATTTTGTAGAAGGAACCTGAACAGTCAAGAAACATGAAAAGCTATTCAACCTCTTTAGGAAATATGGAAATTGAAATAAAAACCACAGTGGGAAATCAATAAAACCACCAAACCAGTATAAATCAGAAAAGCCACCATTTGTCAATGGCCAGGACTAGCCAAACACTGCACTGATGGCCTGAGAACTGGTCAGATGCTC
Organism: Phodopus roborovskii; assembly: GCF_943737965.1. Lineage (NCBI taxonomy): Eukaryota > Metazoa > Chordata > Mammalia > Rodentia > Cricetidae > Phodopus > Phodopus roborovskii. The sequence goes on along the minus strand of NW_026126624.1, from coordinate 1,449,793 downwards.
TAAGAGCCCTCTGGGCAGCAATTCTACTCCTAGAATTGTGTGCTTGAGCTATTTCAGAGCATAGCACTGCAATTGGATCTATGCAGTACAACTCCAACATTACCCACCCAAAGTTAATGCAGAGTCCCACAGGATAAGGGCAAAGTCCACCGTGGGACCCAATCCAGAAACCACTGGTACTTCAGACCAATTGGCTAGGAAGTATGGATTCTTCACACCTACCCCCTGGCTTTGATAATTTGCTTATGATTTGCAGAGCATAGTGTATACGTCAGACTTAACACTCATAGTGACAGATGGTCACAAAGTGAGATAGGATGGTCCTGGGTTTAGACCCTTAGTGCCCTATCTCTGAGCCCAGAGCTTATTGTCCCAACCAGGATGCTCAGTAGCTCATTGACCAGAGGTTTTTACTGGGGTTCCATCGCACAAACATGATCAATAAGTCCTTGGCAATGTGCAAGCCCTCTCCTGTGTTCAGGCAGCTGAAGGGAGCCCCTACTTGAAGTCAGGGACTATGTGAGTCATCGTATTAGCATGACAAAGATATTCCTAGCACTTGGGGGTTTCCCAAGGTTTCCTTGAAGCTCTGCATCAGAAACTGGGAAAATAAGTTCTTTAGTATACAACAAACCTAGAGAGAATCTTCCTTGTGAGCCCTGGGAGACATTTACAATAATGTTCAAGAAGCATTATTTGTAACATTTATAAAGAAAGCAAAATAAACAACCTAGGTATCCTAAGTGTACCAGGAAAAATCCATGTAGTACAAGATGTATATACCATGATGGTGGGGGTGGTGGCGTGGGGGCCAATGACTGGAGAGAAGGCTGAGAATCACACATCTCCTCCCCTTGCTCCCCTGTTACTGTACATCACTCAGAATGCAGGTGGTCATGCCTCCATTTAATCTCCCACACTAACAGCAGAAGTGTCACTTGACTGCACTCTCCTCCAGTAACCACGAGAGGGTTGGCAATTGGACCACCAATCATCCCCATCTCTGAGTGCATGGGCCATGGCAACAGACCCACCATTACTTGATTAGACTTAGAGCATTAGGAGTTAACAATAGCATAGAAAGGACCTATGATTTCTGCATACAATACTCAGGTTAAATAGGGCCCTGTTTGAGCCTCTGAAAGGGATTTGCACCCAGGAACCAGCAACCAGCAAGAAGCCAACATGGCCAAAGGGAACCTGTGTGCTCCACCTGTGGGTGGAAATGATTGGGAAATCCATTTGCATCAGGAGGTGGGGGGCCTCTTTCACCCAGCCCAGAAGTACTGAGGAAGCAGAGAAACTCTCTGTGCCTTCCTTCTTTCACTCCCGAGGGCATCAGGGGCTCTGTGACCAGTTATTTGCAGGGTCCACAAGCTGACTTATAATATAACATTGATTTCAGAATAATTAACCTAATTACCTTGACCCTTGTGTTCTCTCTTCTAAGAAAACTCCCTTCCGTAGATCAGTCCCCCATTTGTCTCACTCCTGAAGACCTGAGCTTGTCATTGTTCCTCTTGAACAGTGTTGACAGGGATAGCCTTGCTTCCAGAATGAGAAGTGGGCTGAGCCAGTAAAGACATATCTTTCCAGAGTATGGTACTCACCAGCAGAGCCTGGCAAGGACCTGAATCTGGCCATAGTCTTCTGAACCCCCAACTTAGACATCTTTTTCCAAAACTGACAAGTCAAAGACACCACCTTTGACCTTACAAACTGACCCACCCCACCCACCCATTACGACCATTCCAGATTTAACTCCTTAAGCAAAATGAAGCCCTTGACTTTGATTCTCATCTCTGTTCTACCCTAAAGAATTCCTCAGTGGGGCTGGCCATGGAGGGTTCCAGTAACCACTTCTTAGACAGGAAAAAGAAGCATGGAGGTGAGTGGCTGCTGTATATTCACAGTACTCTGAGAAGGAATGCTCTGAGCCTGAGTTAAACCACTTGAATTCCCCTTGTCCTTCATGAGACACTGCATGGCACCTCCTATGTATGCTTGTATTGCTTGCATCTGTAAGTTCAGGCCCCACTCACACACAATACCTGTCTTCTTTTAACGTGGTCTCCAGCTGTCTGTCCCTCTGTCCTTAAAGAGCACAGCCCATTTTTCAGGCCCAGGAAGAAGCTAGACCATCTGGGCAGATGATTCTGGATCCTGATACCCAGAATGTGGTCTGTTTGAAGTGGACAGGTATAAAAGGACATGAGTCCTCTGTGTTTACAGATACCAATGGAGAAACCGGAATTGTTAAAAACACAGGTGTGTATCTTCAATGGAAGGGATGTGTATACCTGTTTTCCACCCAGAAGGCTGGAGAGAATGTTGTCTAATAGCCTGGTTTTGCTATTCTGTAGAGCCAGCCTTCTCCTGAATCTCCCTTATCTTGGGCATTGTTTCTCGGTCAATAGAGCTCATCCTTGTGAAAGAGGTCCCATGTACATTGCAAAGGGGCTTTACTACTATGCTTATTACAAACCGTTCCTCCCTAGACCCTTATCCTCAGCATTGTTTTTCAGTCAATATAACCCATGCTTGTAGACGGGGTCACAGACATGAACTTTGCAAAGGAATTTTGATGTAGCCATAATTTAAGCTTGTTTTGATAACTGTCACGAGAGAACTGTGCTTAAATATGTAAAATAAATAAATAAATAAATTTCTGGGATCAGACTCCAGAAATTTGAACCAGCCCAGATAAGTTGTACTGATTCTTGCCTCTCCATTTGTTTCTCTGCCAACAGGGGAGCTTTTAGGGATTCCCCATGGACAGGTGATGGGCAAGCAGGGAACTGGGCAGTACTGAACCCAGGGAAGAGATAGGTCACTGCTCTGCTATTAGGGCTGTCCTATATAGGGTGGCCCATGGTTTCCCAGGGAAGTGACTTTTTGACAAAAGAGATGAAGATGAGAAGAAACACGTTTGTTTTTGAAAGGAGAGCTTATAAAGGGCAAAGCATGATGGTAAAAAGAGGACCAAAGGAGTCCTGGGGTTTTGTCAGTGATGCATGCAAACACAAGCATACTTATACCTTGGAATACCCTGGAGAACATATAGGGCAGAGGTGAGCCAGGTCGAGAGGCTCCAGTTCCATCAGGAGAACAATGGCCATGCACCGAGGGAGGAAACTGACTGGACTCATTTTAAAGAGGCAGCACTGCCAGTGAGGACAAGAACTAACCAAAAAATAAGCAAGAATAAAAGATAACGACCTGGGAAAATATAACCTTCAAAAGAGAGCTATTGTATGGGAAAAGAGAAGAAAACAGAAGTCGAGGGTCAGATGAGGACACCCCACAGGGAGGACCTCAAACAGACCTGAGTCAAATCTACTTTCTCACACTGGATAAGTATCAATGTTACTTCATCTTCTGGCTTTGGTTTCCTTCATCTTTAAAATAGCATGAGATCCATTGAGAGAATTAAAATGAGTACAAACATGAATATGAACTTCCCCAGTCAGCCCGACTCACAGAAGATGCTTGGAAATGGAAAACTCCTCAAGGGAGAGTTTGTGGTTTCTACGGAGAGCAAATGAGATCGAGATCTTTGGTGCTTGAAAGGGAACCAAGAAAGGAAGTAAAGATGGGCAGTGCTTTATGAAGATACAAAGGCCTGGACAAGCCTTGGGAAGGGCACTGGGTGCTTTGACGAGTACTCAGAACCCTGAGGGTGGCACAACAGGGACAGTTTTGAGTTACTAGGAGGTGACTTCAGGAACCACCAACAGCAACGCTAGCCATACCCCCACTTCCAGGCCACTGAACCTATCCCATTCTGGGAACTTCCCCGAGCTCCCCAGTTACTACACTGTTCCCTCAGGAACCATTATAATCAGCTCCCAGTGACAGCACAGTAAAACAAAGACCATTTCAGAGAAGATGCTACAGACTGGGAACAGTAACGAAACCAAGAGCCAGGGAGAAACTAGAAATCCAACAACTGGGTTAAGCTATTGATCGCCTTTTCTCCTAAGCCTCGGTTCGCAGAATGCCTTCATTAGGAAATAACATTAAGAGATAGACAATAGATAGCGGTAAAATCCCATTAAATTGAAATCAATTAGTCATGACTCCACAGCTTTTAATTTGGGATAAGTTAAAGCTCACCCTTAACATAACAACAGCCAGGCTTTTCCAGCAATTGAACAGTGAGGATGGCAAGAGACATGGTAAAACACCCAACACAGGCACCCCTCCTTGTCATCGGTGTCACATATCCTGGTTTTCACTCCATGAGATGACAACAACCACAAAATCAACTTAAGGTAGAACACTCCACTGCCATTCAACCTAAACAGAGCCACAGGGTCTAAGGGAGTACACACACTACCTCTGATCTCGCCCAAGCCCTCTGCAGACATGACTAGCTGATCAGAGCTCCAGTACCCTTCTCTCTATAGCACTCCAAACAGAGACCAGGGTTCTGTCCAGAATGATACCATTTTACTTACCGTGTGCTTGGAAACACCACTTAACTACCCTGCACCTTGGAGTCCTCATCTCAATAAGAATACCTGCCTCATAGCACTGTTGTGAGAATTAAATGCAATCAGCTATGAAGAGCTCCTTGCACACACAACGGATGGTACCCTATTCATCAGTCAGGAGGCCATTGCAGTAACACAGGGTTCAGACCAAACTATGATTGTTTTGTAGTGACTCCAGAGGTGGGGGCGCTCCAGGCACACCTGTTCTGTTCTGTGCCTTTGGGTCAGCCATTATTTCTTCATCAGGAGCTGACCCCAGGGAGTAGAGGGGGAAGGGGCACTGTTGGAGACCGGTCCCAGACTGTATGGTATCTCACAGTGGGCCTGGTGCAAAACAGAAAGATATTTTGGAGACACATGCACACCTGCCCTCTACCCCAGCATGTTTAGCTAATGAGCCATAGCGTCACACCTTCCTGATGTCATGGTACACAACAGAGGAGTCAAGGCAGTGCCCACCTGCCTTGTAATGGGCATTTCACATTTTCTCATCTCTACCTAGACCTCTCTATTAGATATCAAAGCCATTGGCTCCGTTTTACCAGTTTAATTTAATCTTGAGTAATTAGCCCTCTGAGGGAGCCATAGGCTGTGATCCATCAGATGCTGCGGCCTGTTCATTGTAAGCAGAATTTAATCTTGGAGCTACATCATATGAAAATAAAACTGCCTCAAACCACATGTATTCAAATTGTGATAATAATGCAAACAGGCAGACGTTTCCAGCATGGCTTACAAAGCAGTTTCCAGAAACCTTCATTGTTTCCAAAAACAACGAAGAAAATGAACATTTATTTGAATACAAGTGAATGCGAACGTACATGGGGCTGTGCATACACATATTGTCTTGGGTTCTTTTCCTGATGTTGTGACCAAATACACTGACAAAGGCAACTGAAGGAAGGCAGGCTTATTTTCACCCAGCTCAACACACAGTCCATCACTGTGGGGAGGACAAGGCAGCTGGAGCTTGAAGCAGCTGCTCACAGTAGGTCCACAGTCAGAATGCAAAGGGCTAATGCATGTTAGTATTCCACTTGCTTTTTCCACTATATACCATCCAGGATTCCCTACCCAGGGAATGATCCTGCCCACAATTATGATGGATCCTCTCACACCAATAATATAATCAAAATAATCTCTCACAGGTAGTCCCAGAGAGCCATATCCCAGGTGTTTCAAGACTGTCAGGTTTGCTACCAACATTAACCAACACCATCACACATACACACATGGGCTTACCTTAAATCCCAGAGTTAGGAGTAAGATCTGGACATAATTCCTAGTCCCCACCATTATATGACCTACAGTAAGTCCCATGAAACCCAGTTTGTTGTCATTAAAATGGACAAAATAATACCTCCTACTGACTTAGCATATTCATGGCCTGGGTTCAGTGGGGTCTATGGATGTTATTCTATCCTAAACAAAGGGCTTTTTAGATACATCTGAGGTCATCCCAGGTTTTCCAAGTGGGTCTATATTCAGTGACAAAGTTCTGCTAAGAGGAAGGTCAGGGGATATTTGAAACACAGAGGAGAAGGCTGTGCATCACAGTTTGAATCTGAAAAGTGCCCCCACTCAAAACTTGTGTTTCGAGAGTTTGGTTCCCAGCTTGTAGGTTTGGAGCTGGCTAGCAGGAGAAGGCCTTAGAGGAAGATCTTTGAAGGTTATAGCTGCCCTATCCCCAGCCCCACCCCGCCTCTTGCTGCTTCCTGGTCAGCTGCTATTGCATGACCTTCTCTGGGGAGAAACACAGAAAAGCCTATTGACTCGTGTCCAGACATCCACAAGCCAAAGAAACAATTGTATCTGAGTCCAGCTTAGGGAATCGATGAGTCTGGCGAAGGATTGCTTACGAGAGCAACAGGGCTCTCAGCAACTACAGCACCAAAAAGCCCCTTCCTCAACATGGATGACAGGTCACAGAAACTGAGGCTCTAGAGTCCCCTCCCTACCAACCTTCTGCTCCTAACAAACTCCGGCATACTCATCCCCAATACCGCTTGCCACAGAGCAAGAGGAAGAGGTGGAGATGAGGAGCTCAGGTGAGGAGCTGACGCCCTCTTCTTCCTGTCATCTCTACAAGAGCCTTGTGTAGATAATCACTGCTGCTCTGATTACAAGACAGTAGCAACCGTGTGACATCCAGAGGACAGTTGTCCTGCAGCCACCAGGGAGGAGCCCCTGTCACACACCCGTCATGCCTTCCTCACTGGGCTGATCTGAAATCCCTCTGGAGCCATGCACTAAAATAAGCCTTCTCTCCCTTAAGTTATTTCTGTCCCGTATGTTTATTATAGTGACATGAAAAGTCACTAACAGACCATGTGACCAGGGTGGCAGCAAGTGCTATATCCAAGTTATATATAACTCTAATAGCAAACATACCCTGTGTTAGGCATTCATCTGTTTCTTCTCTTTTCAGATTTTAGTCAATTTACAAAAACTGTAACTTACTTCAAGGAGCGGACCTGAGGCCACGCAGCTAAAATAAGCCTATGTGCTGCCTCCAAATCTCACGGGCCACGGTGATAGCCATTTGCCACCAACTCTGCTTATAGGTGGAGAGTTTTTGTTCCATGTGGTCTTCATTCTGGAACCCAGAATGACAGCTGGACTGCTCTTCTGATGCAGTCCTCTTACATGATGGAGAGCAGGGAGGTGAGGACCCAACATCAACACTCACATGCGTGTGCACATCAGCTGACTTCTGCAGCATGAATGCTTGATCCTCCAACACAGGAAACTGCAGAGCCCAGTGGAAGCTGTATTAGGAGAGACCCAGACATCAGGAAACACGGTTTCACTGACCTCTGGGCCTGTGCACTTCCACAATAACAAAGAACCCTACTATGAACTGAAGATGAATGAAGTGACCCAGGCCTGGGAGATTTCTATGTCATTATCATCTGCCAAATGTTTGCCTGACCCTCCAGCCTCCGCCGTGAAGGACCTGTGGGTGGCAAGAAAGCACCTCATATGCACATTGCTTTGTTCTTCTGGACAACCCCTTCCTGCCACACCAAGATTCATGGGAATGCAAGCCCTGAGAGCCTATTAACCTCAGCTGCTCTGCAGGGTCCGGTCTAAAGAGCCAGATCAATGAGATTAAGCAAACAGTTTGTCAGAGTCTCTAGCAAAAGGCAGAATGCTGGTGTCCAGCCTGTGACACTGGGATCTGTCTTTGTGAGTGGCTGGCAGATGACAAAGAAAACTGTCATTTTTCTAACAGGCCCCAGGACAGGAGTGTATTTTTTTAACCTGCTATAGAAGCCAGCACTGAGCAAACACTGGTCTTCCAGGAAAATAAATGCACAGTCAGGAGACTCATTATCAACTCTCCCTGGCTTGATGTTAGAGTGGCAGCGCATCATCATTCCCTGCCTCGCTTCCCTCCCTCCCTTCCTTTCTCTGCCTCCCAAGTCTTTGATGAACACCTGTATTCGAGAGAGCTACTACCATTTCATCTTCCGTTTCTATAACAGGGAACAAGGAATGTAGGTCACTGATCTTAGACATGGCCTAGTTTCTCAGCTCTAAATAGAACCCTTTCTTCAGGTTGAGACTTTTCTCTAGGTTTATATCTAATAAAAGTCCAACCCTGCTCAGCTCGGCCAAACAAGCTGCACTGCACTCCAACTGCTAGCCCTCCACCCTGCCACCAAGCCTGGAAGCTTGGAGGAGTAACCTGCTGCTTTCCCAATGACTGAAAGGCAGCTTGAAAACAAACACGGGCTCCTGAGGGCACAGTTGATAGGGCCTCCTGGGGAGAGCAAGGCAGCTTCCAACCACTCAGCCCCTTCAAGCAAGGAGAGAAGCAAATGAGACTCACCTGATAATCTGCTTTGCTGACTAGTCCCAAAATCTTCACTTGGCTTACCATCCTCGCGGTAAGCTCTGGGTGTCCCCTCTCTCCTTCCCACTCTCCATCACCCTTCATTTTTCTCAGCTTTATTTTTGATTGACATGTGCGCCATACATACGTGTGAGATTCAGTGTGATATTTTGATTTAGGTGTACACTGTGCAATCATCTAAGAGGGTAATTAGCACAGTTGTCACCTTAAACAGTTGTTATTTCTTTGTGGTAACTATTTAACATCTTCTGTTCTCACCCTTTAAAAATACGTATTTATGCATTTCGTTGTTGTTAACTATTGTCGCCCTATTGTGCAAATGACTCCAGAACTCACCCCTCCTATCAAGCTGCAATTTTGTACTACCAACCAATTTCATTCCTCCCTCCTCCTTCCTCCTCTACCCCCTCCTTCCTTTTCTTCTGTATTAGTTACTTTACAGTCTGTTGGGACAAAATGCACGACAAAAGCAACTCAAGTAAGGTAAGGTTTATTTGGGCTCAGTTTGAGGGGGCAGTTCATCATGGTGGGGAGGTGTGGTGGCAGGACGGTGAAACAGGTGGTCAGTCACACGGCAGAGCGAGAACAATGTTTCTCAGCTTTCTTTTTCGGTCCCATGTATTCTACAGCCCAGAACTCCAGTCCATGCAACCACACAACCTGTATTCAGAGTGGATCGTCATACCTCACTTAACACAACCTAGACAAGCCCTACGTACATACCAAGAGGCTTGTTTCTTCAGTGACTCTTGATTAGTGATTCTCAGCCATCCTAATGCTGGGACCCTTTAATACAGTTCCTCCTGTTGTGGTGACCCCAGCCATAAAATGATTTTTGTTGCTACTCTGTAACTGTAATTTTGCTACTGTTATGAATCATAATGTAAACATCTGTTTTCCAGTGGTCTTAAGCAACTCTTAGGAAAGGGGGCGTGACCCACAGGTTGAGAAGCACTGATCTAGATGCTGTCAAGTTGACAATCAATCTTGAACTTCATATTCCTCCCTTCCTCTCCTCCTTTCTTCTTTCCTTCATTCCTTCTTTCCCTCCATTCTTCACACAAGTAATCCAAGCCCATAGTAGGAAATTGCAATTCACAGATGAGTTCATTTAAAAAAAATTATCCATGATACTAGTAGAGAAAAATCTCTTCTACCAATTTTCCTCTATTTTCCTATGTATTTTTTGTTATTTGCTGTTATTTTAATGATATCAGAATCATAATTTTATATGGTTTGGTTTTCCTCAACTAATCTTGTAAATGTTTTCACTGCCCAACTTATTCACATGTGTTTACACATGTGACATTGGGATATTTTCTAAAATTCCTTGCAGAATTTAATAAAATTTCACCTGAAAGGCATAGGTTGTCATAAAAAAAAATTCATTTAGAATTTACCACCACCACCTCAAAATTCCATCAGGGAGCTTAGTAGAAAGTAACAAGAGAGACCTTCACCATGTGGGATGCCAAGCAGATGCCACTCTCAGGGTATCTACGAGGTTAATTTTCTCACAGAGTGCACTGAAGGGACATGGCAGGGGGAAGCAGGCCTGCTGTTCTTCCTTGCACTGGCTTTCTTCTCATCCTTCTGAACTCAGTATGTGACCTCACAGCCTTGGCCTGCCAATACTGTTCTATAGCCCTTTCCACATGGAGAGTGTCTTAGTTAGGGTTTCTGTTGCCGTGAAGAGAAACCATGACCAAGGTAACTCATATAAAGGAAAACATGTAATTGGGGTGGCTTACAGTTTCAGAGGTTCAGTCCACTATCATCATGGAGGGACATGATGGCATGCAGGCAGACATGGTGCTGCAGAAGGAGCTGAGAGTTCTTACACCTTGACTTGAACCTGCACTGCTACTACAGCTGGTCCAGATCTCCAAGGCAGCAATCGCTTACGCCAGGTCACTTATGACGATAACTGCAGACTCTACCTGTCTCAATAGTCACTCACCTCCTGCCCATAGTGCTACCAGGATGCTCTGAAGGACCCACACAGAGTAGCCACTGGATCACTGCACTGCCTGGGCATCTCTCCCTGCAACCATTCCCCACATGCTGTGATAACATAGCCATCTCCCCACACCATGACCTTGCTCAAACAAACAGGTTCTTAGCATCTTCTTTGGTTCCTAGAACCTCAGTAGATGAAGTTCATTCAAAATCAGGTTGACAGATTCCCTGCATTTGACCTAAACTACATCCATGAAAAGGAAAAACAGGCTCCCTTCTTCCCATTTGACAAATGGAGACAATGAGGACCCAAGGCTCAGCAATTGCTTTCAGCCACATCAAGAACAAATAGTATCTCCAGGAATGACGCTTATAGTTTTTTAACCCAAACCATTGCTAAGACACTCCTGAGGCCCTCATTGTTATAGAGGTGGGCAGTAATCTCATTTCTGCAAGCTGTAGATGATTACAAGCTACACAAAGAAGTCATCCACATATGGCCACACAGTTTGTGTGTGGCTATTCCAAGGGCATCTGCGGATGCTGAAGTTCTAACTGAACACTTCTCACTGAGCCACACACCCAGCCTTGGGCTGGACTCACGGGGGACATGCAGAACTTTGGCATTTGACCCAGTCAGACTGAGCTAACAGCTGAGGCCCATCCACCTGCTGTCCCCGACAACTATCAGACAGGAAACAAACCAACTTTAGCAGATGCCACATGTCATTGAGTGAACACACCGGCGTTCGTCACTGGTTGACCTAGACGTGCTCCCTAATGAAAATGAAATGTTAGGAGTGACTGGGGCTTCAAATGTGCTCCACATGGGAACCTTCCCAGAGCCAGTATAAGAGGCACCCCACAGCCTGGGAGGTGACAAATCTCTAAGGTTAAAGTCAAAGATGCTCATAAAAACCCTCCCACAATGCCTGCTGCTCCCCACAGTTAGTCAGAGCCACCTCTCTGCTCTGCTGTCCCACCAAACTTAATTCTAACCCAGAGACTCACAGTACCCAGGTCAGGGAAGAGGAGAGACCCCTGTGCTCACCCTTCAGAAGGGTCTAACATCAAATGCAAATGCTCTACAGTGAGCTGCTGGAAAAAGACACAGAAATAGCCACTCTGCACACTATAGCCCAGTCAGCATATCACATAGAATGCTAATAAGAACCTTCCAATCTTAGCAGCAGAGGAGCACCTACCTCCCTGCCCCAAGCTGACCCCTGGCCACATGTTAACTCCAGAAGGAATGGGGGACTAAGTCTCCTCCTATCTCCTGTTTGAAGATGGCTAGCAGAAATCCAAAGGATTCCACTTGGACTCTCCAGAGCAGGCAGAAGCCTGCCACCAAAACCAGGTTGAAGCAAGCAGCTTCAAAGATGTGTAAACCCACTATTCCGCTCCCCTCATGCTGAGCCCTGGAGCTTCCACAGGGTGGTAGGGCCTATTGCCTACTTTGAGAGGAGGGAGTAATTCAGCAGGCTTTTCTCTTCAGGGATTTCAGAGAGGACATTTGAGCCAATCAATGTAACATCTCAGTCTTGTCTCCTATTAACAAGAGACAACTTCTTTAAGCTGTTTAAAGTTTGAAGTGATCGATTTTTCCAACTACACAGAATGGCCATGCAGTGGCAGTGGCCCCTTCCCTCCTTGTTTTGGTCCCAGCTTCATTCCACATTGTTGAAAGCAAAGCTCCTGATGTTTTTGCATTTTGTAGAGATACAGCTCCCCGGATAGTCATTACAGATCTGAGTACGCCTCTGCTTCTCCTTGTGGTTCAAGACATGGGATATACCTGAGAGCAGAAGAGGAAGCACATGCTGTCTGCCTGGCCTCCCTGCAGCATCTATGGTCCTCTCCTGAGGGAATCTAAAGATGCAGTTACAAAGGAGTAACTACTGCATCCTGCACACAAATGATGTGGGTGCCCCTTAAATACCCAGCTGTCTTTCTGTTGCTCTCCCTACTCCAGTGTTTGTTAAAATTATTCTTATTGTGTTAGTTTTAACTAAAAGCCAAATGCCAGCAGCCTCGAACAAGAAAGGGGACATTTGAAACCCTGGCATGATAACTGCCAGGCTCTAACACTGGCTTCTGTGTCTTGTCCTGACCCTAGCTCAACAGCCCTGAGGAGCATGTATGGTTTGTATGCTTTTCACTGTTGCTTTCCTATCTGGGGAACTACACTGTGCTGACTATCCCTGCATCTGTCACCAATGCCTGGGGAAGGAAGGTTTGCAGTGGTTTTTCTTAGGCCATTGCTTACATTGCCTATTCCTATCAAGGGGAGAAGATCTATACCGTTTGATTTGGACATCTATATTAAGCAGAGGCCTCCTATGCAACTAGAGGTGTATTCAACCCACTTAATCTGTTACATGGAGATCGATGGGAAGAGAATGGATGCTGGGAAACAGGACCCATGTCTATAGAGTTAGCCCGTACTATTCCTCTCTGAGTTTGCCTTTAGAAGCATTCTTCAGCCTGTTGTAGTCTATATTGCTGGCATGTGGGTGTGAGTATGTGTGTGTATGCAAGCGTGCACACAATGTATGCAATAGGAGAGTCTTATCCTTTTAGGCCATTTTCTCTGTCTGCCATGTTCCCTATCTCTCATATCAGGTGGTCTCCATTGGATTCAGCCAATGGAAGTGCTATTGAGGAAGGGAGTTCTCCTTCAGGCTTGGTACACTTTGGTGATATTTGGGGCATGTGGTGATTGGAAAGAAATCAAAGGGAATGGCATTATTAGGAGGTGTGGCTCTGTTGGAGTGGGAGTGGCTTTGTTGGAAGAAGTGTGTCACTGTGGGAGTTGGATTTGAGGTCTCCTTTGCTCAAGCTTTTCTTGGTGTGACAATCAGATCAAGTCAAGATGTAGGACACCCAGCTACTTCTCCAGCACCGTGTCTGCCAGCATGCCATCATATTGCATCATGATGATAAATGAACTAAAGTTCTAAAATGTAACTCACCCTAATTAAATGTTTTTCCTTTATAAAAGTTGCCATGGTCGTGGTGTGTCTTTGCAGCAATAGAAACCCTAACTAAGTCAAGGTGCTTTAATGGTTTCTCTGGAAACAGCAGCATGGCTGGCATTAAACTTGCTCTCCCAGACACGCCCTTTGTCATCTCAGTCTCTGCCTAGTGACACCTGCTCTGGCCTTCCTTGTCCTTCTAGTCTGCTGTTGGGAGGCTCCGCATGGCAGCCCATCTCTCCATAGCCCTCCTATCTGCGGCCCTAGCTCCCAAGCATCCACTTTGCCTTTGTGTCAAGGAGTAGAAGTTCATCTCATTTTCCTGGTGAAATTCTGTTGCAGTCTCCAATATATAGAAATGCAAGCCTAGGTATAAACTCTGCAAGCATAGGACTCTTAAACAATGATAATACTCAAGATGGCAGTAACCCTAGGAAACAGACTACATTCTGTGTTGACACCCAAATCCCTCTTGAAGTGTCATAGCACTCAAAACTCTGGGTGTCTCCGAGCTAGACAGGCTCACACATCTTATCACACAGAACCACAACATACAGCGATGTCTTCTTTCTACCACTACCTTTCTCTGTTGGAACTTCAATAAAGTTTTCATTTATAGAATATCAACATGAAAAAAAAATTGATGGCAGTGAGAGAGATGGCTCAGTGGATGAAGATGCTTGCCACCAAACCTACTGACCGAGTTCAATTCTCAGGCCCCACATGATGGAAGGAGAAAATCCATTCCCAAAGTCCTTTCTTGCCAAAACCATGCTGTAGCACCTGTGGGTACATGCATGCACGCGCACACACACGTGACTTTAATTTTTTTTCTACAGAAAACCAACGTTAACAAGAGTCCTTTGCATCCAAATACCATTTCACATATGAGATCCTGATCTCACAACCAAACTTTATCTGTAGGTTCATCACTGAGATGGTCCAATTTTTGTATATGGAATGCTTTTTCTATTTAAAAAGAAAAAGCAAAGCATGCTGCTGAAAATACACTGTAAGAGCAGCACTAGCATGTTTTGTTTTGTTTTGTTTTTTCACATTGACACAGATAAAGAAGCACCTAGGTCAAACCTTGGAGGCACTGAATTACCACTGTCTGAGAATATGCTACCATGCATGCCCTAATTAAGCCCAGTGACAACACTTTCAGGCATTCCCATTTCCATCTTTCAGGGGAGAAAATCAGCTTCAAGAATTTAAGTGACATACCTAAAATACCCCATCTAGAATGAGGTAACATGCCTTCCCACTCACCTCATTCCCTCTCTTCTCCCTCGGGCCTCTTGAATTACAGGATCCGTTCATTTGCTTAATAAATATTTGATGAATATCTCCTATGCACCATATTAAGAACTGAGGGAGGGTAGTGAGGAAAACAGAAAACCACCTGCCCAGTGGAGCCTACACTCTAGCGGAGGAATAAGAAACAGAACAATAAGTAAACCATGGCACTGTGATAATGAGGAGTGTCAGGCTGCCGGGAAGAGAATTGAAGAGCAAAGTTGGCAGGGGAGGGCTAAATTTATAAACAGGGTGCCAAGGGACATCTTCCTTCTAATATGGAGTATGTAGAGAATAAGACATGCAGAGGTGTCTGGCAGAGAAGTATTTGTGGGCAAAGGGCAGAGCCTGTGCCAGGGGAAAAGGCTAGAAGCCAGTGTGGTTGGAGGACAGAAAGCAAGAATCTGGAGAGAGAAAGCTGTAGATCCTTGTGGGTCAGACACAATGCCTTTGGAGGTCACTGGAAGGATTCCAGCCTTTATTGTGAGTCAGACCCAAAGCTGGCTGCCATGTGGAGAAGGACTTAGAGACCCAAGGATGAAGACCAGTTAGAAAGTTGTGGCACAGTAAACCCAGCTGAGAGTGGGCAGTAATGGGGCCAAGGAACAGTTAGTAAGTAGGAAGCGACCAAATTCTAGACACAGCCAGAATTCGAAATGTGACCCAGAATGCCATAACCCTACACCTTTCTAGCACAACTACTGCCATGCCCCACCCCTCACCCCCCAGCACCCATCCTGGTCCATCTATCCAGGGAACCACAGAAGGAGGACCAATTCCAAAAACATGCAGAACAGCACTACACAATGTAAATTCTATGACAGACAGACACACCCTGCCCTCTCCAAGATGGAAGCCACTGGCTGCACGTGGCTGCTGAGCACTTGACACATGATGGGTATGACCAAGGATCTTGATTTTTTTTTTTAGTTTTATTTAACTTTAATTAATTTAAAATTTACAGAGCCATATTGGACAGCACAGCTTTGAAGAACCAGCCTGATAAATTGCATCCGGACAGCTCTTGCCCCTTGCTGGGATTTTCTTGAGAAAACAATCACTGGGGCTTTCATTATGTGCGCTCACATCTCAAACCCGCTGCTGCAAGTCAGAGCCTTTGAGAAATGGCTGTGATGTGAAGACAGTGCTAATTTTATCTCTGAGATGATCCATTAATAAATAACAAAGTGTTTATAAATATGCAAAACACACAATTAGTCAATTCGGCAAAGTCTCTGTGATGGGAACATTAAAGCATGTCCTAGAGAAAAGGGTGGAGGAATCAAAATAAATTTAGTTTCTCTTTAAGCCCTACAAGCAATGAATACTGAATAATTTACTTCTGAGAGTTGTAACACAAAAGCAAGTCATTTATTGGATCCTCCGAACACAAGCAGCACATTCTAACCTAATTCATATATGTGCAAGCCTATTATGAAAAGTAAATGAGTTACCAATGAGAGCTGTGGCAGATGGCAGCTACTCTTGCAGTACTTCATGGACCCTGAGTTACTCTAATCATCATTTTATTTAAGCCCAGAAGGCCGTAAGAAAGAAGTTACTGACTCTGCTGAAATACGTCTCCCTTAAACACGTACACCAGAATCTGCAATAGCTGTGTTATTCACTCCCATTTCTGGCAGCAACAGACCCAAGACCACAGGTCAAAGGGAGGACCCAGTTACTTCCCAGTCTCTGGGGCTGGAGTAGAGATCCCTTCCAAAGATACTTTGGAAAGACCCCTCCCCCCCATTAGCAAAGAAGGTACTCTCCAGACCAGTGAAAAACTACTTTTCTGACATTTTCTTTGTCAGCATATTCACTACATTCCTCTCCCACCATGTCAGAACAGTTGCTCAAACCAAAAATATGGCCGCCATGTTGTACCCTTTGCCCTCCCCAGTCCCATTCCTGCTCTTTGGATGTACTGAAAGAGCCTCACACCTGACCTGCCCAACTCCTGCCCTTATTAATCCCTTCAAGCCACTCTACCTCCAGCAGTCTATATGGATCTGTGTGGAGAAGCGTGCCTGGCATATTGCAGATCCAAAGGGATAGTTTGTGCAGAGTGAGTACAGTCAATGAGTCAGAGAGCAACATGACCCAGGAGAGTGAAAGGAAGCCTCTGTTAAATCAGGTATGTTGTGACCTAGGCACTTAGCTGTTAGTGCCAGGAAGATCAGATGTTCAAGGTCTTCCATAGGATACAAACCAAGTTCAAGACTAGCCTAGCAATAAAGGAGACAGAGACAAAGACTGGGGTTTTGAGTCATAAAGTGAAAGGTTTCCCAGAGAAAAATATCTTGAGCTGATCTGAGTGCTGTCAAGCTACTTTAGCGCAAGCCTACCAGCATAATCATAAAGAAGTGTGGCCTCCCACAACGGGAAGGAGCTAAAAGCCTAAGACTTGGGCCTTAGCTTAGGTGATTCTAAAGAAGTTCAAAGAACTAGGGTTTGTGCTTAGAGCTAGGGTTCACACTTAGAAATGGGGTTCATACTTAGATGCCTCTGGGAAGCAATAGTAATTAATAAATCTTATCTGAAGGTGACTAGAAAAGACATCAACAGCAACTCGAGGGAGAGGTAGAGGGCTCTCTGGCATGTCTATGATTTGGACAATGTTTATGTTTTTACCTGGGTTCAGATGTGACTTACACAAGTTGGTATCTGTCCTGATCTCTTGTGGTCACAGAATGACCTTGCCTGGTGCTGTTCTGTGATGTGTTTCCTGAGCCTGGAAACACGACGACCCACCAGAGGTGACGTGCTGGCTCCTTATTCTCAGGGCAGGGGTTGGGGGTGGGCTGTGTTTTTCTCTCATTATATTATTAATGAGCTAAAAGTAGAAACAGTGATCTGGCTATGAAGGCAAGGCAGAACCCTACTAAAAAGTGATACCAGGGCTGGAGAGATGGCTCAGCCATTAAAGGTTAGGCTCACAACCAAAAATATAAGAGTGATACCAACATACAAAATGGCTGGAGGTGACGAGAAGTGATGGAATTTGGAACACAATGCATAAAGTCTGCAATCAAACCATACTAAGCCTTCTAGCTAGTTTTAGAGCTCTCTGCTCCATCCTGGGCCTTTCATGAGACAACTGCTCTCAGCCCTCATGTTCATGACCACATTAGCCTTAACCATGTAACATATTACTTTTGCTCCCTCCAAGTATTATTTGTACCAGATTGCCTTCCCAATGGCCCCTGTTTCCAAGTCTGACCTTCCTTTGCACTTACACAGTGCCCCATTGCTTCTGCCAGTGGCCTTCCATTACTATGACAAATACCCAAGATAAGCCACTGATGAAAAGGAAGAGCTTGCTTGTGTTCTCAGTTTTAGAAGCTTTGGTCCATCAGTGGTTGGCTTTGGGCTGTAGTGTTATGGCATGATAGGAACACGTGAACTCAATCATGGCTGGATGGGAGAGAGAGAGAGAAAGAGAGAGAACAGCTGGGGCCCCAGTGTCTTCTTTGAGGGTACTCCTGATGAAGTACAGCTTCCCACAGTTTCTTTAAAGAGCTTACCATCTTTACATACTATGGAGCCAGAGACTACACCTTTAACAAACAAGCCTTTGGAGGATACTTCAAATCCAAACCCTAGGAGCTTTACTCTTGTTTAGTCACTTGCCCTCCTGCCAGTCTGTACACCTCAAGCAAGTGGTAGTTTCCTGATCACTCATGGACCAGATCCCATCACATAACAGATGTTCAATGAATGCATGCTAAAGGGATCAATGTTTTACTGGTATCTACAGCTTTCTGTAGAAGTTTCCAAGAAGCCATTATTGACTCCCTACTAACAAGCCATAATGTCACTCTACAACTAAGCTGCCCATTCTTTTGAGCACACCCACCAAAATAATAGAACATTCCTGGCATGACTGTATAGATTCTGATTTCCTGAAAATGAAATCTATATGCCTCTGAAGCAGAAGAAGCAACTATGTATACTATTGGGAGGACAGAATGCCTTGGCTCTGAGTGTTTTCTATTTAGCTTGGTAGGAGAATTTGAGATGTTATTTACAAGATCTCTACCCTTTAAGATTTCATAGGCTAAAAGTAGAGTCTTTGTTTTGTGGTTCATCCACCAGTTAATTCTAGTGCCAGTGCCAGACATTTCTCTTGAAAATTCTAAAACAATAGGAGTGACAATAAAGACAAAATTTCTGACTAATGGAGCTTATACTGTAGTAATAAGGAAATGTTAAAAATAAAATATATAGTCTGTTCAACAACAGTACTTGCTAGTGAATAAGTAAGAGTGGGGAAATATAAACCATTGTTGTCCTGGGGCTTCTAAGAATAGCTTTGATGAGAAAGTAGTTTACAGAAGAGGCCTGAAGGAAGAACGGTAACAATTCTGCAGACATCTTGGTGAAGCACTGATGGAGGATGGTGCAGCTAGTGCGAAGGCCCTAGGATGGAAGAGCAGCAGGTACCTTTGGTGCAGTCCCAGGACCGTACCAGACTGACTTGGACAAAGGAATGAGGAGAAAGGGAGGAGCAGGCAGGGTTTGAGGTTGTCAACAAGAATAGCCCTTTCTCCAGGGAGAAGAACCTCCGGAAAGCTTGGATGACACCTGAATTTTCAAAAGACACAATCTGATGTTTTCTAAGATTGAAAAGATGTAAAAATGTAGCCTTCATAGGCCCTGGGTTTCATCAAAAGTGAGAAAGAGAGAGACTGTGTATCTTTGGGGAGATCAGGAAAATGCATCAGATGGGGATCAACTAAAACTAAGTTATAAAGAAACCTGGCACTATGTATGACAATAGAAAGATTTGAAAAAGAAAAAAATACATTAAAAAGTACATGTACACTTTGTGTGATATTCCCCACGGTACTGCTTCTTTTAATTGTTAGCAAACATGATGAGACCAGTATAAAGCTACAGAAAGCACAAGCATGCCAAACTGGAGATTTGAAACCAAATGCATCTCAACCATCCTCCAATGATAACTACTTGTCTTAGGGTTTCTATTGCTGTGATGAAACACCACGATCAAAAACAAGTTGAGGAGGAGGAAAGGGGTTTATTTGACTTACACTTCCACATCCATCATTGAAGGAAGTCAGGACAGGAACTCAAACAGAGCAGGAACCTGGAAGTAGGAACTAACACAGAGGCCATGGAGGTTGCGGCTCACTGGCTTGCTCCTTATAACTTGCTCAGCCTCCTTTCTTATAGAACCTAGGACTATCAGCCCAGGGATGGTCCCACCCACCATAGGCTGAGCCCCCTCCCATCAATTACTAATTAAGAAAAAATTGAGCCAGAATGTGTGAGACCTGCCTGCCAACAGAACTATATCAATCCCTGCAGTCTGTCCCCTAGAACCCTTCACCCAGCTCATGTCATCCCAGCCTATCCCGCCCCACTGAGACACAGACCACACCAACCACAACTGGTGAGAGTAACCCTCAGGTCCTGTTGCACACAGCCCCCCATCTCAGCACCAGCACCACTGCCAGGCCCTGCCCACAACTCTGGAAGAATCCCACTGCTCTGGTGCAGCCTTCACCAAATCCAGATGCCTAAATGCCGGTGTAAGAGCACACCCAGTAACAGAAAGGGCAAAATGTCACTACCAGAACCCAGCTATCTTACAACAGCAAGACCTGAACTTTCCAATGCAGCTGAAACACAAGAAACCAAATATAACTTTATGAACACAAATATAACTTTATGAAGATGACAGAGGCCCTGAAAGAGGAAATGAAAAAGTCCGTTAAAGAAATTGAGTGAAAGACAAACAAAAATTAGAAGAAATCAATCTCTTAAACAATGTCAAGAAAACAGTTGACAGAAACAAACAAAACTGTTCAAGACCCGAAAATAGAAATGTAAGCAATAAAGAAAACACAAAGTGAAGGAATTTGGGAAATGGAAAATCTGGGTAAGTGAACATGAACTACAGACACAAGTATCACCAACAGAATACAAGAGATGGAAAAGAGAATCTCAGGCATTGAAGATAAGACAGAGGAAATAGATTGATCCAGGAAATCTATGATCCCATGAAAAGACCAAACCCAAGAATATTAGGAATAGAAGAAAGAGAAGAATCCTTGCTCAAAGGTCCAGAAAAATGTATTCAACACAATCATAGAAGAAAATTTCCCCAACCTAAGGGACATACCTATAAAGGTACAAGAAGCTTACAGAACACCTCAGGCAGGAGACTTACAGCAGATGGGCTGGGGTTTGCTAAAAGTTCTGATCTGGGGAGAAGAAGAAGAAGAAAAGAAGGAGAAGGAGAAGGAGAAGGAGGAGGAGAAGAAGAAGGAGAAGGAGAAGGAGAAGGAGAAGGAGAAGGAGAAGGAGAAGGAGAAGAAGAAGAAGAAGAAGAAGAAGAAGAAGAAGAAGAAGAAGAAGAAGAAGAAGAAGAAGAAAAGGCGGCTCACACACACACACACTTTCCATTTATGGCTCTTTATTCTTCAAGAAAATCTTCTTCCCAGAAAATTCTCCCTCAAAACCTCTTTTTAAGAACCCTAAGAGAGACATACATGGTCCCCCAGAGAAGGGAAAAGGAACAAGAGCTCCTGAGCAAATTGAGAGCATGGGGAGGGGAGTGGGGAGAGTAAGGTAGGAGGAAAGAGAAGGGGAGAAGAGGGGGCAGGGAGGAGAACATGAGGGATCAGGAAGATTGAGTAGGGGGAAGAATAGAGGAGAGCAAGAAAAGAGTTACCTTAATAAACAGAGCCATTATAAATTTAAAGAGAAATCTGGCACTAAGGAAATGTCCACAGATCCACAAGGATGACCTCAACTAAGAATCTAAGCAATAGTGGAGAGGCTACCTTAAATGCCCTTCCCCTACAATGAGATTAATGACTACCTTATATGCCATCCTAGAGCCTTCATCCAGCAGCTGATAGAAGCAGAAGCAGACACCCACAGCTGAACACTGAGTCAAACTCCTGGAATCCAGTTGTAGAGAGGGAGGAGTGATGAGCAAAGGGGTCAAGAACATGCTGGAGAAACCCACAGAAACAGCTGACCTGAGCAAGTGGGAGCTCACGGACCAGTCTGACAGCTGAGAACCAAAATAGGACCAAACCAGGCCCCTTGAATGTGGGTGTCAGTTAGGAGGACTGGGAAGTCCATGGGGCCTCTGGTAATGGAACCAGTATTTATCCTTAGTGCACGAATGGGCTTTGGGAGCCCATTCCTCATGGAGGGATACTCTCTCAGCCTAGACACATAGGGGAGGGCCTAGGCCCTGCCCCAAATGATATGACAGACTTTGATGATCCCCCATGGAAGGCCTCACCCTCCCTGGAGAGTGAATGGGGAGTAGAGTGGGGGGGTTGGTGAGGGGCATGGGAAGATGGGAGGGGGAGGTAACTGGGGCTGGTATATAAAATAAGATTGTTTCTAATTTAGATAGATAAATGATAGATAGATAGATAGATAGATAGATAGATAGATAGATTTAAAAGATTTCTCCTTAAAAGTTATCTCTAATAATCTTTCCTCCATAAGCTGTCTCTTAAAGTTCTTTTTCAAACGTTCTCCTTAAAAATTCTACTAGAGATCTTTCTAAAAAGTCTCTAAAAGTTCCTCCTAAAAATTTTCTTGAGGTCCTCTGTAAAAAGTCTCCTAAAGTTCCTTCTTTTAAAAGTTCCCCTAGATCCCACAAGGTTTCTAGTTTTTACATCCACAGTCACATTTAACAACTCTCTGTCAATAGGGCATGCATATCTCTCAGAACCAGGAAGGTAGAATACTCTTGAGAAGAGATGGTACCTCAGTGTCTGGGGGGGGGAAAGGAGGGGGCAGAACTTGACTAGCAACACATGCTATTAACTAATTAAAGGGGACTTCTCAGTACTATATCAAAGGGAAAAAAAACTAAGGCTATGTAATGTGAGATCTGGAGGCTGCTGCTGTTACTGCTGATACCCCCATGAGAAGAAATTCCTTTCTCTCTGGGGCCTATTTGAGAATACAAAGGACCCAGTATATATTCTATATATAGCCAAATTCATAGTAGCAAATATTCTGGAGAATATTAATTGCTATTTCTGTAATAAATGATAAAGACTCCCAGCACCTTGCCACATAATAATCAAAACACTAAACAGAATAAAGAAAGAATATTAAAAGTTGCAAAGAAAAAGGCCAAGTAACATATAAAGGCAGATCTATCAGAATTATCTTGACTTCTCAATGGAGATGCTAAAAGCCAGAAGGGCCTGGACAGATGTTTTACAGACTCTTAAGAGACCACAGATGACAGCCCAAACTATGATACAATCCTGTACAATACAAGAACTGTCGGAGGTATCACCATCCCTGATCTCAAGCTCCACTACATAGCTATAGTAATAAAAACAGCATGACATTGGCATAAAAACAAACCGGTAGATCAATGGAATAAAACTGAAAACCCAGACATAAATCCACACACCTATGGACACCTGCCTTTTGACAAATAAACCAAAATTGTACAATGGAAAAAAGAAAGCATCTTCAACAAATGGTGCCTGTATAACTGGATGTCAGCATGTAGAAAAATGCAAATAGATCCATATCTATTACTCTGAGCAAAACTCAAGTCCAAGTGGGTCAAAGTTAAACTAAACCTGGCAGAAGAGAGAATGGGAAAAATGCACTGGCACAGGAGATCTCTTCCTGAATAGAACACCAGTAGCACAGATACCAAGATCAGCAATTAATAAATGGGACTTCACGAAACTGAAACCCTTCCATTAGGCAAAGGACACTGTCAATGGGACAAAACAGCAGCTTACAAAATGGGGAAAGACCTTCACCAACCACACATCCTACAGAGGGTTGATTTCCAAAATATATAAAGAACTAAAGAAACTAGATATCCAAATACCAAATGACAGAGAATTCTCAACAGAAGAATCTCAAATGGCAGATAAACACTTAAAGAAATGTTCAACATCCTTAGTCATCAGGGAAATGAAAATAAAAATGACTCTGAGATTCCATCTTACACTTGTCAGAGTCTCTAAGATCAAAAACATAAATGACAGCTTATGCTGGAGAGGATGTGGAGAAAGAAGAGCACTCCTCCATTGCTGAAGGGAGTGCAAACTTGAACAGCCACTTTGGAAATCAATATGGTGATTTCTCAGAAAATTCAGAATCAAGCTTCCTCAAGACCCAGCAATTCCACTTTTGGGCATATGCCCAAAGAATGCACAATCACACCACAAGAACACTTGCTCAACTATGTTCATAGCAGCTTTATTTGTAATAGCTAGAGCCTGGAAACAACCTAGATGTTCCTCAACTAAAGAATGGATAAAGAAAATGTAATACATTTGCACAATAGAATAATACTTGGTTATTAAAAACAATGGCATTAAGAAATTTGAAAGCAAATGGATGGAACTAGAAAATAAAATCATCTTGATTGAGGTAACCCATAAGCAGATATTAGATATAATCAAAGGTTAACTATGCTACAATCCACAGACCCAGAGAGACTAGTTAACAAGGAGGGCTTACAGAGGGGACCCAAGGATCTCCCTGGGAAGGAGAAATAGACGAGATCTCATGGGAGGACAGGGAGCAGGTAGGAGTGGGAACTTGAGGTATTAGCTTGAGGCAGTCAGTGGAATGGGAGAGTACTGAAAGAGATGACTGGAAAGGGAGGTGCTTTTCAGGGACAGGTAGAACCCTGATACAAGGGGAACTCCCATGAATCTAAAAGGATGACCCCAGCAAGACTCCTAGTAATAATGAATATGTAGCCTGAACTGGTCATCTCCTGTGATCAGATTGGTAACTACCCCAATTGTCATCAGAGAGCCTTCATCCAGTAACTGATGGAAACAGATGTAGAGACCCACAGCCAAACAGTAGACAGAGCTCAGGGAATCCTGCTGAAGAGAGAGAGGAAGGATTGTAGAAGTTGGGGGTCAAGGACATCATAGGAAAACCCACAGAAACAACTAACCTAGCTCATACGAACTCTCAGAGTCTGAGCCAACAACCAGGGAGCCTGCAAGGAACCAACCTAGGCCCTTTACATATATATGACAGGTATTTAACTTGGTCTATTTGTGGAACTCCTAACAATGGGATCAGGGAGTGTCCCTGATACTTTGACTGGCTCTTGGGAACCTATTCCTCATACTGGATTGCCTTGTCCAGACTAATACAAGGGGAGGTGTTATGTCTTACCTCAACTAGCTATGCCATATTTTGCTGATACCCATGGGAGGCCTGCCCCTTTTGGAACAGAAAAAGAGGAGGAGTGGGTATCAACAAAACATGACTTATCAAGTTGCTGTAAGACTAAGCACATCCCCTTGTATTAAGGATGGACAAGGTAACTCAGTATAAGGAGCAGGGTCCCAAAAGCCAGTAAAAGCTCTGATGTGAACCAACAACCAGCGAGCCTTCATGGGACTTCATCAGTATGAAATTAAAAAAACAATGGGAGTTGGTGGCACACACCTTTAATCCCAACACTCAGGAGGCAGAGGCAGACAGATCTCTGTGAGTTTGAGTCCAGCCTGGTTTACAGAGCTAATCCTGGGATCGGCTCCAAACAATACAGAGAAACCCTGTCTCAAAAAACAAAAAAACAAAACAAACAAACAATAACAACAACAACAAAAACAATACTGGAACTAGCATATAATCCAGCTACATTACTCATGTCTTACTTACTATTAGTTACTACTGCTATGATGAAACACCATGACAAGTAACTTGGGGACGAAAGGGTTTATTTGTTGTACTCTTCCATATCACTGTTCATCATCAAATGAAGTCAGGATAGCAACTCAAACAGGGCAGGAACCTGGAGGCAGGAGCTGATGCAGAGGCCATGGAGGAGTGCTGCTTACTGTCTTGCTCTCCATGGTTTGCTTAGCCTGCTTTCTTATAAAACCCAGGATTATCAGCACAAGGATGGTGTCACCCACAATGGGTTTTGCCCTCCCCCATCAATCACTAATTAACAACATGCCTTACAGCAGATCTTCTGGAAACATTTTCTCAAGTGAGGTTCCCTCCTTTCAGACAACTTTAACTTGTGTCAAGTTGACATAAAACTAGCCAGCACTGTCCTGAGGGCATAACCAGCTGGAGCACTAAGGGGAGTGGCCCCTGCAGACTGCCTGAACAACACAGTAGTAGAGCTGGCCCTGATGATATAGGTGTAGAAAAACCAACCCTGAGGCCATGAAAGCAGGAGACCTGGTCCTGCGGCTTACTCATTCTACAAGGGGTGAACTAGCCTGGGCAATGCAGCTCATCATGGCGGTAAGGATGGGGGAGAACTGGTGGACTAACCAATCTTGCAACTACCCAGGCCCAGAACAAGAGTTATGAGTTGTCCCACCCCAACATCTACCCCACCCATGATCTGCTGGAGCACATGAAGGAGCTGGTCCTGCAGACCCAAAGCTGCAGGACCTCCATGACACACGGGGCAACAACAGAACATCCAAGAAGTGTCCCGGTGAGAGCCCAGCATTAACAGTGTAACAGAAACCAGAGACCTTGAGCCAGACCAATGACTCTCTGCAATGAACACTTGCAAGTAAAGATTTATGGGTAAAAGGGTTTATTGTGTGATTCTCTGTGTCACACCACAGCTTCCACGACCAGAGTTTTCCTTTTTTTCTTTTAAATTTTATTTTATTGGCAGGGGAGGGGGGATTACAAGTGCAGAGGGTGGATACTAAGGGACAGAGAAAGGAATGGGATCATGATGCATGATGGTAAAGACACAAAAAATAAATAAAGAGAAAATTAAAAAAAAAACTAGCCTGCACAATACGTAAGTACATAGCCCAAAGAACCAAAGTTAGCATACTACACACCTATTTTCATTGCAGTACTACTAATAATAATCACTACAAAGTCAGTCAAAATACGTATCAATCGATGAATGGATAAAGAAAATGCTATGCTTATAATATATATTATATATAATGAAGTATTACTTAACCAGAAAAGAGGCATCAAATTGGTTGTTTTAAGGAAAATGGAGAAAACTGGAGACATGTTTAGCAAAATGAGCCAGACTCAGATAGTTTTCTATATTTTGCCCATTTTCTCTCATATGTGAAATTTAGTGAAAATAAAACTGGGGCCATTAGGAAACAAGGACTAGAATGAAGGATGATAAAATAAGTAGGCAATAGGGGTGGATATGGTCAAAATACATGACACCCATGGATAAAAATGTCACAATGAAACCTGTTGCCTTGTACAATTAATATGCCCTGATAAAATGTATAAGAAAAATACAGGTTTTTTTGAAAGCCTCTTTGACAAAAGCTAACAAAAAGAATTAACTTATCCTTAACCTTCTGGAACTTACCATCTCTATCCCAAACTAACTTTACACATGGACAGATACAATTATACACTGCTCTGTCAGCTCCTCCTCCTAAAGGGGCTGTCCTTTCATAAGAAGAGTCCTGTTTCACAGCATCTTTTCAGAACTGCTAAGCTAAAGGGCTGACCTAGGGTTCAGACATAAGATGAGCTAAGGACTGTAGTTAAGGATTCCAGAAGCCCAGGGGGACAAACATGTTCTGTGCATGAAGAGTTCGTGTTAACTTCTTGCTGTCCTGTACTACCAGGTCCTCACCAACGAGCTCCCTTGACTGTGAGTCCCTGGGTGGGGGGAGGGGATGGAACTGGTTAAAAGCAACAAGATAGATAGACTAGGAGGGGACTTGAATAATCTCAATATTCTCAGTTCAGATACTGGCCTTGAAAAGACAAGTAAATAAGAAATGAGCAACATGTGACCATTACTTTAGCCTGTCCCTTAAGAAAATCGAACTACATATGACCACTGCTGTAGCCTTTATAGTAAAGAAAGATTAAACAAAAATGCAAATTATGACCAAAATAAAGATGGAGCTGGAAAGATGGCTCAGCAGTTAAGAACCCTTGCTACACATCATGAGAAGTGTAGTTCAGATCCCAGCATCCACATAAAAAATCTGGGCATCTGTACTGCCTTTAACCCTGGCTCTGAGAAAGATAGAGATGGGAGAACACCAGGGCTTGCTCACAGCCTACCTGAGAAAATACAAGCCCCAGGTTCAGAGAAAGATCTGTTGATGTGGGACCCTCACTGAAGATCACAAGTGCATCAGATTGGCCCCGAGTGTCAGGATACAAAGATGACAGTTTTTCTAGCAACCCTGAGCCACTGTGTACATCTCAGTCTATGGCTGCTCCCTCAGCAGCAGAGTCTGAAAACCCTTTCTACGCAGTGACAACCCCTTCCTGCCAGACGGGAAGATATTCATTGGACTTGCCGAACAACATGAACTTCTGAGGATTTGGTACCGACATCCCCAACCAGCTGAAGATTCAGCTGTGCTCCCAGAAACTCTAGAGGCTGAAGAAAGAATATGAACAGATGAATGGGAGCAGAAGCCCAAGTTCAAATCAAAATGATCCTTCTAAACCTTTGCATAAACTTCCTTGATACACAGTTGAAACGGAAGCCAAAGAAGGCCTTAAGCCAAATAGAACCAGCTTAATTGAAAAGGGGTTACTAATTGGTCTTTGTATGGTTCCTGCAATGCCTGTTTCACTTGTGTAGTCACCTAGCAGTCTAGGACACAGCTCTTTCACAGATCTATAGACTGTAAAACCTGGTTTCTTTCCCACTAGGGCAGTGGTTCTCAACCTTCCTAATGTTGTGACCCTTTAATACAGGTCTTCATGTTGTGGTGACTCCCAACCCCAAAATTAGTCTCATCACTAACTGTAACTTTGTTGCTATTATGAACATAATGTAAACATCTGATAGGCTGGATGTCTGATATGTGACCCCTGTGAAAGGGTCTCAAAGCACAGGTGGAGAGCCACTGCAATAGGGCTTAGCCCAAATGCTACACACCTTCCAAGTCCACACGAAGCCACATTCCTTCCTTCCTTTTCTTTCTTTCTTTCTTTCCTTCCTTCCTTCTTTTTTCTTTTTGGTTTTTTGAGACAGTATTTCTTTGGAGCTTTGGAGCTTATCCTGGAACTCATTCTGTATACCAGGCTGGCCTTGAACTCACAAAAATGAGCCTGTCTTTGCCTCCTGAGTACTGGGATCAAAGGCAAGCACCACCACCGTCCACATTCTTCACTGTAATAGATTTCTGCTGACCCTTCCCTCAGATTCCATTTGGTAAAGACAATAAAAACACATGTACCCTCACCTTAGGAAGCACCCTCCCCCTTTCTCCAGCCAGGAGACTTTCTCCTACAGGGAAAATTAAATTACTCTATTGGGAAATCTTAAAGGACCTGAATCAGTGAAGAGATGTTTTGTTCATGAATGGCCAGACCATATTGCAGATGCGTCAGTGATCCTCAGCTCCATCCACAGATTTATTTATTTAAATTCCAATAATAATTCACATAGATTTTTGCTTTTGTTAAAATGTTTGTATTGACCATCTAATTTGCACAGCAAATAGAACAAATTGTCAAAGCATGCCTAAGGAGATACAAAGAATGTGGGTTCCTTTAAAAACCCATGATAATAACTAAGACTCTCCTATTATGCTTTTATAGGTATGGCTGTTGTGTCTACATGAATGTCTACATACTACACACATGCAGTACCTGCAGAGGCCGGAAGACAGTGTCTAATCCCCTGAGACTAGAGTTACAGACGGCTGTGAGCTGGGAATTGAACCCAGACCCATCTGGAAGAGCAGCTAGTGCTCTTAACCAGAGTCATCGCTCTATGTCTCCCTTCTGTAATCTCTGTTATGTGGAACTGACTAAAGGGGGGAAATTAGCACTGGAATAAACAGAAGCCAGAGTCCTGCTGGTCTCATGAATAACTTTTAGTGTGCAACAGAGTGGGCAGGGCAAAGCAGTGAGTATAGAGACCATGCTATGAAAAGAATTGGGGAAGACACATTGAATATAAGGATCTATGATTCTGCCACCTACCTCCCAACCTATGTGAGAATCAATTCAGAGGCCACTGGGACGACTCAGTGCAAAAGCCTGAAACCATGTAAAGATGGAGGGAGAAAACTAACTACAAAAATTATCCTCTGACCTACATGTGGATGACATGACTGACATGACACATGGACACACACGCACACACACACACACACACACACACACACACACACACACACAGGGGCGGGGGTTGTGAGATAAGCTCAGAATAGAGCAAGGACTTCAACTTCAAAAGGTAAATTTTAGTGCTATTAGAAGACAATTTATAAGAAAGTTGGCCACGAGTTTATCAGGTATTTGACTTGAAAGTGTGATAAAACACTCTGACAAAATAATGTAAGGGTATGTTGGCTCACAGTTGAGGGTCCAGTCACTCAGGGTGAAGGAGTCCTAGCAGCAGCAGCTCCAAGCAGCTGGTCACAGTTCATCCACAGTCCGGAATCAGAGAACAATGGTTATTCACCTTTTTACACAATCCAAGACACAAGCCAAGGGGATGGTGACTTCCAATGCACGGGTCTTCCTGTCTCAGTTAACCTAATCAAAATAATCCCTCACAGGCTTGGCTGGAGCTGGTCAATCTAGATAATCCCTCACAGATGTGCCTAGAGTCTTGCCTCCTAGGTTATTATAGACCAGAGGTTCTCAACTTGTGGGCTGTGTCACAGGGGTCACCTAAGATGGTAGGAAAACATAGATATTTACTTACATTACAATTCACAACAGTAGCAAAATTATAGCTATAAAGTAGCAAAGAAAATTTTATGATTGGGGGTCACCACAACATAAGGAACTGTATTAAAGGGTCACAGCATTAGGAAGGTTGAGATCCACTGTTCTAGACCTTGTCGAGTTAATTATCAATATTAACTATCATGGGGAAGTGTTTTAAGAAGATAGAAATGTTCTGTAACATAAAATTGGCAAATGTGTCCATGCTTCTACTAAGAGTTTGGAGGCACGGCAGAAGCAGAGTACTCCGTTATAATAGGTGGGATAGAGAAGCAGTGAATTTGGAGAGTTAGCACATAGAGTTAAGGCATTTCCTATGGGATGACATCTTTTTCATCTGTGACATAGGTCATGGGTCATTCTTGGAGTGAGAGTAGAGTGAATGTGTTTGAGTGTGGAGGGGGACACAGGGGGATTGAGCACAGAATCTGAAGGGTGTAGCAATGGCATACCCTCATGGCTGTAAAGGGAAGAGGAGGTGTGGTATAATATACCTGGCAGTCAGGACTTGCTGAGCCCAAGCCAGGTGGGTGTTCCTGGATTAGTGACTTCGTTTGCTAGTTTGCCTCTGTCAGCTTCAGCTGCAAGTGTTGCAGAATATTTGATCACACTGTGATACTGTGAGCCTGTGCTAATAAAGTTAACTTTGAATCAAGGACTGAAGCCAATGGCTAGCTGACTGGAATTAGCCATAGAGAAACCAGCAATACAGTCAGAGAAGATGTGCAGGAAGGTGGAGGGAGGGACTTGGATTTTCACAGTCTCTTCGTTCTTGAAGAGAAATGTGGAGAGAAGGTCAACTGGTCACTCCTCCACAGCTTCTTTGCTCTCTCAGCTTTTCACCCCAATATTTGACTCCAGAGTTCTTGTGGATAATAGAACAACTTAGTTCTATACCATCTGTAGAGAAACCAGAGTTTTAGAACAACTTAGATAAACTCATCATGCAAGAGAAAAAAAGATTGGTTCTCGCATCCATGACACCAGCCTACCGTCAGTGTCAAGTCCTCCCTCTCTTGAACAACCACAGCCCCAGCCTGTTCGCTGCAGTGACTTCCCATCTCATTGTTCAGCTTCTGGATACTGAAGTGAGAAACAGCTACTCTAAGGATGCTGGGGTAGCTGCCACCCCAAAAGTACAGCCTCTAATTCCCAATTGATGACTAGTCAGGGTTAGTCTCACTCTTCCAACCAAAATTAAATAACAAACATCTAACATTTCAAGATTGGAAGATGTGACCTAGACTGCTTGTTATCCTGTCATCCTGAGTCTCTAGATTTCTCCCTCCAGTGACAGCTGTGTTCTGAAAAACAGACATCCCTTGGCTCATACCATAGGAATCTTGGGCCTTCCTTCATAGCTCAAGTCACAGTACTCTAGCTGCTCCAGACATTTTCTTTCCCAATCACTTCAACAGAAAACACACACATATACACAAAACCTCACTAAGTGTAGCACAAATAATAAAAACCCAGAGACAGACAGATATTGGGATTCAAGTTGAAGAACAGAAAAGCAAAGCAGCCATTCTACCAAGGCTGAAATGGAGATCCTGTCTTCCTTATGACTGGAAATTGAATCTCATATAAGACTCTTGGCTTCTTCTTTTTATACCTCTCTAGTACTGGAATTAAAGGTGTGAGCTCTGTTACTCTTTAGGACTGATCTTATCACCTGTAGCCCACTGTGGTCTCGGACTCACAGAGAGCCATCTGCCTCTGTCCTCTGAGTCTTGGGATGAAAGGTGTGTGCCACCACTTCCCAGCTTCTATGGCTAACTGGTGTAGCTGGCTTTGCATCCTGATCTTCAGTGGATTTATTAAATCATAAAAAATATATCACCACAACTAAGAGTATGTGATTGCTTATCCCTATCCTATGGAGGTCAGATAACACAGGCCTTTCTGTGTGTGTTAGTTAAAGAGCTAGGTAAATATGCTTCCTCAAGTTGCTTCCTGCTCTGTGACTCCTCTTTTCCAATTAAAAACCAGGATAAAGGAAGGAGGCATGCAGAGCCCCCTCCTTCCTCACACTGGTGTTGCATGGATTAAATATGATAATGAACGTCAGAGCGTTTCACAGGCTGCAAATCTAAGGTGTTATTTTTCCCTGGGTGAAAGTAAATACAAGCTGTACATCATCTCTGCAGGGGTATAAAAGTTTGGAGTTTTCATTAAATGCAAAATTGCCAATATTTATTGAACCTCTTCCATTGGCATGCATTTGCTAAACACTTGTATATATATTAACTCACGTTATCTTCATAGCAGGCCTCTGCAGGAACAAGTATTAAGACCCACTCCACAGATAAGGAAATTAAGATCCAACAAAGCAAGATTAAGTAACTCACTGACTATCACATACAGCCCTTCCTCCACACAATCCTCCAAGAAAACAGGCTCCATCAGGCTCACAGCATACAGTGAGGGGTGGTCCTCAGCATCCGGAATGGATAGCAGCACCATACAGCAAGCCTGAGAAGGAAGAGAAAGCAAAGGGAAGAGAGAGAGTAGGGCCGTTCACAGGAGACTGGTTGTCCCATGGCAATGGACTGGGCACTGTGCTGATGAGTTTTAACTGTCAACTTGACACAACCTAAAGTCACCTAAGAAGGGAGTCTCAACTGAAGAATTGTCTATATCAGGTTGGGCTGTGGGCATGTCCATAGGGGATTGTGATGATTGTTAATTGATGCTAATTGAATGTGGGCTCAGTCCTGGCCAGTATAAAAGGTGAAGAAGGAGGGCTGAGCATAAGCAGCAGTCTGTCCAGTAAACGTTTAGCTGTCTCTACTCTTGACTGCAAATGTGACATGACTTGAGCTCCCGCCTTGACTTCCCCAAAATGATGGCCTAGAACTTGGAACTATAGACAAGAAAAGCCCCTTCCTCCCTGGAGTTGATTTTGGTCAGAATACTTTCTCACAGGAACAGAAATGAAACCGGGGCAAAGAGCTTGCTTGCAAGACAGTGAGCGGACATTGCAGCAGGAGCAATGGAGACTGAATAAAGTGTAGTAAAGAAGTCACACTCAGTGCCATTCGGGGACATGAAAAGGCTGGTGACATACTGCAGAGTTTGTGAGAGCAAGGAATGGTTACAACCACAGATGTGACACACATGGACAAGATGATCATCCGGGCCTAGAAAGGACTGTGGTAACACCCACCCTTGGAAGCCTGTACCAAGCCATGTCAACCACCATCTGAGGTTGAGGATAGGAGCCAGGAGTTTCCTCTGCTCCAAAAGTGTTGAGAAACCATTGGCCTCCCTGCAATGTTGGAGGACAGGGAGACCTGGATGTCCTCTTCCCCGCTGGTAGTTATGAAATGAATGGTATTCTCAAATGTTCATAGGCTGAAGTAACAATGCCTTATGCCTCAGAATGAGATTTTATCTTTATCTGAAGAGAGAATTTCCAATGAGGAAGTTACGGTGAAATGAAGGTATGAGGTTGGGTCCTAATCTGTACAATTGATGCTCTTGTGAGAAGGTTTAGACACAGATACATGCACAGAAGAGAAGTAATTGCACATACAAACAAAATCATACTTGAAATATAACACAGAAAGATCACCCACCCATGACCATAGCTCTTAACAAGTAACTAAACCAAAATCCTGAAGATATTATTGAAGTTTATTTCCATATTTA
Organism: Phodopus roborovskii; assembly: GCF_943737965.1. Taxonomy (NCBI): domain Eukaryota; kingdom Metazoa; phylum Chordata; class Mammalia; order Rodentia; family Cricetidae; genus Phodopus; species Phodopus roborovskii. Next base: position 1,415,870 of record NW_026126624.1, on the reverse strand, counting down.
CCAAATTAAAATATTTATGACACAGGTTTTTTTTTTTTTTTTTTTTTTTGGTTTTTAGCAATCAAACAAAAACCAGTATGCAAACAGATAAGAGCAAATTGTGACTATACAAATACGGAAGAAAGATTAGGGAAACTATCCCCAAAAAGGCCCAATATCAGATTGCTATACAAAGACATTAATAACTAATATAATTAAAAAATAAAACGGGAAACACCAGCCTGAACTACAGAGATAGTTCCAGGACAGGCTCCAAAGCAATACAGAGAAACCTTATCTATCTCAAACAAACAAACAAACAAACAAAAACAGTTTGAGGAAATCGTGTACCAAAAAAAATTTAAGAGGCTCAGCCTGGCAGCGGATGCCTGAGATCAGCACTTTGAAAGCTGAAGTGGGAGATTTGAGGCCAGCCTGGGCTACACAGTGAGACTCTGTCTCAGAGAGAAAAAAATGTTGGAGAGACTGTGCAGAAAGAAGGATTCTAACACATTGTGGTGGAAATGTAAATTAGTTCAGCCTGATTATCCTGTTTGGAATATGGAGATTTCTCGAAGGGAGCTAGAAATAGAGCAACCAGATTGTCTGACAATCCCCAGTACATATCCACAGAGAGTGAACACTACAGACTGTTCCCAGCAGCCAAGATATGGAGCCAACCAAAGCATACATCATATGTGTCAGCTTTCCACTTCTGTGACAAAACACCTGAAATGAACAGCCCAGGAAGAAGAAAATGGGACTGTGCCTCAGGATCTCAGAAATTTCCGGCCATGGTGCCTCACCATGTGTTGAGGCCTGCCAGGAAGCCAGATATGATAGGGAACCTGAACGAGCACAGCATAGTGGCCAGAAGAGAACAGGAACAAGATCTACTCCCCAAAGTCACATTTCCCCAGGACGTATTCCCTCCAGTTAAGTCTCTCCTCTTAAATATTCATCAACTCCCAGTAGCCTGTCAAATCATGAACCCTTCCATGAATTATCACACAGATGCATCAAAGGTCTCACAATAGAATTACTTCTCCAGGGCCTTACCTCAGAACATTAGTGCATTAAAGACCCACTGTGTTCAACAGATGAAGCTTTAGGAAACATTCCAGGTCCAAACCAGACAATGGGTGTGCAGATAAAGAAACTGGTACATACAAACAATGACATATTTCTCAACCATAACAAAGATAATGAAATCCGGCCATAGTGTCAACATGAGTGGAACTGGAGGTCATTATATTAAGCAAAATAAGACAAAGGCAAATATCACTTGTTCTTGCTCATTTATAGAAGCTAAAATGTCAACATCACAGAAGAATAAGAACAGCGGTCCATAGAGTTGAAGAAGGACCAAGGAGAAGGGTAGTATTCTATATGGTCTAGAGAATGATGTATCATAGCTGAGCTTTCCATTTTAAATGAGTACTTTTTAAAGGCAGAAAACAAACAAAAGTAAAAGAATAAAAAAATGAATAGCTGATATATAGAAAAACATCAACAAATTACACACACACAATAGCAAGCAGAGATGTCTGGAGTAGCTCCCCTGAGAGAGCAAATAAAAGGTACCATTATCAAACCAGTACTTACAAACACCCAGCACACAGACATCAACTGGAGAAGCCCTAGTGCACAGCCAGTAGGGGTTTCCTGATCAAGTGTCCCAGGTAAACCAGGCGCACACCTTTATCCCATCACTGGGGAGGCAGAGGCCAGCCTGGTCTACTAAGTGCTTACCACCATCCAGCAAAAAAAGCTGGGGAAGCCCTGCAGCTGGAATCATGCTGCAGGTTCCAGTTGAGAATTCCTGGCAAAGCTTTTTCCTCGAGTGAGCTTCAACCTTCTCATTCCTGTAGACTGAGTTTTCTGTTCAGCCTGGTCCTGCTGCCCTTCAGCCCCAAAAAAACACAGAGAAACTTACATTATTTGCAAACTGTTTGGCCAATGGCTCAGGCTTCTTATTGACTGTCTCTTAATTATTAACCCAATCTAAGTATTTCCATGTAGTTACCAGAGAATGTTACTCCTTCCTCTGCTACATGGCGTCTCCCTCCAGCTCCTGTCTTCGTCCTCTCCCCAACATTTTCCTAGTCTGGTTTCCCCATATATATATATATATATATATATATATATATATATATATATATATATATTTCCTGCCTGGCTAATGGCCAATCAGTGTTTTACTCATCAACCAATAAGAGAAACATATATACAGAAGGACACCCCCCCCATCACATTCCCACCACAGGCATTTTATATTATGAGATAAACAAAAACACCCTCCATTCAAAATAGTTTACCTTTTAACTGTTCTCAAGAACACAGTGTGTCTTGAACCATCTTGCCATTCTTCTCTGGCCTCTGACAGAGCCAGGAGGTCAGACCATCCACCCTCAGACAAAAGGTCTGAGATAAGCATCCTGGGTCAAGGTCAGAAGAGCCCACCTCCCTCTCAGAACCCACGGCTGCTCCGGTTTGAATGTGAAATGGCTGTCATAGGTTCATGTGTCTTAACACTTGCTCCTTGGGTGGTGGGGCTTTTGGGGAGTCCAGACTCTGGAAGAAGCGCGTCTGGGTGCGGGATTTTAGGTTTTACAGCCTGGTCCTGCTTCCTGCTCTCTGTTTCCTTGCTGCTGACCCAGGATGAGCAGCCAGCCTCATGCTTCTGTTGCCATTCTCTCCCCCTCATGATGGACTATAGCCCCTCAGCACTGGCAGACAAAATAAACTCTTTCTCCCTCAAGTCGGTTTTGTCGGGATATTTTATCGCACCAACAGAAAAGTAACTAAGATAGCATTCAACACGCTCAAACCTCACATGACAGTTTAAAATACAATGTACATTACAGGTGGACAGAAAGAGGTTGATCCACAACACTGATGCAAAGGGAAAATTGCTATCAGTTTTATATATCACAAAGGGAAATTAGTGTCTGGGGCATCATATGGTGTAATGCAAAATAATTTTAAAAAGACTGAGTACAGAAATTACCAACATAGAAATGATTGATATTTAAAAATACAGACATGCTTATTATCCTGAATTTATCATGACTCGTCAGTTAAGTATGCTGAATTTTCACGACTGTGCCCACAAATATGTACAAATTCTATGTCTCAAAAGGAAATTTTAGTAAATTATTCAATAGTGGACTTAAGCAGGCTGGAGGGGAAAGTCAACAAACTAGAAGATAGGTCAATTCAGCCTGTCCCATTGGAGGAGGAAAAAGGGAAAACAATCAATCAAGTGACTAGAGCACCAGTGGCCTGGGGAGTAGCACACTCCTCTGGAATTTCAGAGGCAAAGAAAAACAGAAGAATGCCCAGAGCATTCCAAAGAAACAGTGGCAGAAAGCACCACAAACTCTAAATAGAGTAAATGCAGAGCTGCACACCAAGGCACGTTATATAAAAAGACTACCAGGTAATCTTGAAAGCAGCAAGAGAAAAGATAAGACAGGTAGGACCACCACGTGGGGACAAAAGGCAAACAAACCCTAGGAGTTAAACCTGTTGCCCACTAGAATTACATTTTCAGCAGCTTTGTCTTGAAGTACCAGACTAGAATCAAGGCAGAACTTTTTGGGAAATAGGAATTTGATGGTGCATATCCCAAGCAAAAACTGGTGGGGCTCAAAGGGGCCACACAAATGATAAACAAAGACAATTGGGATTGTTAATGAGGAAAAGCTTCATCCATAAAGTTCTCAGTAAACTCCCGGAGTCGACTCAAATATTAGATAATCTTTCTGAGAATAAGGCATAGCATTTGCTCCTATTTGAACCAAAAATCACTCATATGATTGAATGATGAGTTATTACCTTCCTACTAGTTTTTTGGAGACAGAACTTCAGATGTGTGGGTTATGACAATGGTTGCCTAGGTTACTTTGCAAAAAAAATTGAAGGCGTAGGCTACTCAGCAAAACCTATTATAAACCATCAGCTCCTCACTGGGGCCCACAGATACTGGCAATGCCTGAAACAGAACAAAAGTCTCTGTGTTATGTCACATGTGGAAATAACTCAAGGATTGAGCATTTCCCAAAAGCAGGTAATCCAATTAAATAAATTGGTTGAATGAAATGAATACATACTTCTCAGAAAACAGAGTATATATATATATATATATATCCAATAGATACATGAAAAAACAATGTTCAACATTTTTAGTCACCAGGAAAATGCAAATCAACCATGAATAAGAGCCAAAGCATGACATTTTCGGGGAAGGGGATGGAGCTAGAGATCACTGTGTTAGGGAAAGTAAGACAGGCTCAGACATATGTCTCATGTAAGGAGTGTGTGTGTGTGTGTGTGTGTGTGTGTGTGTGTGTGTGTGCGCGCGCGCGTGCGCACGCGTGCATGCGCACACATGCTGACATGTGCATGACCTGAAGACAGAAAAGGGACTATGAGAACTGAGGAAGGAAAACAAAGGGAGAAGGAAGAAAGGATTAAAAGATGGTGATGAAGCCAGGTGGTGGCAGCACACGCATTAATTCCAACACTTAGGAAGCAGAGGCAGACAGATCTCTGTGAGTTTGAAGCCAGCTTGGTCTACAGAGTAAGTTCCATGACAGCCAGGGCTACACAGAGAAACCCTGTCTCAAAAAAAAATCATAATGGAATATGTGTGATATGAAAGCAGAAATGGAGAGTGAGTGTGGGAAGGAAGGAGTTAGACTAGAAAGAGAAAGAACCCAGGAGGAAGACAGTGGGAAAGGAGAATTAACAAAATATGATGACAGATAATGTGTGGAAATGCCATCACAAAATCTATTACTCCATATACTGACGAGATTGATTTAGAATAAGGGGCAGGATGGCTATATTGAGGACCAACCTCCAGCAACCCGTTTCTTTCGGTGAGACACCACCTCCTGAAATTCCCACAATCTCCAGAAACAGCAGCTAGGAAACAAGCCTTCAAACATGAGTCTGTGGGGGACATTTTACTTCCAAACCATAACAATTATGAAGCAGAAATTAAGTATTTACAGATAAACAGAATCTGAAGGTGCTTGCCACTACCAGGGAATCCTCAGGCTGAAAAAAAAAAAAAAAAAAAAAACACTAAATGGTTGCTCACAGCCACAGACAAGAACAATCTCAAGAAAGATGACTATTTCTACACAGATAAATATGAAAGTCAGTGTGATGCTGAGATTGAAAGTCCTCTTTTTTTAATATTACTTCAAAGGCAAATATGGAAATAGTGACAGATGTTTATATATAGTACACAATATAAAAAGATGAATTGTGGGGGCTGGGGAGACGGCTCAGCAGTTAAGAGCACTTGCCAAAGTTCAGTTCCCAGCACACACATGGTGGGTCATAATCAACCCTAACCCTAACTCTAGTTTCAGGGGATCAGATGCCTCATCTCACCTCCACAGACATGTGTATATGGTGTACACACATAAATGCAGGATAAACATGCATACACATAAAATAAGTAAATATTTTTAAGATGAATTGTGTGGTGATAATAACATCAATGATAGGGAGAACTACAGGAGTCAAGTTTTGTGTACTTGTAAATGGTACACAAAAAGTATACGGGCATTAACACAACACATTTGCATTGGTTGCAAATGTGACATGTTAATTATAACTCTCATATTTGTCACATTTGCCACTGTGACAAACACTTGAGAAAACCACTTCAAGTGTTACAAAATTGTTTTGGTTCATGGTTTCAGAGGCATCAGTCATGTTCCAGTGGTGAGGCACACAGGCATGGCAGAGTGGAGCTGTTTATCTGCCAGCAGTCCGGAAGCAGAGAGGATCAGGAAGGGGTCAGAGACAAGACTCCTTGGAAACATGCCCCTTGGGACCTGTTTTTTTCCACCAGATAATATCTCATTTAACACAGACTCATCATCAGATGGACCCATTAATGAATTATCTTCCTTGTGAAAGAATTGCCTGGGTTCCCAGCGTGGAGCCAAGCCCATCAACACGAGCGCCTTTTAAGGTCATCTTTACATCCTGCTCCATCCCCCAGAAGGCTTAAGTCCATCATAATGCAAAATGCATTCAATCCATCTCCAAGAGCCCCCTTAGTCTAAATTGTTCCAACATTCCTCAAAAGTCCAAGTTCAAAGTCACCTCTAAGACTTAGGGTCAAACTCTTAAGCTGTGAACCAAGATAAAAATCAAAGAGAAAATTACATGCTTTTATATACAGTGGTGGAATTGAGTATTTCTGTTCTAAAAGGGAGAAATAGGAAAACAGCAAGGAAGAATGGTACAAAACACAGCCCAGCAATTCTAAATACTTCAACTCCAGATCCAGTGGTTGTGATGTGAGCATCAATGTACTTAGATGGCAGAAGCCCTGTGGCCACTGCAGGCCAGGTGAACTCCTCTAGGCTTTCTCTGCTCAAAGCCAGAAACCTTCCTCAGTATGTGTTCCATATTCTAGACATCCAAGCTTCAGGCAGCAGTTGGGAGGGTGGTTGGGAGACTCCATTTTTTTCATGGCTCCACTCTTGCAGCTCCTACCTCATCATCTCTGTAACTGCTCACGGGAATTCTGATGCTGGCTGGGATTGCCTGGCTGCCCAGGAGTGTCTTTGACTCTTGCATGTGCATGCCTGTAAAGTGAGCATCCTGTAGAAGATGGCAAGGTCTGCCACCAGTTAAGGCACTAGCCAGGCTCCCTTGGACTTGAAATGGCCTCATAGTGCCTGAATGGATGAACCTAGGGGGGAAAAGCTTCATTAGGCAGCCCTGACTCTTCATGCATGGGGAAAGAAATTCCTTCCTCGTCACAATTACCTTGAAGGTAAGTTGATTCACTTTGGTGGGGGCGGCTTTCTCCAAGAGGCTGCATATGCTGTGAATCGGCCAATGGATGGTGCTGTTTCTCCCATAGCTCAGAGTCACAGGCCCAGAAGTCATGAGGCTGATGAGAGAATGGAAGGCCACCCTTACTCCTCAGACAGACTAGGAGGAATATTATCTTCTCTACCTTATGCTCTGAATCAACACTCAAGGAGGAGAATGACAATTTTGGGTAGGTGACTAATCCTGACTATCAAGGAAAAGTTTGACTTCCGTTCCATAAAGAGGTGAGACCAAGTATGTCTATAATGGCTGTATTAGTGCCATGCCTTCTGATCTAGGTCAATAGAAAAGTGCAATAACCCAACCTGCACATAACCGTTATTGCCCTAGTTCCCCCCACAAAATGAAGGTTTGGGTCACTCCTTGGTAATAACTACAGTCAGCTAACTGATATGCTTGCTGAGGGCAAAAGGAACATTGAGTATATAGAGGAAGAAAACTAATTACAAATACCATATGCTTCATTACAGAATGACACCTGTAACTATCATGAGTATTTTCTGTTGTCACTGATGTGTTCACATGTACAGTGTAAAAAACATTTGTTTTCTTCACCCAGCCCCCTGTCGTGTCATGCATTAGAAAATCTTTGCCTTTTTACCATAGTGGTTTATGTACTACTTTACAGACCATCAAAGAGGAAACACCTGCAAAAGGACTCTGAATTCTTTCCTGAAAGAAAGGGGTAGTGTGATTGGGACAGTGAGGCAGAACTGTGACTTCATTACTATGTTTATTTGGAGACAGGACCTAATGATATAGATGCACAGGGGTTCCAACTTGACAGGAAGTGAATTTGACTCATTTTACATACAATTGCCCATGGTGACTAGATTAGAGGCTTTTCTGTTGCTGTGATAACACCAGGACCAAGGCGACTTATTAAAGGGTTTATCTGGGCTTATGGTGGGGGTAAGAGACTATCACACTGTCTCCGTCATGGCAGGGAAGTGTGACAGCAGGCAGGCATGGGAGCAGCGTGGGCGCCCATAAAGATGGCTTCCCTCCATCTTCGCACAAGGGCAGAGAGTTCAAAGCTGTCAGCAAGTCATCACAAGACCTAAAGGTCAAAGGTGTGGCTACAGAAGGATGATTTGGCTATCTTAGTCTAAATAACAACAGACCTGAATCTAAGGTGTGGCTCCTCCTGACCTCAAGGCGAGGTAAAGAGAAGTTAGAGCTAAGGATTACTGAACCCTTAGAATAAACGAGGAAGAAAAGTCTTTTTGTTCCGTATACATGGTACTATGTTCCCTTTTTGGATAAGATATATTAAGAGTGGTGAAAAATAAACTCGTGGCATTTCAGTATTGGCTGATCTGCCCTCCTGACCTCTATTCTGTCTCTCTGTCCCTCCTTACCATCTATAGCTAACTTTTCCCTCATCCACACTCCCCCACCAGGTACGGACTTGGGGCCGCTCTGCTGGCTCTGATTGCAGCCCCATGAAGACCGCTCCTGGCAAAGCAGGAACAGCTGAGGACTAGTATCTCAAACCACAAGCAGGAAGCAAGAGAGTACACTGGTAACAGCCAGCGCTAGGCTTTGAAACCTCCAAGTCCGCCCCAGTGATGCTTTCCACGGCAAGACCACACCACCTAAACTTAAACAACTTGGGACCCAGTATGCAAACATCTAAGCCTATGGGGCATTCTTTAAACCTCCACAGTACCTACATATTAGTCAGATAGTATCCTTAGTATTGCTGTGATAGCAAGCAGGTTCTTTTAATTTTTTTTCCACATTTAAATCTATCAACGTATTTTGTTCTTTTCCTTTTTTGATAAGGTTAGGCACGCAGTATCGGGTTTCATTATAGCATCTCTGTAAGTATGCTTTGCTATACTTTGTTCTCATTCATTCCTCTCTGCTATTACCCTGTGCCACTCCCCATCTCTAGCTGGTTCCCTTGTAGTCCCAACTTCTCCATTTGTACATGCATTCCATCACCTTTTGTCTTTCCCACACTGACAGTGTCTCTTCCTCCCTCTCATGAACACTTTCTAGTCTTGTGACCCACCCACATACACACTGCGAATTTAAATTCAGTTTCCGAGTGACAGACAACAACAAACACGTGGTGTCTGTCATCCCAACTCCCGATTCCTTGGTTTAACACAGTGATTTCCAGTTGCATCTGTCTTCCTAAAAATGTCTAGATTTTCCAGGTTTTGGAGAACGTAAGTTTTCAAAGTATCCCCTAATGACTCTCTGTTCTTTATTAGACTTCTCCTTCCCATTTCTTTTTTCATTAGTTCTGTTCTTACTTCTTCTGGCTGCTTTTAAGTTTGTTAGTCATATATTTTTTTTTAACTTAACTTTTGTTTGCTCAATAATATGTGTTGTCCTTTTAGTCTCTGCTTCATTCACTCTCCCCTGATCGTCATCTCTTGCCACCTGCTGCTTTGGAGTTTTGGTTGATCCGGTTTTACTAGGACCTTAATGTATATCAGTAGGTTATTTATTTAATATCATTCTTTATATGCAAGCACTCACAGCTGCAGACTCTCCTTTTAGAACGGACTTCGCTGTATCCCAAGGGCCCAGGAAAGTTGTGCTCGGTCTCCCTGATTTCTCAATGAACGGTCATTAAAAGGCATTGTTTAGTCTCCGTGCATCGTGTAGTTTCTGTAGCTGTCCCTGCTATTGATCCCCAGGTTTATTACACTATGAACTGAAAGGATTCAAGAGATTTGGTGCTTTTGTATTTGGTTCGTTTTGATTTGTGGCTTATAATATGGTCTGTTTTAGAGAAGGGTCCATGAACTGCTGAGAAGAACGCTGTAATGGCTTAGTAATGAGAAAAACATGTTTGCTGACCCGACCTCGAGCTGAAATTGAAGTCTGCCTGACTCTCAGGCATGCACAGTGCTTACATGAACTCATCCGCCATCGTTCTGCTTCCATAACCATGAGGCTTTCTGTTCCCCGCCCTGATCAAACATCGATGCCACGGTAACACAGCTATGTCCCGTTTTTGTAAAAAGCCCATATCCTGTCATGCTTGCTAAGTGCCACCTCACCCGAGTCAATGGAAAGTGCCCAGCTTGTGGATTTTGCCTTTATTAACCCCTTGCTCTACCAACTCAGGGTCCCCTCTTTAGGCGTAGTCACTGGAACGTGTGCCCCTAGCCAGGTCTATGTGACTCAATAACACTTAAAGTCTATAATGAGCTCATCATACCAAGTAAAGTCTATAAAGAGCTCACCACACCATGACCTCCTCCTCTTGGATGGGAACAGCCCAGCCACAACAAGCATAAGGACTAAGCAGAGTTGTATTTAGGAATGTATGTATGTATGTGTGTATGCATGCATGTATGTATATATGTGCATGTAACAATTAATGAAAAAAGAGGGCATGAATTTGAAAGAGCAAGGAAGGATATATGGGTGGGTTTGGAGAGAGGAAAAGGAAAGGAGAAAGGGGAGTAATATAATCTAAAAAGGGGGTACTGATCTGGTGACAGCTGTGTAGATTGGTCTCTATTTGTGGGGCCCCTACCTGTGGGACCAGGACCTATCCCTGAAACATGAGCTGGCTTTTTGCACACTATTCTCTATGGTGGATGCCTTGCTCAGCCTTGATGCAGGAGGGAGTGTAGCCGGATATTTCTCTCCTGCCCACCAGTTCCTAAACCACTCAGAGGCTTGCATTAATTGTAAATATCTGGCCGATGGCTCAGGCTTTTACAATGCAGGCTCTTACAACTTATATTAACCTGTTTCTGTTACATCACATCTTGCTTCTCTGGCAGCTATTGGCGTCTTCCAGGCTCTGCCTTCTTTTTCCCTGTATCTGTTTGGATTTCTCGCCTGGCTCTATTCTGCCTGGTTATTGGCCAAATCAGTTTCTTTATTAACCAATGGTAATTAAACATATTCATAGTGCCTGTGAGTGTGGCACACACCTTTAATTGCAGCACTTAGGAGGCAGAGGCAGGTGGATCTCTGTGAGTTTGAGGCCAGCCTGGTCTGTAGAGCTAGTTCCAGGAGAGGTTCCAAAGCAATACAGAGAAATGCTGTCTCAAAAAGCAGTCTCTGTGTGTGTGTGTATCATTCAGAAAGATATTCCACAGCAGGGGAGGAACTTGGTCCTGCCTCAACCTGACATGCTATGCTTACCCCTTCTGAATGGAGATGAAGGAGGAGTGGATGAAGCAGGGTAAAAGGGAGGTGAGGGAGGAGTGGGAGGAGAGGAGGGAGGGGAAACCGTGGCTGGTATACAAAATTTTTAGAAAGTTCCGTACAGAGGAGAGGAAGGCATGTGCGACCAGGAGGATTGAGCCTGGTTAGGAATGGAAAATAGGAAAGAGAGAGAGAGACAGAGACAGAGACAGAGAGAGAGAGAGAACATAAAAGAGGGAGCCAATATTGGTTTGAAGATAAAGTTGAACACAAAGAAAGGTCGAGGGAACTACAAGACTGCTCCCAACTAACAATCTCAGCTTCCGTGGAAAGGCTATCATAAATGCCCTTCCCGGAGAGTGAGATCAACAACTAACTTCTCCATGGAGCCCTCAACTAATGCCTGTTGAAAATAGGAGCAAACACCCATACATAAACACTGAGTCAAACTAGAACCCAGAAGCAGATGGAGAGGACAAGACCATGCGGTTGAAGTACATAGAGACAGCTTACCTGAACAAGGAGGAGCTAAGGGCCACCAGACTGATAGCTGGGAAGCCAGCAGGGGACTGACTCAGGCCCCCCTGAATATGGGTCTCAGCCAGAAGGACTGAGCAGTCTAAGGGACCTTAGACAGTGGAGCCAGGATGTATCCCTGGTGCACAAAAGGACTTTGCAAACATATCCCCCATGGAGGGATAACTGCCTTATTCTAGAGATAGGAGAGAAGCCCTAGTCCCTACTTCACAGGACCTGTCAGATCTACATGACCCCAACTGGATGGCATTCCCCTACATATGGTATTGTGGTGGGGGGTTGGGAGGGGAGGGTGTTTAGAGTGCATGGGAGAGGGTAGAGAGGGCAAAAGGGAGGGAAGGAGGGAGGGAGGGCTTGGGGGGAGGGAGGGAGGGAGGGAGAGGGAACTGGGATCGACATGTAAAATAATAAAAAAAAAAAAAAAAAAAAAAAAAACGCTTTGACTCCAAATTATAAGTTGAAGAACAAGTTACTGGGGAAAAGTATTTCTATTTTTGTTTCCACAGAAAATGAAAAGATGTGGATTCCTTCCAGACTAATGTGGTTTGATCACGCCAGACCGCCTGAAACAGAGTACAAGCTGATCCTACATTCAAAGCAGCTGGACAAAACAGCCCTACAGACTACAGCCAGGACTTCTGAATCTTCTTCGAATCCCCCAAGACAGCGCCCCTTACCAGCAGGAGGTAGTTTGGAAAGAACGACGCCCAAATTCCCAAATATTGTGTATAAATGTTTGTTTTCATTTAATTGGACTTTGTTATATAAAATTAAATAAAAAATACTCTATATGCATAAAAAAAAAAAAAAAAGAAAGTTCCGTACAATGAAAAGGGGGTGGGGGTGCTGAAGAGATAGCTCAGTGGTTAAGAGCACTGGCTGCTCTTGCAGAGGACCCAAGTTCAATTCCCAGCACCCACATGGTAGCCCACAACTGTCTGTAACTCCAGTTCTAGGGCATCTGACACAGACTGCATGCAGGCAAAACACCAATGTACATAAAGTAAAAACAAATCAATAAAAAAAAATCTCAAAAAAAAAAAAAAAAAAAGAAAGAAAAGAAAAAAGGAAAAGAGGCAGGACTACTTTCTGTGGTGGTTAATATCAACTTAACAGGATCCAAAGTCACCAGAGATTATTTAAATAAAGGTAATGGAAGTGAGATGATATTCCCTAAAAGTGAGTGACTCCATTTCTGGGGGTTCAGGAGAAATAGAGCGAAGTGTGATGGTTAGTATTGATTGTAAACTAGACAGGATTTGGAAGCCCTCAGGACATTCAATGAGAGGGTATCTTAATAGCTCTAGCTAGGTAAGAAGACTAACTCGAAAGGAGGGTGGTGCTCTTCAATGAGCTTGGGCGCTGGGGTTCATCAAGAAGAGGAAGCTAGCTGAGCACAAGCAGATGCAGTGTCGCCAACTATCACAAGTTCCTGCCCCAAGATGTCCTTGTCTGTATCCTTGAAATTCAGGTGGACCTGAGCCCTTCCTTTCTCCCCTAAGCTGCTGCTTTTACTCCATTTTTTTTTTTTATCATAGCAACAGCAATAACTGAAACATTGAGCGTTCCTCTCCCTGCTTCCTGTGAACAAAATGTGAGCAGCTGTTTCCCGCTCTTGCTGTGAAGGGTGATGGACTACAACCCCAGACCCCAAGCTGAAATAAATCCTTCCTTTTTAAGTTGTCTTTGCCAGGTGTTTTGTGGCAGCAACAGGAAGAGTCACTGATGCACTCCCTGGCCCAGAGACTGGAGCTACACAAAAACACCAAAGGTAAATACCGCAGGTCCTAATGAATACAGATGCAAAAATCCTCATGTAATTGCAAATTAAACTAATCAGCATAATTAAGATGATTATCTACAATGACCAAGTAAAATTTTACTTCCAGTAAGGAAAGGATACTTCTATATACCCCCTCAAAAAATCAATAGAAAGCACACACCTATCTCAATTGACATAGAAGAGTGACCAAAAAAAAAAAAAAAAAAAAAAAAGTTTTTTTAAAAAATAAAGGAAACTTCCAAATATCACAGCAGATATTGTGGAATGCACACAGCTCAATCGTGGGAGCTGAATGTTGTCCCCAGAAGGCTAAGAAAAGATCCCATTCGGTATCATATTACAGGTTTCTAGGTATGCTAATTCAACAAGAGAAAGGAACTAGAAAGAAGAAATAAAACTATCTATTGAAATTATGAACACACACACACACACCCCTATGGATACTCCATAGTATACATGTATGTCCATACATGAAAAAGAACAAAAGCTTCAACAGCCTCATTGATGAATCTTTTTATACATCTTATTGGAATAGTTAACAGTATTTCCCCCCCTCCCCTTCCCTCTCTCCAACCCTCCTCAGCTACTGCCCCTCAAATCTCTCCCAGGCCCCCACACCCAAACTGATATCTTTATTATTGTTACATAAATGTGTTCATATGTATGCATATGCACAAATATATAAATACAATCTGCTGAGTGTGTTTTTGTTGTACTTGTTTTCAGGGCTGGCCACTTTGGATTGGACAATCAATAAGGGGCTCATCCCTGGGAGAGGCTAATTTTCCCTCTCTTGGCAATCATTAATTGCCTGTAGTTCTTAGTGTAAGAATGGGACCCTGTGTAATCTCCCTTTCATGTTAGCATGTCTCTTGCTACTGCCATTGTTCTGGTATTTTTACAGCAGACTTGCTGGTATTCTGGCTCTTACAACCCTTCTTCTCAAGTGTTCCCTGAGCCATAGATGCAGAACTGGAATGTACATGTAATGTATTCATTGGGGCTGAGCTCCCCACAAGCTGTTGAACTCTACATTGTGTCCAGTTGCCGTTTTCTGTGATGGTATCCATTTATGATAAAGAGAGGCTTCTTTGATGAGAGGTGCTAGCTACATTATCTGTGGGTAGAAGAAGAATGTCATAAAAAATGCTGGTCTAACAAAGTGGTGATAGTAGGTAGTAGGTTCTAATATCCATGACCTCACTAGCTAGGTTCCTAGCACCAGGCATGATTTCCCTCCTGTTGAATGGCCTTAAGTCAGATTAGCTGTCGGTGATCACCAACATGGTAGTGCCACTTTTTAAACCTTTATGGACATCGTGCCATGATGCTCATTATGTGGTTCATAGGTGTCACCACAGAGTAATTGTCTAAGTACTATTTCTGTGAACAGACACCATGACCACAGCAACTCTTATAAAGTAAAACATTTCATTGAGATGGCTCACTTACAGTTTCAGAGCTTCAGTCTATTGTCATGGCGGGAAGCATGGGAGCATTCAGGCAGACCTGGTGCCATAGAAGTAGCTGAGAGTCCTACATCTTGCAGGCAATAGGAAGTCAACTGAGACACTGAGCAGTATCTTCAGCATAGGACACCTCAAAGCCTGCCCCCACAGTGACACACACTTCATCCAACAAAGCCACACCTTTTTTTTTTTTTTGGTTTTTCGAGACAGGGTTTCTCTGTGTAATCGCCCTGGAATACGCTCTGTAGACCAGGGTGGCCTCAAACTCAGATCCACCAGCCTCTGTCTCCCCAGCTCTAGGATTAAAGGCAGGCACCGCCAACCACCACCCGGCCAAAGCCGCACCTTACCACACCTTATAATAGTGCAATTCCCTATGAGATTATGGGAGCCAAGGACATTCAAACTACCACAGTAGTACTGTGAATTATTTCCCTCCTTCGGCAGCTTGGGCAATATGTTCTTGTACCACGGAAGCCAGACTGCAGGGGAGGAGGCTTTAAGGTTAGATCCAGCTCAAGTTATCCAAATCCTGTGTTCTAAGTGTGTGATGTTTTCCACAATGGAGGCTTACCTTCAACTTCTGAGAGGCTGCAAGAGCTATCTCAATGGTCTGTATTGTTTGGGGGAATCACTTGGGTTCCCCTGAACAATCATGGGAAAGGACAGTTCTCATGCCTGGTACTGGGGCTTCTGTTAGTCTGTGATTCTTATGGGGGGGCATCATCCCCTCAAATGGCATAACTTCCTTTAAGAAAAATATATGTCTTGATGTCTTGTTGAGACCCCTAGATCATACAAGCAAATCCCTGGAAAACAGAGACATAAAACCAATGGAAAAAGTGCCAAGTTCCAAGCATGTAGACAAAACCTGGATTGGCCTGAAGTGTCTTGAATTTATTAAATGTCCATTGTTGAGCAAGTCAGGACTCAAGACTGAAAATGAGTTTTAGAAAGCATCTTGTATACACAAATATGTGACTCTTATCAATTGATAAAGAAAAAAATAATCAAAATGTCAACACTCTTTCCCAATAAAAAACCAGAAAACTTGAGAAACCCATACCCAATTTGAGGACCTTGCCAGCCCCACACAGGTAAGTACCCAGGACCAAATAGCTATTGTTATCCCTGTGGCCCCAGTGTCCTGTCGACTACTTTAAATAGTCCTAACTCATTTGGAATAAACCAGGTTTTCCTTTCCTTTTCTTCATCCTGTCCATAGCAACTCAGTGTCTGGGGATAGGAGTTTCTGGAAACACTCTGCCACCTCAGTTGCTGGCCCGTCTCTATCTGGGACACAGTCTGCCCTTCCAACAATGCTGTGGCCTTGTAGAAGAGACTCTGTGATAGACTGGACTCTTAGAAGGTCTGACTCTGGGGTTCGAGGGTCATTCTGCCCTTTAGCCATAAAAGGCTCAGAGTTGAACCTTCTTTATACCCAAAGCATCATCAGCCTAGAGTTGTTGAGAGTAGAGAACTAGGTTCATAACAGGCTGAGACTTGGAAGGTAAGATTAGATAATCACTATGGGAGAGCAGAGATTGGGTTCATAATAGGCGGAGACCTGTTAATGAGGTGGGATTGGAGATTCACTCACTTCCCTGTTTTTCTCTGCCACAGAATGATATACAGTGCATTGTTACCTACAGAAACATTGAAAGCACTAGCTGGGAGTGGCAGGGCAGCCCCATAATCCTACCACTTTGAAAGTTTGAGGCCATCTTGGGCTATATAAATGGGTTCAAGGACAGCCTGAGCTAAATAGCAAGACCTTGTCTCAGGAAAAAAAAAAAAATTAACAATTCCTTAAACAAATTAAAGGCTTTTGTTGCAGCAACCCCTGGAGAATGTATAAATACAACCAAGCTTTGTCCTAACCAATGTCTTGTTCGTGGAGATTGTGCCATTTAGAATCTTTGACATTTATAGTTCTATTCATCATCGAGGCCAATTGCCACTTTTCACACTTCCCTTTCAAAACATTTTTACACACGTTATCTCCCTGACTGGAGAAAATAACCACTGAGACAGCTTCAACCTTGCTTACTCCCATTTTAAGCACACCTTCGGTGGTGTTTCCGCTGAAACAAACCCCAGGGCAGGCTGGCTAGGAAGTGCCAAGCCCACAGGCTAAAATGGATGCTTGTCTTCACTCATTCTTTACTCTGCAGGGGAGAGAGGAAAGAAGATGCAAAGGGGACTTTGAAAGCAGAAAATAATTCATTTCAGCTTGATTTATTTCATCACTACATTTCTCTTAACTTGGGGAGTAAAAAGCAGAGTAGTGGGTTTCATTGTGACATTTCCATACATGTGCATCAGTATACTCTGTTCTCATTTCTTCTTACTATTCTTTGAATGCCACTTTCCCAGCTCTGAAGAGAACCAGAGGACCAGTGCGAAAGACACCATGGTCTCTGGACATAGAAATAACCACAAGTAATTTGGCAAATATACTGACGTAGCAGGCATCTACTGAGCCCATTCCACTGGAAAGGGGAGAGGCCAGAGACAGATGCAAGGTACAAGTGAATGACCCTGGAAGGTCGATCCCCTTGTGCTGTCTTCTATCATCTTCCCATAATCATCCATCCTCAACATGGACCATCCTGTTCTGGGCTGTGCTGTAGGGACAGAAACAAACTGAATCAAAGTCTGTTTTCAATAAACAGCAGTTTTGTTTTGTTGTTTGTTTGTTTTTGAAGAAAAGCAGGAGCCATGGAAGAGGGCTGACAAAAAGCAGGTGGTATCCAGGGGGAATGGAGGTTAAGGACAGGAAAGTAGAATAGAGGGTGGAGCTCGGGGAAAGATAATTAACGCTGAAGACCTTTGCAAAAGCTATGGAAATGTACTACTGTAAAAGCTTCCTTAACACACACACACACACACACACACACACACACACACACCACACATTTGAAATGAAATTACACTGTAAGTGGAGGGCATGGGGTCAATGCCTATTCTAAACATCATAAGCTATCCAATAAAAAAGTCCAGTACCAGCCACGGGGCACCTCTTTTCCAGGTGTTGGCCTGTGGAGTCCCATAGAAACCCCCATTACAGACTACTCCCATTGCTCTTGATGATCCTCCCTCCCCCAGAACCTGATGGTAAGACCCTCTGATGAATATGCCATGCTTTGAAGAACAGAAATAGGACAAAGTCATGGCCCGAGAATGAGTGCTCGGTGCATGCCAGGCACTGTTCTACATGTGTTATCTATCAACTCAGTCTTCATCACAGCACAGTAAGATGTTGTTTCTAATGCCTCTGTTTACAAATAAAAAATGTTTACAAATGAGGAAACTGAGGCCAAGGAACCTACCTAAGTTCACACTTTAAGCATAAAATTCTTAACCCCAGCAGTGAGCTCCCACACTCTGTTGTAGAGTGCCACCCTTCTGCCATATCACTCAAAAACTCAGCTCCAAACCCAGCCTCTTAAAGAAAATTCAAAGGTTTAATGCAGTATCAGTTAATACTGATGATCATATGACTGGCCTTCACAAGGCATGTTGAAACTCACCTAGGACAGTGGTTCTCAATCTTCCTAATCCTGTGACCCTTTACTATAGTTCGTGTTGTAGTGACCCCCAACCATAACATCATTTTCATTGCCACTTCATAACTAATTTTGCTACTGCTATGAATCATAATGTAAATGCCTGATATGCAGAATATATTTTCATTGTTACAAATTAACACAACTAAAGCATAGTGATTAATCACAAAACAATATGTAATCATATATTATTTATTTTAAATTACAAATAAATGAAATTTTATCTTGAAGCATGGTGTAGGATGGCTAACAGTCTTATAAACTACATTGCTTCATTCTGCGACCATGTTGAGTAAAGAGCCAATGTCAGCCTGAAGGTTGAGATTGCTCTTTCTCACCAGTCAGAAATTCTCAGAGACATCTTTGCAAGAGCTTTACAAAGATCATCTTCCACAGCAAGTCTACCTCCATATTCAGTCTTGATAATCAATGAGCTGGAACTCCATTTCACAAATGGAGGCAGTTGGAGAAAAAACTGGATGTGGCTGCAAACACTTGATCCAGAATTTTGTTAACCGGTGTCGTAGAGAAAACAATTGTCAATGCATCTCTGTTACCTCTGGTTCCTAAGTTCAGTGAACTCCTCTTGTGCCGTCTCAGGAATATCTTCAACTTTTTGAATGGCAAGTCCAAATAGGGTGTCAGGTAGATTTGGAAAATGGGATGAACTTTCTTCTGCAAGCATGTGGACAGAAATTATCTTTAACAGAAATTATCATTGTGATGCTTTTGTCTGGTTCAGTCATGTTCCTCAAAGAAAGCAGATAAGGTAGGCAACACGTAAATTTTATTTTCATCTCCCCCCACCCTCACAAAGTTTCACTTGGAAGGATCAGATCTTTCCGACAAATCGAGGCTTTTGCATTTGGTTCTTGCTGTGATAAATTTAACTCATTCAAGATGGCAAAGATGTCCTCCAAGTAAGCTCTTTTTTGCAATTCACTTTTACTGCTGAAAAGTGCTCTGCACTGTGCTCTTGCTTTCTGTCTCCATTAGGGTTTCTATTGCTGTGAAGAGACATCATGACCACGGCAACTCTTATAAAGGAAAAATTTAATTGGAGTGGCTCACTCACAGTTTCAGAGGTTCAGTCCATTATCATGACAGGGAGCATGGCTGCATGCAGGCAGACATGGTGCAGGAGCTGAGAGTCCTACTTCTTGCAGTCAACAGGAAGTCAACTTACATACTGAGTAAAGCTTGGGGAAAAACCTCTAAGCCCGCCCCCCACAGTGACACACTTCCTCCAACAAGGCCACACCTCCAATAGTGCCACTCCCTTTCACACCACCATGCTTTGATGAGAATGTTTTGAGTTAATCACGGATGTTTTTTAAAAGGCATGTTTTAAGCTGTTCCTCTGGACAGCCATCTCTCTCACTTCAGTGAAACAGCAGACCTTTGCTTGGACTCCCACTGTTTAAAGTGCTCGCCTTGACATAACTGACAGAACTTGCAACACTATTCATTACTTCTAACTCTTGTGGCAGCGTCTTCATTGCCAATAGTTGCCAGTGAATCATTCAGTGAGCTCCGATGACTTTTGGCAACTCGTTCAATGCTAAACATTGAAATACAGATCGGCACCCTAGCCTAGCCTGAGCACTGCCTGTGCCAACACCACAAACCTTTTCCCAAAGGAGCTTGTGCTCTTTCCGAAATGAACCAAATGTGTCAAACACATCACATGCAGCAGTTGTGTCAAGAGGTCAAGAGGTTTGCAGACACTCAGGCTAGGCTAGGGTGCCAAGTACCCAGTGTGATCACATACACCCCAACACTAATGAACCTCTGAACCTCCCGTAAACCAGTAACTTGAACAGTTTGCAATATGCTTGGACTCATCAAGCTGGGTACTAAATATTGGAAGTGGAGCAGATTTAATTTCCTGTATTACCTACCTGATCAAGAATATCAGCAGACAGTATCATTACATAAGAAAATTGCACTCAACTGAATAAGATTCATCTCTAATCATAACTCAGTGTCTTTGGCCACTGGTAACAGTAAATCCCCAGAATAAATGTGTGTGTGTGTGTGTGTGTGTGTGTGTGTGTGTGTGTGTGTGTGTATCAGTAGCTTTAAAAATACAAAAGATGATAGTTTATATGTATGTGCGTGCTTTCATATGTACATTCAGTCAACTCGGTTCATTGAAGTTTCCTGTATTAACTGTTTTTTTTTTTTTTAAATACTTGTTACTATCATGAGTATTCACATTTACACAGCTGACTATAAAAGGACCAATCATCATCCAGATTAAATTCCCATGGTGCAGATAATTTATTTTTGCAGTCATTGATACCTTTACAGTATATCATCTTACATTTACCCAGCATTTATAATTCATGAATTGTCATTTTACCTCCATTACAGCTGCTTTAAACACAGTAGCTGTTCTCTATACATGTGTGACTTGTCTGCATAAGTGGCCCCAAGACTATCACATACACCAGTATTTGTGTGGGGTGTATGTGATCACACTGGGTACTCATTTATGGGACTGTCTTCATGTGGGTGGACCCATCTGGAGATGGATAGAGAACAGATATCTCAGTTTCTAAGACCATCAGAAATAAGTATTTTCTAATGGCCTCAGGAGATCCCCTATTCATTCTACTCCAGAGGGATCATGGCTCACATTTTGAGAATAACCAATCGAGGTGAATAGTCAAGTGTACACATTAGGTCATTTTTAAATCATCTTGTAATATCACATTTTCAAATAGTCATGTAACTGTCATAAAACTTCTATACTGGGGGGCTGGAGAGATAGCTCAGAGTTTAAGAGCACTGGCTGCTCTTCCAGAGGTCCTGAGTTCAATTCCCAGCAACCACAGGGTGGCTCACAACCATCTATAATGAGATTTGGTGCCCTCTCCTGGCCTGCAGGCATGCGTGCAAGCAAAACACTGTATACATAATAAAATTTTTAAGACTTTTTAAAACTTCTACACTGTTTACAAATAAAAACTGAAAACACACATGCCAGAGATATTATATGGACTGCACAGGTTGTATTTAGGAATATATGCATATACACATACACATGCAATAACAATTAAAGAGGTGGCTGAGAAAGTTGGGGGGATGGTTGGAGGGAGGAAAGGGAAAAGAGAAATGTAATTATAATCTTAAATCTTTTTAATATAAAAAATGGGCAAACAAACGAACAAAAAACCCACAGAAACATGGCTCCAGAGACAGCTCAGCAGTTAGTTAAGGGACTTCATGCTTCCAGAGGATCCTTCAGTTCCCAGAACTCACACACATCAGGTAACTCAAAACTGCCTGTAACACCAGCTCCAAGGAATCAATCCACCTCCCTCTTCTTGCACACATGTGGCAAACACACGAAGAGGCACATGTTCATATGCATGAAAAACAAATCATAAGAACAAAACAACAGGCGGAGTGCACGCCTTTAATCCCACTTGAGAGGCAGAGACACACAGATCTTTGAGTTCGAGGACAGCCTGGGTTACACAGAGAAACCCTGTCTCACAAACAAAACAACAGAGAGAGAGGGAGAGAGAGAGAGGGAGAGAGAGAGAGAGAGAGAGAGAGAGAGAGAGAGAGAGAGAAGAAAAAGGGCCTAGAGAGATGGCTCAGAGGTTAAGAGCACTGACTGCTCTTCCAGAGGTCCTGAGTGCAATTCCTGGCAACCACATGGCAGTTTATAATAACTTATAATGAGATCTGGTACTCTCATCTGACTTGGAGGTGTACATGCAGACAGAACACTGCATACATAATGTAAATAAATCTTTAAAAAACAAACAGCAATGTGGGCTAGAGAGATGTCTCAGCAGCTAAGAGCACTTGCTGTTCTTGCAGAGAACCCAGTTTCAGTTTCCAATGCCCACATGGTGGCTCACAACCATCTTTAACTCCAGTTTCAGGGGATCCAGTTCTCTCTTCTGAGCTCTGAGAACACCAGACACACATGCAGTACACACTCATGAAAGCAAAACACTCATACACAAAAATGAACCTAAAAAAGCCCACAACTCTAATTAGTAGTGTCAAACAAATTCTAGAAATGATGATATGGACTAAATGTGTTGCCCCAAAATCCATGCATTGGAACTTTATCCCGAGTGTAATGGTTTTCAGAGGCAGGGCCTTTGAAAGGTAATTAGATCATGAGCCTGGAGCCCTTGTGGATGGGATTGGAGTCCCTATAAGAGATCATGCTGGTACCTGATCTCAGACTTCCACCCTCCAGAACTTTGAGAACTGTCTCATTATTTATAAGTGGCTCTGTCTACAGTATCCATAACAGCAGCTGAAGCTGACTAAGACAGATGGATTCAATTTTTCCTATGTCCTTGGTTTCCAGTAACTCACAGTAACTTGATAATGGACAGTGCTGAGCACTGGTGTTTTTCAGCCAAACCCTCCCACCTGCAGAAACACCTGGCTCTAACCACACATTTTCTGGACTCTCCCTGCTGGAGTCTGCAGGTCCTTCAGATCTTTGGGCTAGGGAGACTGTTGAGTAGGTAAAGCGCTTGCTGTACAAGCCTGAGAACCTGTGTTCAGATCTGCAGCAGTCAGGTTAAAAAAAAAAAAAAAAAAAAAAAAGCCATATGTAGTGGCATTTGTGCCTGTAATGCCAGCACTGGGCAATGGCAAGAGAAAGATTTCAGGGGTTCACTGGACAGGGAGTCTGGCCAATCAGTAAGCTCTAGGTTCAGCGAGAGACCCTGTCTCAAATAAGCAACAGAGAACGACATATGCCATTAGCTTTAAAAACCCAGTTATTCTCCTGCCGTCACAGCCATTGGTCTCCAGGGTCTCTCTGAGACGTGCAGACTGGGTCCAGTGGGGATTAGCATCTCAGGCCTGAGAAAGGTTCTCCATCCTGCTCCTCTGACATCATAACTTCTTGGGTGGGATCTCCAGGACACTTCTATACTCATCTACTATGACAAGGTGGCCCCACACACAATTTCCCCCTAATCCCCTCCCCGCCCCCCCAAAAAATCTTACCTCTTACCTCTTGCTTCTGTCTCCATTTTTGCCAAGTTTTTTTAATCATCTAATCCTGCACATCTTGGAAGCTATCTGAGGCCACAAGAAAAGAAGAACAATCATAGGTCATTTTATTTTGCCTAAAAGAAAATCACATTCAACCTTCTCCACCCGGGACCTCCTGGCCCAGGAACCCAGCATCCAGGAAAGCATCTGATAGCTGCTGTCCAGTGACTGAGAACTATGTGGCACACTGGAACCCAGGTAGCTTGCACGGTCACTTTCTGTCCTGGTGTATGGCAGCAGGCAGCCTTCCCTCCTTTCCCTACTTCACTTCTCAGGATATAAGAGCTGACTCACCTTGCAAAGTCTCCTTGAAGACACCTGTGGATGGAGAAGCAGGGAGCAGAGCCTTGGGGGAGCCACTGTTGTGCTTTGAAACTGGAGCCTCCTCGCAGAACCTACGTCCTAGCTACAACTGTGGGTTCAGAAAGGAAAAAAAAAAAAAAAAAAGGTCTCTCTCCCACTCAGGGCCAGCAGGGGTTTGGCATCCCTTTTGGGGGTAGGACTGCTAGCAGTCATTACCACCCACCTAGGAGTCATTTCCAAAAGCAATGCCCCATAGGCTGATAAGCAGCCTACTTGGAAGAATAATCCAAGTCTTAGTCTTCATCAATAGTGGGTCTCCTCAGAAACTTGGTGGCCAAGCTTTCTATCTCTTTCCAATAAAACCTCTCTGCTCACCCATCATAATCATCCCTCCCCTCTCCTCTCATCCCCTGCATGCAATAGAATAAGAGTCTAGACCTCTAAGTAAATTCCCAGTACTTTAGCATCTTCTGCCAATGTCTATCCAGAGGCCCCTCCGCCCTTCCCCGTCTCAAGCTCCACCTATTTCAGAAAACACTGCCTGAAAGATTTGCCATTAATTAATACAAAAAGTGCTCAGGCCTGGTGATCCCCAATTTCCCCAGACCTCGGCCATCGAGACCCTGGTTCTCACCTGGATACAGGTGCCTTGCTTCACTTTTGTTCATCTTCTGGGGCAGCAGGGAATGTGGAAGGGGGAGCGGGAGTTCTAGATTCCCTTTTTCACCTGTTGCTTGTAGGGATGAAAGGAAACTCTGTAGTACTATGTCAAAGTTTTCCATGACTCAGCAATGTGCCGTGGTCCCTTCATGATGCTCTCCCGGGAATCGGGAGGAGCCTTTCTCAGTGGCCCCAGACATCTCTCCTCAATGCCTCATCTTTCTTCACAGACTGGATTCATCTCAGGGTTCTGAAGAATTTACTTCCCTAGCAAAAAGGCCAGCCTTGAAGCCTGTCCTTGGCCAGCTTCCCTCTTTAGGTGCAGAGGGCAGGGCGAGCTGCTGGGCAGCTGACAGAATAAGCTGACTTGGAGGCTAGTTGCTTTCTAAATGAGATCCGGACACCTCCTCTGGAGTCTGTTCTCCCAGGTCATGGTTCGCTCTTTCCAAGGGAAAAAAATCATGCAGTAAATCTTTCCGTGTCTTGCTCTCCGGCATTGACCATGACTCAAGACTTCTTGTGTTGACCACTGAACTGTATGCCAGAGTCACCAGATCCACCACTTTGAATACCCAGCAGCCAAAGTCCCATTTAATTCTAGGTGCCAGCCTCATCCAACAGGGTAACATACAGTGACATCCACAGCAGCCACTAAGGCACAAAAGGTTGCTGTGGGTACTACTCTTTGGTAGGCCCTCTTCGTAGAGTTCCTAGGAGATTCTTCCAGATTTTTTGACTTCTTGAGCCCTTGGTCACTAAAGTTCAGTGTCCCAAGCTAGGCACTTACAGTTCTAAAATTCCATGCTCTTGTTCAAACAATAAATTTCTTATGGCTTGGGTCAAGTCCATTCTGAGTCCATGGAGTGAGTGGCCCCGTCCCTTAAGACTGGACAAAACTAAGGCCCAGGTGCAGCCAAGTGAACCAGAGGGGAGGGGCCCCAAGCCTCCAGTAGAATTTTGCTTGCTGCCCCAGTGACAAATGGCCCAGAGCTCAGGGGGAATTTTTCTCTCCTGTGGAGCCAACAGTTGGAATTCACATAAACTGTCTGAGGTCAAGTTTCCTCAAGTATAGATATCCGAACAAGGATGCTGACACTACAATGACCATTGGGAGCCTCCCACGTGGCAAAAGAATGCTTCCCATCAAAAGTTGTGCATGTCTCCCTCTCTCAGATCCTGTGATTATGTTATGCATCAAGGGAGAACTGAAGTTGTGGGTAGGATTTCAGTTGCCTGTCTGTTAACCTTGACATCAAGACATTGTCTGGATGGACCTGGTTAAGCCAGTTGTCATTCATTACGAGAGTCTCCGAGTCTCTGAAGGGAGAGGAGGCTAAACAGGGCTCTTTCAGAAATCAAAGACAAATCTGAAGTACTGGCTTTGAAGAGGAATGAAAGTGCCAGGAGCCAAAGATGCAGGCAGCCTCTAAAAATGTATCTCATGAAGGGACACAGTGTGGCTCACATTTGGATGTTGTCCTGAGAAGATCTCTCATGCCTCTGGCCTCTGGCCTCCCGAACTGGGAGATAGTAAATTCCTACTGTTCTGTTTGTTAACTTTATGGTCACTTGTTCTGAAGGACATGAGAAACAAGCTTACCATCTTCCTTGAAAAACTGTTTCACTTCCTTCCAAGAATTCCCTCCTGGAAGGAGGAGAGAGGCTCATGAGACCAGGTAAGAAACTCACACTGCTCAGGAAGTTCATGAAATTTATAAGGCTTGGGGAGCTCACACTTTGTAAAAATCCACAGGGCCCTCCCCAAGGCAATAGAGAAGTATGGGTTCTGTGGAATGAAGACATTCTCCATCAGCAGTAATCTGCAGGTCAGGCAGATGGCTTTCATAGCTCGGTACCCATGCTAGGATGGGCTTTCTGGTGAGGCAGCTGCCTTTGAGTAACTTCTCTCCATAATCCATAAATGTTATAATCTAGACTTGGGTAGGATCATTTTAGTTTTGATGCTTTATCAGTTGGGAAGAGATGTGTGTTCACATCTTCCCACATAGCATCCCCCCATCCATTCTACACCTCCTGTAAGTGTTGGTGCTTCTCATCCATTATGGTCTCCTCTGACTTTGAGACATGGAGTCCTTGCTACTAACCCCACTATGGAGTCAGAATCCTCATATCAAATACTTGTATGCACTCAAGAAAGAAAAAAATGGTTGCCTGGTATCCAGTTTAGAGAGACCTGACAGTTTGGGAAAGTCCTGCCATTCCAAACAAAACTATTTTTCCAGTGGTCTTACATCCCAGCCACTGAACAGCTAGCTACCCAGAGATAGAAAGCCTCATCTTTCCCATCCAGGGATACACTGCCTAGTCGGAAAAGGAAACACAGAGACACCAGGATCCTTGTTTCAGAAGTGAGGCTAGAGCTGAAGTGACCCACCCTGCCTGCCACAGTGACAGCCACTTCATCCTTGGACCTTAGGAGCAATGACAGCGGGCCAGGCTGTTAACTCATGCAGTGTGAGGGGTTTTTGCCCTCATGGGTAATGCTGAGTCACACCAAGAATATGGAATCATTGAAAGACTTTTCTGTCTTCTGCTTGTGTTGCATGATCTTTGTACTTTTGTTAAAGAGGGAAGGTTCTAGTGATAGAAAGCTGGGGGTGGGAAGCAGTGCTTAAGGGCAGAATCACCAATAGTATGCCCTTCTGTAGCTTCCTGTCCTTCCTGAGTCTCAAGGCATGTCACAATCTTGTATGTTCTTTATGCAGAATATGGCTGGGACAAACTTGGACTCAAGCTGCTCCCTTTATTTTCATTGTTTAGCTAGAACCCAGTGGTCACTAGGACCTGGAGACAAATGCATAGCAGGACTGGCCTACTGACAGGAAAACTCACCTAATAGACTTCTTATGTACAACACTGACTGCTGAAACACCCAAAGGGCAGGAAATCAGCAGGCAACTGCTGTGGGTTTTAGATGCAAATGTAATTTTTAATGGTGTCCAGGGTCGCCTGTTTCTACCATAATCCAGCCAGGTGAAAGCAGGCACACATGCAAAGTTCTTTCAAGTTGACGAGATCAAAAGCGTCATATAAACTGTTCATTCACTATCTGGGGGAGGCAAGCAGTTTTACCTGGGTGTTTGCCTTAGCCCGGGTTTCTACATCCAATTCACAAAACCATTGCCAAGACCTGGCAAGGAAGGGTTCCAGTAGTGCCAACGATTTCAAAATCCTTGCACATACTGAGAGCTAGCAAAAGGCACTAAGAGCAATCCTGAGAGGAAAAGCATGTTGTTGGACAGGAGGTTGTAGCTTGGGGGTGCTGCACTTGCCCAGCATGTGCCAGGGTGCGGGCTTGATCACAATGCTGCAAGGAAAACCCTCGGTTACTCTCAAGTTTTCAGAGCATCTATCCAAGCTGATATTGACAGGCGCTGATGTCCTTCAGTTTATGACTTGTCCTCTTTCACCACCTTGGCCCTAACTCTGGCTACCATTGTTGCTAAGGATCATGTGGAGGATGGGCAGTGGTTTCCCCCACACAGATGCTTTCCCTACTACACCCAGTCAGTGTCTCATGGCTTCCAATCTTATGATTCAAAACGATGTGGCCAAATCCAGGCACCTAAGAAAGTATAACAAACAGGCTTCGAACAAAATGGAGACCCCATTTGGAATATTGCTCCAAACGAGGAATGGAACAGAGTATGTCAACAGTCAGGCTACAGTCAGAGCAACTTACAAGTGTTCTCCTGAGAAAGACATGACACAGGGTATTCAAGGAAAGCATCTAAGCAGCAGAGTGTGGGGTGGGGGTCCATGATCCAGACAACAAATCCCACGATACAGGAGACTTCTCCCATGTACCTGGAGGGTATATACAGAAGCATAAAGACATATGGTCAAAGACATCATTGGGACCAGACTATGGTGAGTCTCCTAAAACTGAGCTAGAGAGGTAGGACTCTATTCTATCAGCAACAGGAGACTTTGAAGGTTTTGGGAGCAAGGGTAAAGAGTGCTTGCTAAATGAGGTCTGACAACGACAGCAGCTGACTCTGTGGGGCAAGTGCCTAGATGGGAGAAAGTCTGAAGGCAGAAAGGCTGCAGAGGTCTCGATAGCAAGCCCTTGAAAGAGTCGTGTTCCCCAGGGTTCTGTTTGGAAAGTGGATCATTACAGTTATAATTAGCTGGATAGAGAAGGCATCTGGATCAGGTTGGACTCAAACCCAACTTGTTGGTGTCCATAACAGAGGCACACAAAGACAAATACAGAGAGAGGAGAGTACTGTGTGCAGTAGAGACAGATTGAAGAAGCAATTTGTGCACAAAAGAAGGGCCCAAGGGATTATTGCTATTGCTGGCAGCTACCAAAAGCTAGAAAGGAGACCAGACATGGACTCTCCTTCAAAGATCCTAGAAGGCACCAGCCTGGCCAATACCTTGATTTTGGACTTCTGGTCTCCAGAACCAGGAGAGAAGAATGACACTGTCTAGAGCTATTCATTTTGTAGAGACATATTGGCAGCAAACTCAGGATACTAATACAGAAACAAATGGAGAACCAAGCTGAAGTTCTAGGCCTGGAAATGATACCTGAGAGAGAAATCTATGTTTTAAGTCCCCAAAAGAACAATTTTTTAAAATTGGGAATAACTGGAGATCGAGCCAGCTGTAGAGGCAAGCTACAACTCACAAATTCAACTACAACTTACAAATTCCCATCTCACTCTGAAACCAGCTAGCAGTGAGCTTCAGGGACACAATGGTCCTTGGGGTGATCATGGGACCTCCCAGACTTGGGTTGGCAAGCATCACAGGGATCCCTGGCAATGTTAACCCAAACAAGAAATGTCATGCAGCAAGCTAGTACCTCTTAACTGTCTTTTGTTGTCATGCATTCTTTAGGGAAGAGACTCTCCCTCACAGACTAGCCCTGACTCCACCATAGCGCAGAGAAGTTTAAAGGAAGCTCCCCCACCAATCAGTCAGGCAGCAGCAGGAACTTTTAAGATAAATTCAAAGAGGAAAACAATAATCTGCTGCCACCAGCACTAAAGCTCACCTGGAAATAAGACAGTGGCATCTTCCTGCAGATCCCATTCCTTCCCCCCTCCCAAGAGCGCTGTGAGGAGGCACCCCTTTGCTTCTCTTTTTGCCATCAGGACTCAAGTAGTCCTACTTCAGAGGTCACCAGGATGCAAGCTCCCTTCCCCAGAGACTGAGCCAGGGACAAAGTCTATAACAGTTGGAGTCACCTACCTAGAGCAATCCTACAGTCGCTGCACAGTGCCAGAAAAGGGACCCTCACACTGTCTCTTCAAGAGGAAAAAGCCAACAAACAATAATCCGGCCTGCAAGCCGGTGGCAGTCCTTCCCTCAGCACCAAAGGCAGGGGCATCTGAAATTTAAAAAAATAAATAAGCCTTGTGCCTTGGTTCTGTGTTTCCTGGTGGTGGCCCCAACTCTAACCACAGCACAGTCACCTCATCTATGCTCCCCCAGGGAGTGGTGCTCCCTTGAGTCAGCATCTTCCATCCCCCTACCCCCTCAACACCACACCCATCCCCCAAAAGATGCCACTTACATCACCTAAAGATAGCTCATGGTAAGGATTGGAGGTGAATCCTCCCCCACACAGCCACCACTGAGCTAGGCACTGTTGGAGGCTTTTGATGACAGATGGAGGCAGGATCGGGGCATGAGCAGCCTTGAGTGTGCCATTTGATAAACTTCCTCAGAAGGAAAATATGACCTTGGGAGTTTTCTTTCCCAGAAACGCTGCTTCTAGAAACGTCTTTTGAGAAAATCAGGTTGTGTGCACCAAGATTTGACTAGAAGGATAATTGCGGTTGTCTCATATACAATAGTAGAATGAGGCCTTGTATCTAAATATGCAACGTGGCCAGTCGTTTTTAGTCACTTCTGCATTATTTCTGTACCACGACTTCCTCTTTTAAAGTCCTGGAAAGGAAGCCTAGTGACTCAGAAGCAGGAGCGTTCCCTGAACGCTCTCTGGAAGACACTGCATTTTGAACCACCTGGCTCTCGAGTACAAAGGAGATGGGTAAAACTTAAGAGTTGGTTTTAGAAGAATCTAGAAATGTTCTCAAGAAATTATCAAGTGAGAAACATAACGTTGTGAAATAAGGTACTTAGTGACCACTCTCCTACCCACAAAAATTTGAGGAAAGGGGAAAGAGGCCTGGAAAGAAATTAATCAAGGCTTAGCAGTATCAGGTGTGTCCAACATGCCACCCAAGGGCCACATGTGTCCCAGGGTATGAAAGAAGCCAACACCATGACGAGGATTTACAGGCAATCTCTTATTTCTCTCTTAGCTACTGCCTTCTCTACATGCAGTGCTGCGGGGAGATGGGGCAGTGAATAAACACCCATCTTTTCTGTAAATGTGCTCCAACCTCAAGGTTTTTTGCTCCCAGCGAAACCTGTCATGGGTAAACTTCTACAAGAAGCAGAGAAGGCTGGCTCAGGCTCCCTCTGTCCCCACCATACTCGGCTCTGCCCCAAAATTCTGCCTCCTCCCTCTAACCCCTCCCTCCCTCTAATCACTCATTCTTTTCCCAAAACCCGGTCTGACCCATGGCCCAGCATCTCATCCATTGCCAAATCCATCACGATTCTCAGGCCTCCTCTTACCACTCACCCTGCTACATCTGTGTTCAGACATTAATTTAGCAGCCAGTGTGTGTGAGAGACATACTGTCAGGCATCTTGGAAGACAAGGAGCTTGTTCACATATTGGCAGGAGAGAGAGGGTACTGGCCCTTCTGAGGCAGATGGAGGTCAGCTCTCTTATGCAGGACCATATGCCCCTAGGTTTCCCACCAAGCTACCTACACCTCTTCCCCTCCTTCCCTCTGCTTCTGGCCCTGCACCTCAGCTGCCCCCACTCCTTGCCATCTTGTTAGGGAAAGCCCCTGGATAGAGAGAGGTCCACCGAAACCCAGCCTGGCCAATGCCTCCATGTCCATCTCCCTTGAGGTCACAAGAGACATGTGTCAATTCTGAACCCCACCTGTCAACTCAGTTTCGAGTTTTTTTTAGATGCTGGCACCTAGCTCTCACCTCTGTCCAAATGCACACAATCTCTCCTTGAGGCTTCTCTTCTTGCTTACTCCACTGGCAATGCCTTCCTTCTCATTTGTCCTCATTCAGTCCCCAGCAGACCAGGGCCAATGAATTGTATCCCACATGCCCACCTAGCCCTTCCACTGGGTCAACTGCTCACCAGAGTCTACGGGATAAAATCCAGGGTGAACTAACCCCATTGCCTCCCCTCCTGGTTTCCTCTGCAAATATTCCCTTCCTTGTTTACCACATCTGCCACCTCTGCTAACTCATATCTCTATGCTTAAACCCAATCCAGGTCCTCAGTCTAGCTGTTGAGTCCTTACACCACAACCCCATCTGGCTTCCTCCTTTCTTCCCCAGGATCTGACTTGGAATGACTCATGGGCCCTGCATAGATAGCCTTCTGTCATTCTGTCACAATCGGAGGAGAGTGATCATTCTGTTATATTTAAGTGACAAACTGCACCTGGGCTTTTCTTCCAAATCAACTCTCTGGCTGGGGGGCGGGGGGGGGGGGAGGGTAGCCATTCTGAGCAGAGTGTCACCTTAGCATGTGCTCTTAGAGGTCTATGCAGGTACTTCCTGCCATGAACCTGCAGCCCTCATCACCAGAATAGGAAAACTGGGCAAAGATAGCTCCAATGTGTCTGAACACATTGCAGAAAGATTGTGTAGAAGTCTCTTCGCTCATGTTGTAACTTTGCAGAAGACGAAAGTCCCTCACTTAGAGACACCTGCTCCTG
This sequence comes from Phodopus roborovskii, assembly GCF_943737965.1. NCBI lineage: Eukaryota > Metazoa > Chordata > Mammalia > Rodentia > Cricetidae > Phodopus > Phodopus roborovskii. The sequence continues at coordinate 1,383,727 of NW_026126624.1, read as the reverse complement.
TGTGTCCCTTTACTTGCAAAGAGGCCTAGTCCCCAAAGTCACAAAATAGTCTGTAAGGCCTTGATCTACCAGGAGAGAAGGGAACTCTGGCAGGAGACCCCCTCCAAAAGTGTCCAGACCTGACATATGGGTGTAGTGACTAGCACAGCTGAGCCCTGTGTCCTGAACCTCATTCCCAGAGTACCTTGAGCCAAAGGTTTTTTATTTTTTGTTTTTTCAAAACTTCAATCTCCAAATGAGACCTTACGAAGCCACTGTATTTTTATGTGTGCTTTTTAAAAAGAAGGACCACTATCTCTAGGATGCCTTCTGCAGGTCTTGATATAGGTTAGGTGGCATGGCAGGTGCTCCTAGCGGTGTCAAAGGCTGGCAGCCTCTTCTCCAGCCCTTCCTGTGATGCTCCCTGACCCCAGCACACATGGGAGAGAAGCACTGAGACAGAAGAAGCCAGCAGCCCTGCAAAGTAGAGCCAATATCTGCTAGTGGCCAGCTCCCCAGAGGTAGGGATGGGGGCACCTCAGTCTCTGGGACATTAGTCTCTTTGCCTTGTTGTTGGGCAAAGGGGAACACATTTATTAAATTTAGTACTGAAATTCCCATAGAGCCCTGACCCTTCTCTGTAGGCAGTGGGCATTCAGCTATCTGCCTGGAAGTACATGAGCCATGGCAAAAAGTGAGCAAGAGCAGGAGTGGGGGAAGGACTGTATCAAGGCCAAAGTCCAAAAGCCGAAGAACTCCACTGTCTGGCACACTAGGATTCCCATATCAAACTTTTCCTTGGTTAGACTCTTGATAAGGCAGTGTCCACAGGGTCTCATGTGGAGCTGAAACCACCCTGACGCCTATAATGGGAACTGCATAAAGCAGGTTGAGCATTTCCAGTGACCCAACTGCTAGGGCCCCACTAAATGATCTGGACCACAACTCTTGGGATCTAAGGTTCCACCTGGCTATAGAACCAGGATGCCAACTGTTGAGAATTTTGAGAACATTCCAATGGCAGTTGAAAACAACTGTCAAATAGCACAGCTCCAAGAGAGCAGAAACCACAGTCTAGGCAAGGTACAGGTGTGTATTGGAGGGAAGTGATGGAGCGAAGAGGTAAGCAGGCATTCACCTGGCCTCAGGGACCAGCAAGGAAGAAGAGGTCAAACATCAGGAACAGGGGAGTCCACTGTTGTCTCATGGACTCAGAGGCAAATCTGGCTTGTCATCCACTGTATGAACCAGCTCTTTTGTAACCCAACAGACAGGGCTAAGAGCTATCTCTGAAGCTGAATTATAAGTAAATACTGTAAATCAAGATGAAGTTCATGCCAAGCCTGCAACATCAGAGAATAAAAAAAAAGCTGGGAAAAAAGACTGAATGGGAAGGGACATACTTGAACATATATCCATCATCCATCCCACTGTGTACAGGCTGATAGTATACTAGATGCAAGAATCTGTGGGACAGCCTTAGTTCAAGCTACTGTGTCACTGGAGGCTTGCCATGTCTCAGCCTAATGAAAACAACTGGCAGTTCCCTCCATAGGTCTACATGACCTGATAATGTAGGGTCTAACAGATATCACTGAGGTCCATTTGCAATTTCATTATTATTCTGGGGCCCTCCTATGAGTTTGAGGTACCTCATCACAGATTTTAAGGATGCCAAACCATTGACTGGGATTTGTGGGGGACAGGGTGTCTTTTTGGACCTTCTAGCAGAGTGACAACAGATGTGATGTCCCAAACCTTTGTAATATAAGGCATTTTTATAAAAAGCAACTGTGTTAATGACATGGATTCTGAGTCAGTTGCTTTATTTCTCCAGCTCAGTATTCCCTGCCCTCTTGGAAATAAAAAAAAAAAAAAAAAGTATAGTTTAGTCAATTAAAGGCCATGGTGAATGAAAATAGAAGCATCTAGTGGGACACTTCCTCCCAAGGCCTCTGAATTAATCCCCATGCACCCAGAAGTTTGAATTGCAAGGCCCACCCAATTTAAAGCAATGGCAGAAGTGACAGCCTGTTGCAGGTGCTTCTGTGTGTTCTCATCCTGGGAATTGTAATTCTATTCCATTCTGTGTTGTCTTTTCCTGACAACACAGAACATGCCAGAGGCCAACAGCTCAAGTCCCCATCCATCTCATATTCCCCCAACTTGGGTACAATGCTGACCAGTGGAGACAGGCGCTACACAGATACTTGTGAAAAGATACAGGGGAAACAGGCAATGCCCAACAGTCCCTTCTATGTCATGAGTTCAGTAATGAATCCCTTGCTTAGAATCACTTCTTATTTCTCAGATAGGAGTGAACTGAAGGTTAAGTCTGGGAATTGGCTGTAGGGACAAAATCCAAATATGTGTACCTCCTCTTTGCCTGGTTCATTTTCCTATCCTTTTTGTGTATTAAATGCCAGGGAGACTGTAGCCTTGGGGCAGGGAGTGGATGGTCTTGAAGGGACAAGGGGAAAGGGAATTGGAGAAAGGGAGTTTTGAAAGAAGCAAAGAACAGGGAACCCCAACATGCATTGCAATAGTTGAGTCCCCAGTTCAGTTGTAATCAAATGCTGCCTAAACTCAGAAGCATCTTTGACTAGCCCTCTGGTGTCCACCATAACTCACATACATAATTCTGTATGTTTGCTAAAGCCAGTCTTCCGGTTAAGTAGGCATGTGGCAATATTCAAATCAGTTTTTAAGGAATCTCAGTAACTTTAGTGAAGTATGTCACCTCTCCAGGTCTCTTCTCTATCTACTTGACTTAGAAATGCCACAGTCAGCCATCTCAGACAAATGCCATCACCACACAGTTTCACATGAATACATACCACAACTGTGTTCCTTCTCACTCAGCTGCTTCACACTAACCTCGGGATTTGCAGCGCATCCCTGCAGTAAATGGCATGCTTTTGCCTCTTTTTTCTTTCTCAGATGCAGCCCATAGCTAGCAGAAGCTACTGCCTTGATCGCAGAATCCTAGGAAACCCACCCCCTTTCCCAGGCCCCTTGGACTGTTTGTAATGGCCTTTTTCTTGGACACTTTGGCTTTATTCTGCTGGGAGGGTCCCAAACCTTGGCACCTCTCTCTGTTCCAGGTGCTGTTGGGTTCAAAGGGGCTGTGGTTACCTCTCCAGTCCACCTGCTAGCTCTCTGGGCCAACCCCAAGATCAACATCAGTATGGCTCAGGAGGCTATGGACTTCTGCTAAAATTTTTCTTGTTTTCCCATTCTGCTTCACCATTCTCTGGTTCCTGGGGGTTCCCTTTTTTCCAGTCTGGATGTCTGCAAAGCTAACATCACACACACACACACACACACACACACACACACACACACACACACACACAGGAAGAGCCACAGAATGTAGACAACTAGAGGTTTTTTTCCCAAAGATTTGCTGAAGGTGGTCACCTGATTCCAGGAAGGACCCACAGTCTATTTAGGTCCATGAGATTAAAACAGACTGTGTAACTCACTTCTGACTCCTCCTCCCTCCACCCCCACCCCCCAGGTGGGGCATGCTCCTGCTCACTCCTCCAAAACCAGCTGGGCAAAGAGGACAGTATCTTATTCGGGCTGGATTAAAAAAAAAAAATTAAAAGCAGAGTCAAGAGTTTATGAAAATAATTACCAGTATAGATTCTAAGCACAAGAGAAAGGGGTGTTCAGGAAAAACAACATGCCCAGAGAATGGGTGTAGGCTTTGAGAGGGAAGCTACCTCAAGTTCTTTTTCATTTTTTTTTTTTCTTAAAACAAAAACATAGGAACTTAACATTTCCACCCACGCAGGTGCTTGGATACAACACAGGCATGTGTGTAAGCACACACAGAGATAGGTAATTGCCCTTAGGGTAGGGATGGGGATGGGAGAGGCGTTCCAATGCTCTTTATAATACTGAAGTCTTTATCTTCATTTCCCAATGCTGGCTGTAAACCACTAAATTGATTTCACAACCCACTAATGGTTCGTGGCCTACAGTATAAACAACACTGCTGTATGAGATAGGTGATGTGCTTTATTGGGCCCTGCCCTCCAGGCAGCCTTTTTATTTTCCAAGGGAGATGGAGGAAAGTTCCAAACCTGAAACGACCCAAGACACCCTCTCCCCACTTCAGGGCCTTTGGGAGTAGGGATGCTCTGTCATGCAGGGGATTCTTAGGCCCAACAAAGGCTCACAGAGGGCACAGGCTGCATTCTCCCTCTTCATGGCTGTCTTCTCTCCTCCTCCCCATCCAACCCCTCCCACTGATGGAAACTGTAAGGTGACTGGGGCCTGACAGGGTACTCACAGCCATTCTGGTGAGGAGAGAATGGGTAGGCAGGAAAAAGCCAGTGTATGGAACAGGAGCTAAAGTCCTTCTCAGTTCCCATTTGGAGCCAGTACTTTTCTCCAACCATAGGATGAGGGCTGACTGGTACCACCGCCCAGGCAAATGTGGGCATGGCCTTTCCTCATCTTCCCAGTGTCCTGCAAGGGACCCACCTTGCAAATCACATACCACTTTTTCCCACCCAGAAAACCCCTGATCTAAAGAGGGACCACCCTTAGCCCTGAGAATCCAGTGAGAGGTGGGCTGCCACCTCCACCCCAAATGACTGAAGTTAATTACAGCCACTGGGAACTACTTATAAAGGGAAACCTGTACTTGTTCTGGTCTATCTGGGTAAGCAGAATAGGAGAGGGCTGGGGGCCCCTGCCGCCACTTCCCAAAGCTGTCCCGGCACAGGCACTCATCTTCTTCCCTCTGACCTGACCTGGAGAATGGAAGTCCCTGTATTAGCGTGTAACAGTCTCTTCTCTTAAATGTATGGCTCTTGTCATGTGTATTGCTTCCTTCTTTCCAAATGGCCGGCAACAGGGTTCTCTGGCCACTCATAATATCCTTAAAACTGGAGTTGACGCAGTGTCAGTGACTCGGGCCACTCCGGGGCCAGCATACTTACCCTGGTATTCCTTGATCTTTGGGTACAGAAGTTCCCCTCATGCTTCCCCCCTCCCAGAACAAAAAGGGTCCATCCCTCCACTGTATTCTCCCCTCTCATTGCAGCTCTGTGCTCATATCCTCTCAGCCAGCTGTTTTTCCAGTGCAGAGGTGACCTGTGTGGGAGTGTGCCTGGATTGTTAGGATTCCCCCAGGTCTGTGGCTGAAGGTCATGGGAGCACAGGTTAGACCCTCTGTTCAAACCTAAAGCTCCAAAGGACTGTGAAACACAAGCCATGCCCACAAGGAATTTACAGTGTCTTTGGAGAAGAAGGGTGGACAGAGGCAGGCAAGATTGCAAGGGAGGAAACAGACCGGGGTTCGTGAGACTGGGAAGGCAGTCATTGGCCTATGGGAGGGTTCAAACTGGAATCTGAGCAAAATGCCAGAAGCATCACTTCTGGCAATGGAGACAACATTCCAAAGTAGATAATAGGAGGCGAGGGTGTACAGGAAGGGCTCAGAACCAACTGCAGACACTTCCAGACAGGGAACGGAAGGTGGCTGGGGAAGAAGATGGGAGGCACAAAGCGTGAGGAAAAGGGTATAGCCCCTCACAGCAAGTTAGAAAGTTTGGATGTTCATCCATGAGCAATGGGAAGCTACTTAGTGACTTTCTAAGCAGAGCAAGAATGGGCACTAAATGGTTCCAGGGGAGAATGGATTGTCAGGTCCATGGAAAGGACTGGAAGGGTTGAGCCTGGAGGCTGAGGTGAGTCAGAAGAGGACTGTACAAGCACGGGGCTCAAGACAGGGACTTGCTATGCTTTGTTAAATAAGGATGGTATTAGGGTCAAAGGTGAAACCCGGGTTTCCCAAGTTGGGAGAACCAAATACCACATTGCAATGAGGGAGAGGCCAGTATTTAAAGTAGAACCCAAAGAGGTTCTTTGCATGACTCTTCACCGTATCATTTAGTTGAAGTCCTAGCCAAGGTCTACCCAGCACCCACACTCAACTCTCCTTCTAGGCATCAGAGAATCTGCTTCCGGAGCCCGAGCGTCATTCTTCCCTTTCCTGATGGGTTCTTTCTCCCAGGTCACCTAAGTACAAGTGTGGGGTCTGCACTGTAGCCTGGCAGAGGGCCACAGGGCAGCTTTAGACCTGCTGGGCCATGAACTAACTTTGTTCTTGGAGAACTCTCTCCCTCTCCCTCTCCTCTCCCATGAGAGGCAGGAAACCTACTGGCTTTACTTCTCTGGGTTTAGCTTGAACTCCTTTCTGGTCAGCACACTGGAGACATCATTGGGAGATGGCTACAAAAAAAAAAAAAAAAAAAGTGTGTGTCCAGGAGCAAGGCCAGCCATATTTGTCCAATCCTCTATTGCCCTCTTCACCTTCAAAGTCAGTCTACTTTTTCCAGAGGTCTAGATGTTTCTCTCAGTACCTGGGCCCAACCATTTGTCCCTGGGGTTCAATTCTCGTTCACAAAGAGAGGTTCTTTCCTGCCTCTCCCCTTGACACTGCCTGAGCACCCCAGAGCCTCCGGCTTCTGGAGTGGCACCCAAGCTAAGCAGCGAGGATTCCCGCCCAGCACTCTGGGCCCCAGTGCCACCTCTGTGGGGCAATAGGCTTTGTGGTCCCTGGCAGGTGTGAGAGCACATGGAATGGCTCTCAAAACTTACTGTGGAGAAGTCAAGCTTAACCAGTGGGGCTCCCCACCAGCCAGGATAGCAGAGTGGGAGGCAAGTAAGCCCATAAGCCAAGACATAGGCTTCTGTTTGGTCTTGATAGCAGTCCTCAAACCATAAAGATTCACTTCCCTGTAGGTTCTGCCTGGGACTTCTCCATTGAAATTCACTTTTCCTAGCTATTGTAGGCTAGGACAAAGTGGGCACAAGGATCAGCATCTGGGATAGATGTTCACTGAACCTGAACTCAGAAAGCCAGAGGCATTGGGGATGGACTGCATAGCCCCCCCCCCAGGCCTCAGTTGCCTGGGATCTAAAACAGGGTGGGCTACAGATGACTGTCCAGCTCTCGTGAGCCACTGTCTGAAGCCCTATCAGCTATTTCTTCTTGCAACACTTGCCTTATGTCCTCAGTGCCGAGCTTTAGTGCAGCCCAGCTCCAGCATACTGAGTGGCAGCGAGGGCACACACTTAGAGTCCTTTCTGTCTCCTAAGCATTGGCTCGGCATTTCTAATGGCTATATGGTCCCGACAAAAGGAACAAACTGCAGGTCCCACTGTCAGACACAGTGCAGTTGGAGAGATAGGCACAGAAGCAACAGCCTAAAGTATGTGGCATTCCCTCCTAGGTTGGAACCAGGTCCATATCTATGGCTTTCTCCCTCATCAGCATAAACTGATACACTTGAATCTACCCTCAAACTCAGTGGGGAGAGAAAAACAATGTCCTGTCTCAACACCATCTAGCTTTACATTGCTGTGACAAAATGCTCAAGGAAAACAGCTTAAAAGAAAAGAGATTTAATTGGCTCATCGATTTATGAACCTACCAATGGAGTAATCCATCCAATCAGAACCCAAAGCCCATCAGTTGGTCACCAAGCCTACACATGGCCTTTGAGGGACATTTTAGATCCAAACCCTAACACACCATGCCCTTGTGGCTTGCACCGGTTGCTCTATAGAGTCCTTCGTGTGTATGTGTGTGTGTGTGTGTGTGTGCCTGTGTGTGTGTGTGCCTGTGTGTGTGTGTGCCTGTGTGTGTGTGTGTGTTTGTGTTTTTTTGGATTCAAGATGATTGGAGAATATATTCAGGGAATTAACAGCACATGCTGTTTTATGATGGACAGTGTATATTGGCTCCAATCTCATCTGAGCATCTCTCCCCTGACAATGTAAGTGGTGGGACACACCACACTGTGAAAACTGGGAGAAGACCTGAGAGGCAGTGTCAGAAGTGTCAGATCATTGGTGCTGGCCCTCATCCTGGGTCTTCTGGCAGGTGTCAGTCTTCCAAACTTTTCTCTTTGCCCTTCTCATCTCTTCCAGCTCCCATCCCAGGTACATACAAGACCCATATCTGTGGGTGATCTTTATAAGCCATGGCAACTGTTCTCTCACTCAACGTAACTCACCCAAGGCTCAGGCAACTCTCTAGTCCCTTCCACCTAATTGACCTGAACCAATCAACAATAACAAAGGAAACATGGAAGCAGTGTAAAACCAGCCAAGAATGTGTGTCTTTGCCCAGAGTTGGGAGAAGCTTCCAGAAATGGAAACTCTAAACACACATTTTACTTCTGGTGTGAGTTTTCCCAGAGCCCCTTTTCACCAGGTATGGTCCCAAAAGGAAGAGAGGTTAAGTCTTTCCAAAGAGTTAAGTCCCATGCTGTGTCCAATTGGCAATCTGGGTACCCCTTACTTGTGATTTCAACTGAAAACAGCCAAACTGAATTGTAGGTTAAACATACACAGGGTAGATTTAAATGGGCTTTGGCCCCAAGTTTCCCTCAGCCAAATTTGGCTCTGCAAGCAAGCACCCACCTCTCAGGATGCACAAAGATGCATCTCTAGGCACATTGCTGGCTTTGTGCTGAACACACCTTCCCCAGGGAAAGTCCTTGAAGTCTCTCATTTGACCACAAAGTTTGACTGCCAGGAGTTTTGATTCAAACAAACCTCACTTTGGATGAGTTCCTTGTGAGGAAGAACTGAGGTTCTGAAGGATTCTCTTTTGCTATTGGACCTTAATCTGCCACATGGTGGCACTGTTGAGCACTGATCGGGCCTGGGTCTGCAGACTCCCTTGCTGGCCTTCTTTCATTAAAAAAAAAAAAATAATAATAATGATGATAATTAAAATTTTTTAAAAAATTTAGGCCCAGAGGGACAAAAGCAAGGTGTACTCCACTCAGCTGCAGAGAATATATCCAAGATACATACCTGTGTTGTGTGGCTGGGCCAGGAGCTGCTTTCCATCCCCTCACACCCTATATAGAAGCCTCACACATGCTTCCATTCCAAAAGACTCCATCCTTCCACCGTGAGGTGCTGTTCTGAGCCTTAATTTGGTTCACCCCTGACCCACCTCAAAAAGCCAAGGCTGATCACTGACAGCTAGCTCCTGTGGCAGTAGGCTCACTCCAAGCATTCATATAATTGGTTTGGCTTGCAGATGACTTGGGGCAGGTCAGACTAGGTTCTGGAACATTGTCCTATACATTTTAAATGAGTACTTACACTCTACTGCTTCCTAAGAGAAGTGAATTGTTTAAGGGAGGAGAATAGCTTCTCAGTTTTTAAAAATGGAAGCCAGAGGTACTTATTCCTTCTGTATTTGTTTGGGGGCCAAGATTCCTGCTTGGGAAATATGGTCACCCTATGATGATCTTCAGTTTAGCCTGCATATTTCACTAAGGGGTTATCTAACCAAATCTAACCAGACTGCTATGAGGTTTTTGCCAATGCTACAAAGCACTCCATGTTTGGAGTTTGGAAGACTACTTTCCCCCTGGACTGCTATTCTAGAAACAGAATCTCAACAGAAACTCAACCAACCCTCAACCCTCTTTACTTATATGTAGAAGTTGTTATCTTCGATGTGATATACATAGTATAAGAAAACACTAACCTCATTCCTACCATGGGGCCTGGATTATATAAATCACCTCAAATTTGCCTCTGTTCATCACTTTCTTGCATGTTTGCAGTACGTAATTGGTTAGAAGCCTAGATAGATCTAGCTGTACTGGCCCATATTTCTTTATGACAGGCCCTCAACCGAAATCTCCAGACTTCTTCCCTATCTGCCCAACAAGTCTTTGGTCCTTCTAATCACATTTCTTACTGCTGAGTTCTGGGGAATTGTTGAGTACCTGTTCAGTCAAAAGGAAAAAAATCTCTGTTAAAAGCCACTTCTTATAAGGTAATTATAAATTCCTCTTAACCATGAAAGCAAGTCTTTGTTGAAGAACTAGAGTTCATTGCATTAGACCTGGGTGAAGACTAATTTGGGGAGAAAGAGAAGGATGGGGTACTGGCCAGTTGACACTTTCATGGTTTAATGCCTACTTGGTTGACATGAACAGTTATTTTCACACTTTTGTGAGTCTGAATTTTTAAAGGTTTGATTAATACCATTTCTTGGTTAAACTTAAACAAAACAGAGCTGTCTTGGCTGATGTGATACACTGGAAACCAGGATTTAGCATCATGGTCCAAGGGGGGTCTTATGGGGATACCATCAGGTTGAGTTGCCTATATTAGTCAGAAGTGCTTTGAAACATGCTGAACAAATTGGCTTAAATTCCTTTCTCAAGGTAATTGGGAAATCTCTTTGCTAACAAAACAAGGCACACAGGCACTGCCTTTCATCAGATAAGAGTGCCTACTGTGTGTAAATGTGAGTGCACTCTGATAGCTATTCATGTCTGCTTGCAACTCAAACACTTTCAGACAAGGCTGGTACACAGAGAATTGATCCCCTTCTGTGCTGGTGTGGTAGGCTCCCCATATCTGCAGGAACATGTTCCAAGATTCCCAGTGATGCCTGAAAATGGGAACAGTATCAGACCTTAAATAAATAAGAGTGTGTAGTTCTTATATATATAATAAACTCTAGCTTGAAATTAGGCACCATAAGAGATTAACAAATGAGTACAACAATTTTTTGTGATATGTCAGTATCAACAGTGTCAGGCCTTTAGACTGCCACTAACGTGAGAGTTACCTGAACTCCAGCAATAAGCTGTTATTAACTTATTGCAATGACCGTGGATCTGAAGAACAAGACACTACTGACTACAAGCAGGAGGGACAAAGTGGTGGTTGACAATCAGGACAGCATGGAGGACAACAGCACCATATCTCATTGTACTACTCAGAACAGCACAACATAAATCTGTTTACAGATTCCTCAGTTAATATTTTAAGGTGGCCGGTTGACCTCAGTGACCTGGCACATGGAAAGGAAAAATCATAAACAAGGGGAACGGAACAAGGGTGGCATGACTTCACTGCTGTGACCAGAAACACTGGAGTGAACAAATGAACCTATTTCTAAAAGGTTGTTACATACCTCAACTGCTATGCCTATAGAGTATGCCAGTGGTTATTTACGGGGGTGACATTTTGGAAATAATGTGTTTTTTGAAGGACCCAGGAAACTTACTTTTCAGAGTGATTTTTAGAAATGTAGGCTGGGTAGACATCTGGCTAGGCTCATTTTTCCGAATGATCCAGGCTAGAAGAAAAAGCATAGTAAGTATGGTGGGGTTTGAGCAGGGGGTGGCTTTTGAAATATTGTGCTAGGTTTGGAGGGTTTTGATAAAAAAAAAAAAACTTAAATGTAGATTATACGTATTTATGAGGTACATGGTGCCACTACAATGTTATGCCTATTCAACAATGGTTGAAATTGAACTACGTCTGCTTCAAAATCTGCAGTTCAGGTATGGCAGCAATGCCTAGAATGGAGTGCCGCAGCATGCTCATGGCTAGGCAGCCAGTCAGTCCTCAGAGAAGTTCCAGACCAGTTGAGGCTACACAGCAAGACTCTGTCTCAAAAAAAAAAAAAAAAAAAAAAAAAAAATGGCCACTTTCACAGTATGTTTTTAATTATGGAAATTTGTACTCCCCAGAGGGCACATTTTCATAATCTTATGTCATATTTCTAGATAATAAAGGACTGCTCCACAATTGTGCTTACAACACACTGCTCAAAGAAAGTTTTAACCCTGGCTTTGCTGAAATACTTGTTCATTTGCCCTTTGAACACTATTCTTGAGGCCCCAGAGACCTCTAGACTTTTTTTTCAAGTGAGGATTTTGAGGTGGGGAGACAACTCGAAGCCCTGTTTCCATGCCCTTTTCCTGCATCACCACCTCACCTGAGGGCTGCCTTGGCTTCCTGTTTGCAGCTACTAAGTCTGTTATAGAACAAAAGCAAATAAGACCAAAAGAAGGAGTGAGAGCTGTGGCAGCTGACACTGAGCCACTGAGAAGCAGGTCCTGAAGATGCTGAGCATCCCTGGACCATCTGTCCTGTCTCAGGGGACCCCCATGCTTTGCTTTAAAGGTAATTGCTTTTAAATGCAAGATGCTTGAACAGATCCCCTTTTATTCATCCCTCCATGTGTCTCAGGAGGTGACCCCCCCCCAAGCAGGTAGGAACTATCTCCTAGATAAAAGGCACTGTGACAGGGGCATTGAAAAGTTGCACAAGGGTTTGTTTTTAGTGATTTCCTACCAAGGTTCCAGAAGTATGGGGCCCTACCTGCCTTTGTATGCTTATCTTTGCCCCCAGCTCTTGCAACCCATGTCCTTCCTGCTATTCCAATCGGGCTTCCTGCTCCAGTGCTACACAATGGGATGACTGTTCTCAGATATCATGTACTCACTGGGTACAGACAAGCAGGAAAATGCTCCAGGTCATCCTAGGCAACTGGTGCTCCAAAGTGGCAGTACGAAACTTCTCAACCCCATTTTTAACTTGAGAAAAAAAGAAAAAAGGACTTGGAAATCCTCTAAAGCTGTGTGAGATTTCCATGTTCAACCCAACAACTCAAAAAGGGTTGAGAGAATGGGACCACACACTAACTTGTTTTGAAATTCTGTAAAAGGAAAAAGTATTTGCTATCTGCAGACAGTGCAATGCACATAGATGCTACAGGTTTGCTGACAAGCGGGATTAATACGGGATTACAAACTGAGCATGGAAGCTCACATTTGTAATCACAGCACTCAGATGGCAAAGGCAGGAAGCAGGGCAGGAGGCAGCCTGGGCTATAGAGAAAGACTCTGTCCTGGAAGGAAGGAAGGAGGGAGGGAGGGAGGGAAGGAAGGAGGGAGGGAAGGAGGGAGGGAGGGAGGAAAGAAAGGAAGGGAAAGGAGGTGGGATGAGAGAGAGAAAGAGAAGAGGGAGAGAGAATTGGGAACAGGAATATGGTCAGATACAAAATAAACATCAGAATCTCCAAAATTAGTATTTTAATTATATAGAGAGATATACAAATGCATTCCTACATATGTAACTACAACCAGCTCAGCTTGTATAATGCTAATGTATGTATATGATTTCAGGCCTTACCACTTGGTATTGGTTGGATACCAATTGGTAGTCCCTTGGGGAATGCTGTTTCTCCCAATCACATCATTCCTTGGCTGTCTGTAATTTTTTGTATACTGCTGGGTCCATCATATCTGTTGGTGTTGTCCTTGTTTGGGTCTTGTTTAGGCATCCATGTTGATGAGACTTCACAGGTGTGGCTTATCTAACATTTTTAGGAGACACGGTTTCACAGCAAACTCCCGGACCTTCTGGATCTTACTCTCTGTCCCTTCTTCCATGAGGATCCTGATCTTTGCTACAGGAGCTGTACTGTAGACATAGCAGTTGGCACTAGTTTTGTTTGTTTCTGTTACTGTGATAATATACCCTTAAAAAAAGAAAAAAAAGGTAAAGAAATTGGACAATGGATTCATTTTGACTGACTGTTCGAGGGTATAATCCTTCATAGTAGGGTAGTCCTAGCAGCTGGAGCATCAGGCTGCTGGTCCGGTTGCATCTGGCATCATGAAGCAGAGAGCAACAGATGCTGGTGCTCAGCTAGCTTCCTCTTTTTATGCAGTCTAGGACACAATCTCGGGGGGATGGTGCTGCCCTCCTTTTGGGTAGGTTTTCTCACTTAGTTAATTAATCAGTCAATATAATCCCTCACATAGGCTAACCTAATCTAAATCATCCGTCCTAGATGATTTTAGACTCTGCCAAACTGAAATCCCACACTAGCTGTCACAATCTTGAAGTGTTTCTCTGCCTTTTCCTCTAACAGTTTCGGAGTTTTGGAAGTGAGAACATTTTAATAGCTAATAATTATATATTCACAACTAACCAGATGAAGTGGGATGGCCACTAGGAAGGAGGAACTTGTGGCGTAGAGAAGCAGGCTTGTCTTACAGCTCCAACCAGACTTTAGCATCATCCAAGTCCTAAGGCAGCCCACTCTTGCTCTGGGGACTCACCTCACTGTGTCCAATACTTAGGATCACACATCTAGGGAGAGTCCTCCCACCCCCATCCTTTCCTCTGCTCTCTCATCTGGAACTCTCACTAGCATGTCCCCTACATCCATCTCCTGTGACAGTGAGATACAGCCATGTTCCCAGGCTACCTACCCATGGGGATATAAAAGAGCAAACCAACTGGGAAGCTATAAATAATTGAATTATGATGCTTCATCGTCCAGTAGAACATTGGTGTGGTCTGGGAAGAACCTCAGCTAGGAAAACACTCGTATTACAATCTTAAGTAGATAATGAGAGACAAAAATACATCAATATTATGGAATCAATTTTATAAACTATCAAATAAAATAGATATACACACGGGGGGGGGAGATGAAGGTCTGTAGAATGGCTAGCTCTCTCCTTCAATAGAATAAAGGGTTTATTTTCTCTATTTTTCATGTTCTCTGCAAAAGAAAAATATACATGAATTCCTCCTCAAATGTTGAAAAAGAAAGTTAAAATCTAAGCCACAATTTGTTGCCACAGGAGGCAGCAGCACAGGGAAAAGCCCGGTGTAGACAGAGGTGACTTTAATGAGCTGGGAGAAGACAGAGCAAGCCCCACCTGGATTGGAGGGAAAGAGTGTGGTTAGGTGACAGGAGAGGCCATGCCCATCATCAGGAAATAGGTATGCACAGAGCTGAAGAGCCAGCAGGAAGAAGAACCAGGGGAAAAGGCAAAAAAACAGTGAAGTAGAAGAGCAGAGGGCCTCAGCACCCAATCACAGCCCATGGGGGATGGTGAAGCTTGAGAAGCACCTGCATTCTTCACGAACTCTGATTCCTGAGGTCAATGTTCACCCAGATAAATGCTCACATGCCTTGCCAGCTGGTACTCTGGATCTTAGCTGCCTGTAACCTTCCCACACGTACATCTGTCAGAGAACTTCAGTGGCCAAGAGTCCCACCCAGCAAACACAACCAGAGCCACCGCACCATTCCCCAACCTTTCTGATCCAGGAAAAGCGGGTGCCCCTTAGAGTAGCTACTGCTCTTTTCTTTTGAGCTACCTAGTTCCCCATCCTAAAGGGAGATGTTTGGGAAAGATCCCATTTGCTTGGACTATACATAGGTTACTTGTTCCAAGAAGGTGATGTATACCAAATATTTAGTGGTGCTCAGGTGTCCTCTGCATTCTGGGACACAGGAACCATAGAATCGTCTTTGGTTGGGGGTGGGGACAGAGTTTATGCAGATGTGGTCCATCATGGGAGTCTCTCTGGTTATAAGTGCACCTCACTCTCAGATTCTCAAGCTGGTGAGGGACCTGTCCCTGTCCCTGTCCCTGTCCCTCCCTATCAGTTATTGCTGTGAACTGAAGAGACCTCTGCTAGCAAGGATGAACATATTTTAAAAAGGGGGCAGGGGAAAGGGAAGGGAAGGGAAGGCAAACACAAAAAAATCTCCTCCCCTGCCCTTAAAAAAAGATGGAAAGGGGTATTTTTGAACATTACCCCAGGCACGTTACCTTATAGCTTTGGGAAACTATGACTTTCTAAAGATGTTGCCATTGGAAAAATGTAGGAAGTAAATGAAGGAAGGAGGGCCCTCCATGCTGCCAGGGCTTCCCCGAGTTGCTGTTTTGATTCTTAGGGATTTCAGAAAATCCCATCTCCTTGAAAACCTGCATATGACCCTCATATTTGCTTGTTTTACTTCTGTAACTTAAAGCAAATCCTACCTGCCCCTCTTGGACACAAGTCACATGAAGCCATACAACTCCAGCTGCTATTCCAGAGGACCCCCACTTCTTCAATGAACACCAGCCCTGAGGTCCCCTTTAGGAAGTCTTCTGACCAATGTGGAGCTAGCTGACCTGACAAGAAGAGCATCAGAGATAGTGGGTGCACTCTTTCCTCCCTCCCTCCCTCCCTCTCTCTCTCTCTCTCTCTCTCTCTCTCTCTCTCTCTCTCTCTCTCTCTCTTTCTCTCTGTCTCTGTCTCCTCCACCCTGTCCTGCCCAAAGCCTGCTCAACCCAATCTCCCTCACATCCTGAGTGGTTGAGGGTGATGGGGAAAGCAGCCTGGGAAGGCAAAGTGTTGGACACGGGATGACGGGCCCAGGCTCTTGCTCATCTTCCTTTCCTGACGACGGCAGGCATGCCTTCTTTCAATCTCCAGGGGTCCTCAGAGATTGGGGGGGACGTGAGGGCAGTCTTATGCATGTCATTCACACTTAAATGGATAAAGTGCCCAAATGACAGCCTTCTCAGGTACCTTTGATAGGATCTACTGCAAAAATAGGTCAGAGCAAGTAAGTCAGCTCTGGAACCCAGAATCTGGGTCAAAAAAAATTTCAGACTTCAAGGAGTTGAGGAGGCCATCTACATCCAGTAGAAGCAGAGACAAAAAGGTTCAAGCCCCTTTTCCCACCTCACCCAGCATAACTCCAGGACTACTTGGGATCTACTAGAGGCTCTGGTAGAATCACTTTTTAAATTGAGCATCATTATTTTTAAAAATAATAATAATAATAATAAAAGCATTTTGTGTAAGTACATTCTGTACCCTTGGCATGCCTAGAGATGAAAAAAGTGGGCATTTCCCCAGACACAGGCACGATCACCCTAGCATTGTCCAAGACCCACTAAATGATTTGACAACTACTGGTTGCAGCTTAAACAGTTTGCCTGTTGAAGGACAGGAGTGGTGGCCCTTGGGTGACCTAGTACTCTTCTTAGGTGTTAGAAATCACCTGAGGTGGCATAAGCTCATGAAGGACTTCCCTCCAGCTGGTTCTTTGTGGTGGATTGTAACAAGCACCCAGAACTCTGGCAGAAGTCCTATAGGAACAGAGCCAAACTTGGACAACCTTGTGCTGGCATGGAGACGGGACAGGCCCAGGCTGAGTGGTCTCATCAGAGCCCACCCTACAGGTGTCACTCCAGAATCTCACCCACATCTCCCCACCACTCACCCCTGCATACTTTCTGTCACTTTTTAGGTAGAGGCCAAATGTTAAGGTCTCTGAGCGAGGAGGTGTGAGCGATGGTGCTCATGGTGAAGACATTGAGAGGAGGCGTTTCCAGGGTAAATTGTTACAGGAAAAGCAGACACTTTTCTCATCCCTGGGTCTCATCTAGGTCCAAAGCCAAATTGCCCAGTATAGACTGTACTATTTAAGCCTCTCCCATGAAACCCTTTGTCTTCTTGCTGAAGAAACACATTTTACACCCACAGGTCAGTCAATCAAGGGAGACCTAAGATCCCACAGGTCACACTACATTTCAAATTGAGGAGGGCCCATGAGACATTTCTTGTGGGGCTGGATTTGAGGGGCAGCTGGGAGTCCTTTCAGTCCCCTCGAAGACTGCAAGGCTGAGCTGCTCTTGACACTCAAGAACTAGGGACTCCCCTACCCAGCCCACCCTCTACCTTTCCCAAGACAAGTCTTAGTCTGGAAATTTCCAAAGGCATGAAGCTGGGGGAGTTAGAGCCCTAAGCCCTTCGCTTGCCTTGCCTCACCTTGCCTTATTGTTTGTTCCATGTTGTTCTATTGACTGAGCCAAGTGTATCCAGGAATATAACCACAGGCTCGTAGCACTCTGGCATTGCCAGACTCCGGTTGGTCCTGATATTACTGGTTCATTAGAGAGGTCTGGGGCTCTTTCTTTTCTTGTTTTCTTGTTCTCTCCTCTTGTTCCAAACTACCTGGAACACATCCAGGAGATGGATTTTATTTACTCAACAAGTAATACATTCATCCACATCTCAGGCTCAAAACACTACAGTCCCCTGGGTTCACAGAAGGCCACCATCAACTATAGATGTGTTCAGGTCAGTCTGGAGGAAACAAGGACTAAACATGATAAAACAGGCACATTTTCCATCACATACACAAACCCCCAATGTCTCACTGGGTAGACATGAGTATTGGGGAAAATCTACACAAGAATCCAAGCGATGTATAAATGCCTACAAAATAAGGTAGGACATTTGGAAAGACCTGCATCGGCAAATAGAATGATAGGTCAACGGCAGTGGTAGGAGTATGCAAGTTAAACAAGACCTAAGATACTAGAAGGTCAGGACAGAAAGACTTGAACAAGAAAGGGGAGGAGGAGATGTGGGGAAGTTGGTCCAGCCAAACTAAGGAAAAAAACAAAAAAGACAGTTCATGAAATAAGCAGTTAAGGTTTGTGGAGGCCTTCTAAAACATCTATGGATTGATGCTGGCTTTTCTCCAAAATCACACAAACTACACAATTCTTCTAGAAATGCAAATGTTACAAGCAGCAATCATGATTGGAATGGTGGTAGTGAACTCAAGAGATCCTGTCACATCGTTGGCGACATGGCACAGCTTTGTAAGGCTGAGAAAAACAAAGGCCTGCAGCTGGCATCATCTCTGCTTCCTGCAGCCACAGAGAATAGACAGCCTCTATATCCCTTCTCCCTCTATATTTCATCTTTGTCATGAAGAACAGGGCATGCGCAGAAAAAAACGGGGCCCAATGTTTAGCCCTTTCCCAGATCAAAGAGACAGCTGAGACACCAAGTGGGCAGGAAGCACACGGAACTTGAAAGTCAACACCTATACTGTGTTGGACTAAGTTCTCTCCCTTGTCCGAGGGTCTGCAAGTCCCCCTTTTCTGACCCAAATTTATCCTCTTTTCCAGGGCTTTCAGGTGTATGTCTGACCAGCTACTAACCATGCTCATTTAGTGGTAGAATGAAGCTACCTTTTTAATGAGGTGAATGCTGTTTCCAGATGGCCATAAAATCTTGTGTTTCCCTATATGTCCTCTGAGCTGAAACGATGGTGACAGTGATCTTAACTACCTTGGAAGCCAGTTGTTGAATGGGGCAGAACCATATCAGCCCAGTCCCTGAGGGCCAACATAGGGGTAGCACTTCCTCCCCTGCTGCAATCTCACAAATTGGAACAGCTCTCTGGACTGTGCTTTGAGAAAGAAATAAGCATCTCTTGTGTCTGGGTGATAATCTTTCGTATTTACTTACGACATCAGCTTAACCTGTCCTAAGGTGATCTCAAAGACCCACGTCTTCCCTAACCATTGGACTCCATAACTAGCTACTCAAAAGTTCTAACCTATGCAGCTTGAGAACTACATGAACATTTAAATGAAGGGTTACATAACCACACACTTTTGGAGGCATCAGCCTCTGCTAAGCCAGCCCTCCATGTGAAATTAAAGGCCAATGTGGAAATTCACTCCATGAAAGTTTGCCCATCACATACCTCCTAGATTGAAAAAAAGAAGGTGAACACTGTCCTTGTCCTGGAGCATGGAGCATACAGCAGGGAGCTAGCAAACCATACCATAGAACAATGCCCCTTTGTCAAAGCAGCTCAGCTGAAGTCTGAGCTCTCCAACACCTCTGTTTAATTCAGACTGAAGCTGTTATCAGCTCCCAGGTGCTCGGCCATGAGCAGTCCTTGATGCTGTACTCACCACAGAGCCAAGGGTGTGCTTCAAGGGGCCTTCTAGGAACAATAGTACTCTGTATTGGGCTTTAAAAAAAAAAAAAAAAAGAATTGAATTCAGTGGCCAAACAGGTTCTTGTCCACCAAGCTCCTTGGGAAATGGTGATGTGATACTATTGGATGTGTGAGACAGCAAAACTCAGACACTGGAGAAGGAATCGTGCTACTTTCTACCCTTGGAGTCTGCTTCTCCAGCCCTGACTCCTGCAATGTTCAGCTTAACTGACACGGCTACAGGGGAAATGACAAAAACTTCTATGGGTAGAAATTCTAGGAGGAACCTAGACTAGGGAAGACTGACCCTCAGCAAGATACAAAGACAATGAATCCTAGAGGATGTCCTCAAAGATTCCACCGGAACACACATGTAGAGTGTGTTGGTGTGTTGCACAGGTGATACCTGATATGGTAGTCTCTCTCCACAGTTCCTAATGAAATGAGTTCCTCTTCCCAACAATTTTTACTACTTTTCTCACGGTGGCCAGTGGAGAAACTGGCCCTTGAGACAGGTGAGCTGCCCTCCTTTCAACAGAGGACATCTTGCCTAATAAAAGCACATCCCTGCCCCCTCCAAATTATCCCCATCTCTGTGACACAGAGCTTCACCAGACTGGAAGGGACTCTCCCCTTTTCCTGGAAATCATCTTCAGTGGCAATAGGATGGTCTAGCCTCATCCTCTCTGAGACTGTCTCCAAGTCTACTGAGGGAGCTGCTATTCTTGGACCCATAGCCAGGCTTAGCAGGTGACTAGGCATGGCTATCCAACATCATTGAAAAGATATGCAAGATCTCAGGGTGTAAAGACATCACCCTGGAAGCTCTTGCCCTTTCTGGCCCCCAGGTTCCAATCATAACTTTGATTGCCTTGTCAGGAGGGTGGATTTGGTGAATTGAAGCATCCTGACTTTGCAGACCTTCAGTAGTAGTTCAGATGTAATAGTTTAAGGCAGAGGCCTGTATTGTTGTTTTTAACAAAGGGGAGAATCCTAGAGAGACAGAGGCGAGAGGAAAGCATGGTAGTAGTCAGATGAGGAGCACAGGTGATATTTTGTCACATGGGCCTAGACACACACACACAGAGAGAGAGAGAGAAAGAGAGAGAGCTGAAACAGTGGTGAAGCATAGAACCCAGTGTTGTACGTGATTGAGATATCGGGGGAGAAGATGCCGGGGCTGTGTTTCTCAATTCTAAGCACATGGATCAGGAATTCAAAGGGAAGGCTAAAGCCAGGGGACAGTAAGAGCCCCTTCCTTTAAGTGGCCAGAATCCAAAGGTTCACTTTGGCATTTGAAGATCTGTCACCTGGAGCAAAGGGATGTGGTTTACCAGCCTCAGAAACCAAGTGCCAGGACTGCCAGGAGGGACTGGCAGGGGACCGAGAGTTTCCTGGGCAGCAGCTTCACTGATGACATTGTGTGGGCTTGGCCATGTAGCTATTCTGAGAAGTGTTAAGTTGCAATAATGCAAATACATTCAAAGCATGTACTGGAAATGAGATACAATAGAATGTTCAGAAGACACTGTGGCTGAATGAAGTCTTTCTGGGTGTCTGTGCTCTGGTGAAATCAGACACCTAAGCTCTGAGATGTTAACTGGTCTCTCAGTACTTTTGCTGCACCTAGACTTTCCAGACCATAAGCCAAGCTGCCTCTGCCTGTCTGTCTGTTTGGCAGCCCACCTCCTCAACTCTGCACAGCATTCTCCTCTTGATGAAAGATGGCTCTTGCTTGTGTACAACCTGCTCTATCCTGCAGGTATCATCTAAGCAGAAGGAGCCACCGCCAGCTCCAAAGGCTAGAGATAAGAGCTGGAGAAACTCCAGGCATTCTGGTCTATTAGCAGATAGTGGAGAGACTCATCCTTGCCTAAGAACAAGGAAAGTGTTGGGGGGAAAGGTGGTCTGTAGCACAAAGGGAGCAACATTCTACCCAGATGATGTGGGAGAATGGAAGATTCCCAGAGTCACCCTCACACCGTTAAAACAGGCCTGAGAATGTGAACTCCATGTGAGTGGGGGGTTTTGTTCTTTAGATTTGTCTGGGGGGGGGAGGAGGGGAGGGGAGGAGTTGGTGCATCCCTGGTGTGTCCAACATTGGAGCTGGCACATAGTAAATGCTCAAGTAAATATTTGTGAAATGAATGGATGAATAGATGAGCCTCTTAAAAACAAGGCTGACCTATGGAAATGAGGAGGCAACATGCTAGCAGAACTACCCAGGCCAGTTCCCCCAAAGGCCAGGCGGCTCGTCTCCAATGGGTATACTGTACCCAAGATGCTGTGGGAGGACCAAGGAAGGCATGAGGTCTCCATCCAACATTCCCAATGGCAGAAGCCTAGTGCTGTTTTTTTTGGTTTTTTTTTTTTTTCCCTCTGAGTCAAAAACTGATAAAAGTCCAAGGCCAAAGAAATCTTTAGACAAAAAAGGAAGACATCGGTGCCAGGGACCATAAGTCAGCAAGATCTACCTTCTTGGATCTTCTTGGGTCTGCTAGGATTTCCAGGCCCCTTCAGTACTCTTGTCTCCTGGGCTGGCCCTGTCTGCCATGTGATGGGGGGCAGAGTTCAGACTCCTGGGGTGGACAACTCATGTGCCAGCCTCTGCTCTCAGCCCAGGACCCCTACCATCTGCCCTTTACCTGAGCTCTGCTGCTTTCCCAGCCGATGCATCTCGGACGCTGGTGAGAAACTGCCAAGCTAGCCTGGGCCAAGAGAAGGTGCTAAGATTATCTAGAAATGGCCTACTAGGCAGGTGAAACCATCCACTGGAGCCAATAAGGAAAAGAGGGCAAGACATTAAAAATAATAATAATAATAATAAAATAAAAATAAATAAAAACTACCATCTTAAAGTCATCAAAGAGAGAACAAGGTAGTGTTGGGTAAAGGCAGTCACAGAAAAGAAAAACCAGAAGAAGTAACACGGGTCTCCATGCTGCTTTTTGTTATTGATAGATCCAGGTGGATCAGCTTAGACCCTGAATTGACCTTCTGATTGGTTCATAGGTAAGAGTCACAGCCCAGGGCCCCAGCCACCCTGAATGGTCACTCGCTTGGAATAAATAAGGGCGATCCAGAATCAATTAAACCAACCCTTGCCCGACTTGCTGTCACATGTTGTTCGCTGCCTCAGGAAATACCAGGTGCTAAGTTGTAGTGTGGGGGTACCCAGGTGTGCTAGTGCCACTATTTGTCAGAACAGAGAAACACTTTGTCTGAGAGAAGATGGCCTTTAGTGATCCCTATAAAGCCAACCATCCTATAAGCCCTTCCTTACCAGCAACTCCTAGTAGATTTCCCTCCCTTACAAAATTCTTTAAAAAAAAAAAAATCACAAAAGTTGCCCCACAGGGATGTTGATGCTGTCTGGACCACAGGGTAAAACTCTCCAAACTCTGACTGGTTCTCACTCTCCACTTTTCTGGGATGAACTTGGATCCAGATGAAGATACAGAGTCAGCTATGTCTGCACTAGATGCTGCTTCTTGCTAAGTGAAGTAAATAAGGACTATTCCAGTTGGACCCATTCAAAGCTCCCACACTTTTCGTTGTAGGGAATGATAATGCTCTTTTAACCTCTGGAGCCCATTCCCCCAGAAGAGACTAGGAAACTGGGAAACTAGCTCCATGCTCTTTGTTAGGACAGTTTCCCCTGTGATGTACTCAGAACACATCCCATTTCTTAGTCACTTTTTTTTTTTTTTTTTTTGCCATGGTTTGGTGGTCTAATCATTAGCCCAGAAGTTTTCCCTTTCTGTCTCCTCCAGTTAGATTCAATGTTGGCCACCTCTTGAACTCTATACAGGACAGGAAATGACCACTCCATCATCTTTCCTGGAACTCTCAGCACAACCACAGATTTTTGTGGGGTTTGTTTATTTGTTAGCAACTTGACACCTGTAGCAAAATCCCTGCAAAAGCCAAAAGCAGAAACCAAGGCTTGCCTTATGGTCCCGGGTGTTCAGTTTCTAGACTAGTGCCTGACATGGAGTAGGACGCGGAGCCCACTTCTGGGGAATGGATGCAGTCACATCTCCTCCCCTGCTTCTCCTAAAGTGCCTACCCCCTGTTCCTTCTAGAATGCTGGGGCCCCTCTCTTTGCTTCACTTTCCTCTTCTTTTGTCTCCTCCTTTTGTACAAGAACTTCCCCCTCTTACAACAAAGCAATAAGCACTTGACCCACCTCTCTGCAAGTACTCCCGAAGTCCCACTGAAGCAAACCTCTCACAGTCGCATTACAAAAGGAAGCTTTGGCCTTTGCTGTTCAAGTGCAAGATCCAGGCAGAAAAAGGAGACAAACCTGCACTGAGTGGGCACTGCGGGCATGTGACCAAGTGTATTTGAGCTATCTGAATACCAGGCCCTTTCCCAGAGAAAGAATGCTATTTTCTTAGGGCAGATGGCCGGCCTATGGGGGGGGGGGGCCGCAGGATTTGGTCAGGGTTTAGGGAGAAGGGTCCCCAGAGCCTGACCTAGCCTATGTGGAACCCGAGAGGAGTTAACTGCCCTCAGGGAGGGAGGGTGGGATTATTTTAATCTTTTTTACTGGGAGGGGGGCTCAAGGAGTCATTGAGGAAAATAAAATAAAGGCAAGCAAAACAAGCAGAGTGGGTACAAACAGGAAGACGGACACTGAACTAAAATAAAGGGGTCCATTCATTGGCAACTAGCCAGGAAGAATGTTTAGGAAATTAGAAACCCTAAGACATGTGAGCATGTGTGTGTCTATCATACACAGGCTTGTTGTCCCCAGAACACCCTGCCAGACTCTTCCACAAAACCAAATCACTAATGCAAAAACACTTAATCCCAGAACAATTCAGTAAACGGAGTCAGGATCCCTAAGGCTGATGCTGGCAGGTTCAAAGGATCCCAGGATTCCAAACCCTTTGGCCTCCAAGGACATTTTGCCAAGTGGAATTGCATCTGAGTTCCCCAAACCCTATATTCCCAAGGAAACTTAACCCCCCAGTAGGGAATATCACCACTTCAAAGGGGCACTGGCCCTGAACATTGACCTTGGAGAAACCCAAGCAGAGGGCATGTGGCATGTTCAGGAACGAACAAGGTCAGTGTGGTGGAGGAAAAAAAAAACAAAACAAAAGCTGTGGATGAGGCAGGTAGAGCCAGTGGCGGGCTTTAGAGTCTTCCTAAATTTAGACTTTTAATCTGTTGGCTATGGGGAGACACTGGATATGTATCAGCCAAAGGACTACTTGCTCAGAACATTTGCTGGGAGTATGTCTTGTGAGATGCCCCTGAGGGGCTCCAGAGCTGAGAGCTCAGTTAAAGGACTCTGCAGGAAAACCTTGGGCACAGGGGACCTGGACAGGAAAAGGGTACTTAAGAATGGACAGAATCACTGAATCAATGGCTGGAAAGGTAATAGAGGTCAGGGAGCAGACAAGTGGTCCATGAAGGGGCAGAGCTGAACTGAAGATGATGTGGACAATGCGGGAGAGGCAGGACCCCAAGAAACCCCAAAAGAAGCAGCAGAACTAGGGTGCACCCACCAGGAGTAAAACCTCAGATGAGCTCATGCAAGGAGCAGAGGTTTTCTAAAATAATATTTTACTATGAAACCATTTTACAATTTAAACTTTCCTTTCAGAAATGTATTCACATCCACAATTTTTAAAAAGTCCTTTCCAAGAATTCATTGCATAAGAAATACACCACAACAGTGTTGGGGAAGGGCTAGTGTTCCTTTCAGTCCAGAGTGTCTCCTCATTTGTTTATTTCCTAAAGCTTATATGCTCATATATGCCTGGCTAGTGATGGACACCTGATCCCCAGAGTGGTAGATCTCAGCATCACCTTAAAAGATAGGACAGATGGGCAAAGGACAACATGCTAATTAAGAAAACATGCTGATCAAGCTTAAGCATAAACCAAAAAGTTACACAAATTTGGGAGACCGTGTTAAAAATGTAAACAAAAAGAATTCACTATTAACCCTTTTCTGAGAAGCAGGATAGAATCACTTTGTAGCTCATTAAAACAAGACCTGATGTGTGGGACAGACAGGATGATGCTGGGTTTGAAACAGCTGTAAGTGGGAGAAGCAGACTCATCTGTAGCCAGTGCTTGCTTAGGCAGGAAAAGGGAAGTTCTTTCGAAGAACACTTACAGCCTCTCGAGTGAAAGACCGAAAGATGTATGTGTCACTTGGGTTGACTGGCCCATTTACTTGACGTTTTAGTTTGGGCAAGGGCTTTTGCAAGCGACCCATTGATGGGGATCTGGAAGATTAAATCCCCTCCACACTACAGAAAATGGCACTTGAATTTGTTTTATTGTGTACTTATAAGGGGGTGGGGGTGGAGGGTGATAAAGAAGTCCAAATCATAACTGAAAATATTTTGCAGAAATATGGCAAGCTATTCATTTACACATACACCCCTGAGTCAAAGTGGAAACAACAGCAAAAGGATTTGCAAGCCTAATTTCAACTTTTAAAATGCTTCAGTGACAAATATATTTGGGAAAGGGTAACTATAACACGAAGATGACACAAATCTGTTTTTCAAGGACAAGTCACATAGCCCTGTTTTGAGTGAAATTAAATAATTTCTCTGTCAGAGACAATGAAAGCTAAAACCAAAGCAGGGTTCCAAGCTATAGCAAACCCTGTGCAGTGCTTAACAGAATTCTGAGAATCATGTCCATGCTAAGGCTTACGGGTAATGGAGACACACAAATACAAAGAGTCTTGAAAGGGAAAGGTTTCTCAAAAACTTAAAGAAATAAAACAAAGTTTCAACCTTTCTAAAGTATCAGTTTGAGAACAAAAAGTGTCAGTTTATGACAGTTTTCACTGGAGAGTAAATGAAGACTTTTCCATAGCTGAAATTCTTGAGGGGAAAAAAAAAATCAAATCTCTTTTCTTCCGAACTGAGGGAGGAAACTTGGAACCCTTACTCTCAAGGCTTTCATTGCTTCTGTGGGCCATCTGCCTCTTTCACCCTTCCCACAAAACACAATACTCTGAGAAGAAACAGCAGGAAACTTGCTTGTGGCACACAGCTATCTAAAACACCTTTTCATACACCAGTCTCAAGTCTTCATACAGAACCTGCTGAGCCTTGTTTCAGTGTAGAACTTTCCCATCTTAGAGAACTCTGATGTAAGAGCACTGAGGGCATCAGCCTGTGCTTTCCAGGTCATAAGGTGGTCTGATAATGGCACAGTCTAGATACTGTTCACTGGCAAGATTTAGTGGACAAGAGATTTCATGGTGCTGATGACGGAAAGCTAAATGAACTGTGAATAACTGAGCAATGGCTTGCAACTTGCCAAAGTACTGTGGCTTTTTTACTCCCTGCTCCCACACCTTCCCTGCTAGACATTCCTCCTGCTTTATTTATAGTTGTCTAATGACCAGATCCGAATTCCTGAGTAAGAGTATTAAAAAGCAGCCTTCTACCAAATGTATAAAGACAAAGCATAGACTCACGATACAAATGTGTTACATAACATTACAGATGCACAGCTGACGCCTGCAACTCTCCACTATGATTGGCCAGGCTACAGCAAGATTTGTCTAGGAACTGCAGTTAAATGCTTCGGACCCTAAATATATCTACTGTGTTGCTAGGGAACGCTGACCCAAGTCTATCACCTGCGCTTCTTTCTACTACTTTGATCTCCCGGCATCTCCTGGCCACTGGCAGGAAGGTGGTACAATGCTTTCTCCAACGGGGAGAAATTTAAATGTTCCTAGAACATGTTTCTCCACCCGTTTTCTTGCTCCAGAGTTTCAACTTTCAATGAAGTATGAATATGGTGCTTATCTGAGCTCAACTTTCTGTGCTCCGAATACACTTTTTTTTTTTTTGGTTTTTTTTTTTTTTTTTTTTTTTTTTTTTTTTTTTTTTTGCCTACTGACGGCCCAGCAGGCCTGCTGGGGAGCTGAACAGGTGAACAATGTTTGTTGGACTCCTTTGGACTCTTGTCCCTCCACTTCAGGCTGAGGTGGGCTTCCAGAAACCAATTCTGGTGAACTTACCTCAGAGTTAAAGTGCTTCTGATTTGCAAACCACTGGAGAACCGTCTTGGTTTTCTGAAAGCCCGAGGCAACCGCATCTGTTCTTAAGCAGAATCCATTATGGAAAAACTTGGAAATGCTGTCCTTCCAAGCTGCTTTTGTTAAGCTTTTCCATAGTGCTGGTTTTGTGTCTCATAGTCGTCAGAGCAGGCACAATCAGCCCTGGTGCCTACCACCAGGAACCCAAGCCTCTCCATCAGTGGGTGCTTGCTAAGCTGCTGATGAATTTTCTCTGATGGAGCAAAGGGGTCCTGGCTCTTCTGCCCTACCCATTATATGGGGCTGGTTAATCTTGTGAGTCACGTCTTTCAGTTTTCCATGTGCATCGTTCCATGCTGTCAGAGGGAACCAGTCTCGTTAGTGTTTGGGCGGGTGTTTCCACAGCTCCAAAGGAACAACATCGACGACGATGATGACCACATCAGTGGCTCTCTCAGGGCTGTGGTGGCCACCGTAACTGCTTCAGAGCTGTGTCATCTGGATGTTGGGAGTATTACTATGGGATATGTAGCCAGGCCCCTGACCAGAAGGCAGCATACAGCCTCTGAGCAGGTGCTAAAGCAAGGCTTGGTGGTCATGGGAGTGGCCCTGGGCCACACTCAGCATCAAGCTTCCGAAGTGGCTTTCTTGGCCTTCACAATGCTCCTCTGAAACGCTTGCTTCCTCTTTCCAGGTTTGGGCTAATGCAAGAATCTTGTCTGGTTTGGACACAGAAGTGTGGCACCCGAGTCCAGCAGACGCTCGGGGGCCCTGGTTTAACCCCTGTGTGAGGGAACCTCAGCCTAGCTACTCCTAGCAGCTGCCTGTCCGTGGCCGATTCTTACTAGGTTCTCCCTGCTGCTGTCCTGGTTCTATTCCATTTCTACCAGCTTCCTAACTCCCATTTTCCTTTGCACCAATTAGTCTTCCACCTACAAAAGCAGCCCTTTGGCTGTTTGGTTACTTTCCCATGATCAAAAGTCTCAAGTGCCCCCGTGCATCTTACTCTCCCCACCTTTTGGACCAGCCTCACAGGGCTTCCCCTTAGCTTTTGAAGTCGGAAGTTGTCGTTTTTGTTGTTGTTGTTTTGTCTTTTGTTTTTTTAATATTGCAGTTGAATGCTTCTCTTTCTCTCCTCTGCATCTATGTCTTCCCGGGACTGAGTCTGTGTCCCCCCACTTAGCTAGTTTCCAAATGCTTTGCTTGCATCCATTTTCTCTGGGTCGCACTTTCTCTAGTACAGACTGAAGTGTCCTCTCACAGCAGTAGCTCCAGAATTTCCCAGCATGCCTTTATGGCCTAACTCTTCCACCTTCCCTGCCAAGCCCTGGTCTGTTCATACTGAGCCAGATCCTTAGGAACCCAACAGTAAGCGGTTTTCCTTGTGACTTGTTCCAGGCCTAGGCCACACTTAGTGGGAAGGGCTCTAAGGCAAGTTTTCTTCTCACACAATCCCCCTGCCAAGGCAAGCAGCCTTATCCAAGGTCTGGAGAAACCCCTTCTTAATCAGTTTTCCCTGCCTGTAGGTTTTGGGTGAAGGAAAATCTGTAGTACTTTTTGAAGTCTTTGACTACTCCTCAGAAACCCAAGTAAACATCTGCATGGCAGGGGAAGGGTTAACTGTCATCCTACCAGGTTAGGTAACCCTTCCTCAGATTTCATCCTGAAAACCCAGTTCCTCAAGACAGATTGGGTCCCCTGAGACTGAGGAGGGATCTCTTCTCCACTCAACTGCCTACTGCTCTCTAGGGTGAATGAATACACTCCAACAGGCCTTCTGGCCTCAGGTCTCTGGGATGGTATTTGGAGTCACATGTGTGACTCTCCAACCATGACATCTTTGTCTGGTCCCCATGATTTTGATTTCAGGAAGTGTCATGGTATCTGAGAGTGCCAGGGACTCCCAGGGTGGGGTAGGGGTTGGCTCTCATTGATAACATCAGGGCCGTGGCCCATGCTTGCAAGGATAGAGCACAGAAAGGCAAAAAGCAGTGTTGAAACACGGTGTTGGAGAAAAGGCAACCTAAAAATGTCCCTCTCAAGACGAGGCCCTTGGACCAGGACTGCCAAGGCCTCCTAGGGTGATGGGATGCTGTCTTTGGGACTGCACACTCACTGAAACAGCATACCGCATGACAGGGAGCATGACAGGGAAGGCTCTTGTGGTCAGTGCTCAGGATTTCCGCACGCTGTGTGGCCTTGACCTCTGCAGGGCAGGGGGACAGGTGACTCCTGGAAGCCCCACTCAGCTCAATGTTGGTGTCCATCGACTTAGCTCCTCTTTCAATGGTCTCTCATACCCTCTCACGGGGCATGTGACACTACAGCCTCTTTCCTCAGCTCCAGAGTGCCTTCCCAGGCTCCCCAAACTGAGAAACATGTAGCAGAAGTCTCCCACCCTCCACCCAGCTTCAGCAGAAGTTGAAGCTGGCCTGACCATCTAGTCAACCAGCCGATGGCAAACAGTGGTCCCAGGCCATTTAAGGCTGACATTCAAGGCTTTCAGACTCCTGGGACTCTTGGTCACTTGGCCAGAGAAACGTTCATTCATTTAAAATTGTACTGTGTTTTGAACCTATAACATTTTAATACATCTGAACCCAAACCCGTTTCCCTTCCTGATGTATGAAGCTGCGTCCTCTTTCAGTCGGTTGGCAGATGAATGGCTGTTGACCCCCCCCTCCTGTATCAGAAGAGGGTGGGCTAAGACCCAGGTACCCTGGGGAGAGTGAAGAGAAATGCAGGCAGGCCCCCAGGCCAGGTGGCCTAGACTTAGAGAGGGTCTTCTCTCCTGGGCTGGGAACAGTTGGAATTCATATAAACTCTCTGAGCTTCGGTGTTCACTAGGGCGGAAAAATGACAGAACTCTTCAGTTTTCGTAGCTCTTATATATTTCAAACACCTACGCTTAAAATTCTGCCCAGCAGGGCCCAGTCCTCAGGTAGCCACTGTAACGTGGACCTTTCTGCATTCTAGGACCTCGTTCCAAGGATAACCATTCACGTTAGAGGAAAGATAGAGCAGCCTTAAACACAAAACTCTAATAGAAAGTAGTCTATGATCATGGGCATTGGACAGACACCTGGGCACAACAAAACAGGATCTAAAAGTCTCGGGACAGCTGTTTCAGGGACAGTAAGGAGCAGCAGGGCTCCTAGGGGCTATGATGGGTGAGAGAAAGATAGGTGTTGGGACTGAAAGGTGTGTCATGATCAGAGTCCCAGCTTCCTCTCCTCTTGGAGTCCTCATCCGACAGGTTCCATGTGGGCAGCACCTGCCTCTCTCATGGGCCTTGCCCATTGTTATCAGTACAGCCACTGAGCCGCTCTCTGCCAGGAGAAGGGGAGAGGACAGGTTCAGAGCTGGTCCACTTTCCATCCCGATGGCTGGCCTTGGTGGGAAGCCCGTGTAACCCTGGTTGTGCTAACGTAAAGATGGATCACCATCCCACTTGTATCACACCTCCTTCATTTTTTCAGACTGGAAATGTTTAAAGCAGGGGAGGAGAAAGGGAGGCCTTCTGGGAGCCACAGCCCAGGTCCCCACCCCTCGTACAGGAGGCCTTTCTCATCCTGAGCTTCTGGTGACACCGGTTAGAACTAGCCAACAAAGTATAGTTGGAAGTGCACCCTCCCTTAAATATGTATGGACATAGAAGAATGCACACTGTATGATGTGGGAGGGGAAAAACAGGTCATGTGATCCAATTCTCAAGTGAAAAAGAGGCCAAGGCAAAAATACAAAAGTCCCAAAGGTCACTTGCCCTGGCAGAGCTGACCCCGCACTGGTCAGGAAGCCCTTGAGTCTCCATCCTAGTACTTTATTCTCTGTTGTCTCTGGCAGGGAAATGTTTTTGGTGTGTTTTCTCTGCTTCCCCTACATACCGGGACACATTAACTGATAAGTCTTTAAGTGCTCCTTAAAAAAAAAATCCACATAAGAAGAGGCTAAGTGTTTCGAATACCGGCGCCTCATAAACGAGAGCAGGATCCCCACATCGAATTCCCCAGGCCATGCCCACTGACTCACACCACCTGGCACAAGCACACATTCAACAGGCATTTTTAAATTATGGGTAGGAGGAAAATGAAGGCACAACATTCCCAGGGGGAAACACCAAATGCCATTGAATATTATTACTGTCTGGATAACTTATTTTGCCTTCTGTATATATTATTCATTGTCCAAAATTTGGTCAACAGAAAGATTACCATTTTGGTCAGACTCTTTTGACCGAAATCTCGTATGAAAATTACCCACAAATGGTTTCTCTTCACTTTAAGCTGACTCCCATGTTACTAATCCTGAAAGCACTATGCCTCGATGGTGTCTACAATAGTGGTCAGTATACAACTTCCAGCACAATGCTGGGACACACTACCTGATAAGTCTTCAAATGTTCATTTAAAAAAAAAAAAAAAATGAGGCTGAGTGCTTAAAATGCTGGTTCCTCACAAATCTGAGCAGGAGCCCCAAGTGTAATTCCCACTTGTGGAGAAAGATGGCAGAGCTGGCAGCATGGGCTGTGTTCCCCCCACAGGCAGTATCTCAGAGTGCCTACAATAAGGAAACCAGGGGACGTGCGCAAGAGAAAGGCACTTGACCTGTGCAAGGTTCCTTTCAACCCAGCTTTGCTCCTCTGGGGGAAGGCCCACTCTACTCATTCTAGAAACAGAATATGAACTGCAGCATCCTCTCCACCTCAAGTTCCCTGCTTTCCTTTTATCCAGGACACCCCCTGCCCCTCTCTCCCAAGCAACAGTCACTACCAACTTCCAACTTCTTGCTCCACAAATGCAGAGCTGCCTCAGGAGCCCACCCCCCCTCCACCTACCCAGAACTCTCTGAATGTCTGTAATCGCTCCATGGACCTGGTTGAGATCATCGGCCCACCCCCTGTGCATGCCTGGTTCCTAGCTCCCAGGACTAGCAGAAGCTAATCCTGGATAGGGACACAACACTGTGCACAGCACCCAGGCCGTCAAAGGCAAGAATCTAACTCAGCTAGCAGGAAATTTGGGCAAAGTCATTACTACCAAAGCTTAGATTTCCTCACTTGAAAGTGGAAATGATAACACAGATGTTACTTTGCACTGGCTGTCATACACAATAACACGTTAAGTACCTGGCAGTGTCAAAATGTACCCTAGAAGTCATTAACACATCCAGTTCACAATACCCAGGATAGACAAACTGATTCCTCTATTACAGACAAGGAGAGGAGCTCACAGAGATGAAGAGATGCATCTAAGGTCACACAAGGTGGCAAGCCTTAGAGCCTGTTGAGTCTTTCCCAGAGAGTCTGGCTTCATGGTCCCTGGTCCAGCTCACTGCAAATGAGCCTCCCTATTATCCATGTAAAGTTCTTCCTGTGTTGCCTAAAACACAGTAAAAGTTCACTAAACAGAAGATGGCACACCCATAAGGCAGGATGCAGGTGCCTGAGTCAAGCAGGCAAACCAGTCTTGACAGGGCTCTTGTGTGGAACTCCAACTCCAATAGCCTTAAACCCAGCTGTGAACACACTGTCCACCTAGTTGGATAGCTCAGCAGATACACACACACACACACACACACACACACACACACACACCACTGTGTGCCAGTCACTCCTTTCTGGCTTGTGAGAGGTATGAATTTCAGTGTCTGAGCAAAGTGTCAGATGTACAGTGCAGAGGGAGACTTAATTCCCAGCAGTATTCCGTGCCCCTGGCTGGGCTTCCAAATAAAAAGGAGATTATTCCATTTCATTAGCTGCTTTATGCAGTGCTTCTGCAAGCCGGCTGTTCTTCACTTTCATTTCCAAAACATTCCCAGTAATTATTTTCCATGCATAGTGATCCCAGCTAAAGTAAGACGGGAGGAGGACACGAGTGCTTGGCAAGGCCTTGAGGGGATGTGGCAGGAGAATAAGAACATCAGATAATGGCACGGACATCAAGGCAGGCAGAATCGGTAACATTCTCCAGCTCTTACAATGTGGAGAGATGATCACTATGAAGGAAAGCACACCATTTTGAAGTAGCAGCAATCCCAATACTCATCTGCAGGCCCTCAATAGGGGAAGAGGGAGACAGACCGAAGTCCCACAAACCAGACTCCTCTGATTGGGTAAAAGGCCTGTGGTCACCTCACAAGCACCAAGGGGGCTTACTAATTAACCAGACATAAAGGGTCTGTATCTTGGTGAGTGCAAAGCCAAAATAAACACAGCCAAGGTAGGAAAGAGCAGAGAAAAACACACTGCCTGTTAGCAGGCAAGGAGAGCAGAGGAGTCATTCCAGAAGTCACACCCTCCCAAACAAAAGAAGCACGGGGTTTTGTTGTGAAGGGGCAATATATAGGTATATAGGGGTCAGCCCTTTCTTGGGTGTGCTGTTTAAAATAAAAAGAGTACACAAACATTTGGAGGCATGCTTAGCTCAAAGTCATGGCACACATATGTGTAAAGTGAAAATGACAGAGATGCCTCTGGGCATTCGTAGCTTGCACCACAAAGTGCCCCAGACCTTAACACAGTTGACGTCATGGTGGAAGAAGCATTCAGGCCACGGAACCCATCATGTAGGCAGCAATGCCTGCCAGAACAAAGATGTCCATGGTTCTGGGAAAGTCTCTGAATGGACTAACCTTGCTTTTGTCTTCTGCAGTTCTGCTTCTGGCTTAACTATTCTTGTTAACAGAAGTGTGTCAACGCAGGACGTAGGTTTTGTGCTTTAAAACTTACCCTGAGAAAGGCTGAGGGCTACACTGGGATCTGAACACACAGCATATTGCTGGCTGGCTAATAAAAATTTTGCATTGGTTTAAATCCATCCAAGTCGTCTTCTCTGGTGGATACCCCACAATAGTCTCAAAGTACATTGTGCAACTGAGTTTATTTTTTGAAATTACACTACTTCCCCACTTCTCCAACCCCTCCCATGGACTCACCTGTCTCAAAATTCATGGTCACTTTGTGTGTGTGTACACATACCTAAGTGAATAAATATAACTTGCTCAGTTCACATAATGTTACTTGTATGCATATGATTTCAGGGCTGACCACTTAACATTGAATACGCAATCTGGGAAGCTCTTCCCAATCGCAGCATTCCTTATTCACCAGTAGTTCTTTGTCTAGAGTTGGGGCCCCATAAGATTTCCCCTTCCGTGTTACTATTGTCTATTGTTGTCCTTATTCAAGTCTTGTTTAGGCAGTCATGTTGATGAGACTTCATGAGTATAGCTTCTCTGACATTTCTAGGAGATAACAGTTCACTAACACCCTAACCCTCTGGCCCTCACAGTCTTTCCATCTCTGATTCCATGAGGACCCCTGAGCCTTAGGTACAATAGTTGTGTGTATCTATAAGTTGGAGCTGGGCACCACATAATCTGCATTTTGGTCAGTTGTGGTTTTCAGTAATGGCCTATCGCAAAGAGACGGTCTCTTGATAAGGAGTGATAACTACACTTATTGGTGGGCATAAGAATACCTATTTGGAAGATAGGGATTGTGCTGGTTTTAGTGGTGGCTATGGACTCTCCTCCAAACTCCATGACTTTTCTAGGCCCAGATTGTTGCTTAGGTTTCCTGGACCAGGCATGATTTCCCTCTTTCCAAATGGGCCTTTAAGCCCAAGTACAGAATATTTGGTTACAATCAAGGCATGTGTGCATCCTTCGGGTTATCATGCCACACTGGTCATTGTTGTGGTTTATAGGTGTAATAGCTAGGTAGGACTATTGACTGCTTCCCTTCCTTGGAAAATGGAATGCTTGGTATTTTCAGGTCACATCT
This sequence comes from Phodopus roborovskii, assembly GCF_943737965.1. NCBI lineage: Eukaryota > Metazoa > Chordata > Mammalia > Rodentia > Cricetidae > Phodopus > Phodopus roborovskii. Next base: position 1,348,522 of record NW_026126624.1, on the reverse strand, counting down.
CCTAGTCCATGCCCTCTGGGTCTGAAGTGTCTCCAGCAATAAGGGTTTACCTTCTACCTCTGAGGGACAAACAAGGGCAATAGCAATAATCTATAATGCTTGGGGAATCTTTTCGAGGGCCTTAACCAAAAAAGAAAAAAAAAAACCTCAAAAGGGAGGGATTCTCATGTTGCAGTTTCTATTAACTATGTGTTCAGTGGGAGCATTGTCAGCCCACACCATAAAGTTCTGTTAGAAATAAATGATGCTCTGAATGTGCATTAAGCAAGAGTCTGCCCCTGAAGTTGCTCATCTGGCTTAGTTATTAACACCATGATGAGATCAAAAATAAAAGGGAACTGGTTCCCCAGAGTCAGGTCATCCTCCCAGCTACTTCTAATATTTGCTGTGTGCAAAGCCCGGCCCAGTATCACACCTGAGATGGAGTGTACCATTCAGTTAACTTCCTACCTCCTATGTATTCTAGACCATGTACAGCTGGGGCAAGATTACATAGCTGCACACAGCTCAGGGAGAGGAGGAGACAAAAGAAGATGACTATAATTTAAGGTGAGAGTCTAATGACTTCGCCAACACTTCCTATCAACAGACCCCGTCTTATGCAGATGTTGTGTGGGTGGTCAGAGCTGCTCTGATGAGCGTAGTAACAGTCATGCTATGCTTAGAGGGCAGCATTCCCCAACAACATACATGCCAAGTGTTCCTAGCATACACCCTGAACCCAGCTTGGTGCACCTGCACAGAGTACTCCCAAGGCCCTAGGTATCCAGGAAGAATTTTAAAGGGAAAGGGCTCCTGGGCATGCAAACTTTTTACCCATAGGAGGTGGGGGGGTTACCACCTGAGTTGGGTGCCTCTTGGAGTACTCCACCTTAATTCCCATTAGCCCCAGAGCTCAGGCATCCTCTGCCACCCAAATATGAGCTTTTATGGTGTCCCATCTCTCTCCTCCCAGTAAACATGCTGGAGAGGGTAAGAGGCCCCTGCTCCAAGATCTACCCCCTTACAAACCGCTGACCCTGTGTGGTAACTGCCTGCCTGTCCCAGGCAGACAAAGCAAAGGCAACTGCCAACTCCATTTCGTGGTGCTGGCACTCAGGGCAAATAGGAAGCCGGTTTCCTAGTGGAGAACTGTAGAGGGGAACATAGTTGAAACAGACCCTGGTCTGTGGAAATGATCACAGAGCCTATTCTAGGAATAAGATTATACTCACCTAAAAGGCCAGCTGAGAAACTGAACAGGAAATTCTATGCCAAGGCTCCAAGCACATAGAAGGACCCCAAAAGTTATTGGTAATGGTGACCATTCCCAGACACCTACAACTCTCCAATTCTACCCTTTTTTTTTTTTTTTTTTTTTTTTTTTTTTGAGTCTAGACATGTGGCCTTCTCCTGTACCTCTTGCCTCCCTGGCCACTTCTAGGCCCATAGTCCCAGGCCCAATGACCTGGTCTTGTCTCTGTCATTTATTCTATCATCTCCAGACACGAGCCTGTGCTGTACTTTGGTAACATCACCCACATGTGGGGCCTTGGTCTTTTCGATGACTTTGTGTCTGGTGAGGTATCTGGGACTGTGGAAGCTGTAAACACTCTGTCTGACCTCCTAAAGCTTCTGCAAGCTGGTAGAGGAGCCAGGAGAGGACTGGCTCCATCTCCAGGAGCTGAAAATGACCTTCAGGTAGAAGCTACAAGGTCTTAACCAAGAAAGTTCTGTAGTTTGGTGTATTTCAAAGAGATATCCATCACTGAGCAATGCTAAACTAGGCTTAACCTTTAGATGATCACAATGGCTAGTTGGAGAGGCTTGCCTCCTGTTACTATGAGCAGCAAGGCAGGAATCACACCAGTTCTCTGCCTTTTGCTCTTCCCCACAACACCCAGAACCACCCAGCTGACTTCTTGCGAATCCCACCATCAGTTACTCACAATGGTCTTACCCACTCATAGCACCTGTGTCAGATGGACCATTTAAACACTTAGAGGCTGTGGGACATCCCTGTTGCTAACAGATGCATGTAAATTCATTGTAACCCTTCCACATCAGTTCAGCTCATCAAAAAGAGCCCATATCCAGAAAGGTGGAGCTTGCTGCTAATCTAGTTCACTGAGCTTAACTATAGCAAAAAAAAATTCTGAGGCAATTACCAAAAGGAAAGATACTCTGCTGACCAAATACTCAGGCAACAATGCAGGTAGCGGTTCACAGCAACCGCCTGGAATGGTCACATTATTTGGTTCCCAACAAGAACAGAAAATAGAGCCATTGCATGAGTTGTGTGCTGTGTATTTCACAGTTCACCAAAGGCTTCCTGAATTCTCAAATAAAAGCCACAAATATTCTACTGCAAGTGCTGGCTCCCACCTGTGACTGGAAGCAGCTTGCAGGCTTCGTGGGGCAGATCCTGTGCCTCTGGAGAGTGAGCAGACAGGGTAGTCACCGAACAACCTCTTCCCCTTTACTGATGCTCACAGCATAGCCCACCCTCTCTCACAGAGCTAACAATACCAAAGAGCCAATCAATCTCAAAATAACTTTGGTAGTCAAAAGTCTTACCAGCAAGCAGTGCACCTGCCCCTGGAAATTTCTCTTCTGGTTATTTCCCAGTTCCATTCAAAAGGTCCCCAAACCCAGCATCCTGCTGAAAAAGGCAGGCAAGGCACATATAAATAGAGTCACAGCTTTAGAAAGTACCATTTTGAGTGGTGCCCCAAACTATCCTTCCTTCCTAAGTGTCAGCACTGTTGATGGGAAATACAGGCAACCAGAAACAGGTAGCTCTAACTGGGCATGTGGGGGAAGAAAGACTTTCTTTGTGCAGAAGGGGCAAGGAACACCTAAAACTAAAGAGCAAGCTGTACTAGCAGCCAGTCCTACACCAAAAGGGGCACTGCTGATGTAGGAGGGTGCCTCCTTCCTCCCTGGGCTGGCTCATCCCTGGATGTCAAAAGGAGTGAAATAGATTGGCAGGGAAATGCTTGGCCACAAAGACTAACACACTCCTAGGAGACTTAAGTAGACCACGCCCATCAAGCTATTCAAGTGGACATGAGTGAGTCATCATCTCTGGCTTCTATCCACTAAGGTGTTAATCCAACCTAGGCATTCGTAGAAATTTTGGGGTGGCTTTCTGTTTGCTGAGATGAAGTCTTGCTCTGTATCCCAAGCTGGCCAGCCTCTTCCGCCCTGGGATAACAAGCATGTGCCATCACACCTGGCTGTCACAAAAATCACATGCTGAACTCAGATGAAACAAGGATAGGACCGCAGAGTGCACATGATGGGCTCTCCATCCTCTGGGCACCTTAAGGGTCTCCAATGAGGGCTCAAAACATGAACCAGCATCTAGAAGAAGAGTAAATGAAGTGTGTGTGTGTGTGTGTGTGTGTGAGAGAGAGAGAGAGAGAGAGAGAGAGAGAGAGGGAAATGGCATGTTTCCCCAGCTTCGTTTCATTCGTATGCCTTTTCTAAATCGCCAGGACACACACACCCCTAGAAACCCCAATTCATCCCTACCCACAACCAGTGTTGACATTTGTAACCACAGAGAGTCATCTCACCAACTCCATCGGAAAACATCCAAACCCAACATACTTGTGACTCAAACGATTCTTGTTTGTTTTAAGGGTCTTTATTTAAGTGTCTGTGGTGCTGAAGTTTCATCAGGATTTGGAAGGTCACTGTCCTGCCATTCTTGCCACAGTCAGTGATGAGAGACTGGCAGCCGGATCCGTGGTGTTCACACATAAGGCAGGAGAATCCAGCTTTTCTAGATGGTACAGCTGCAGTTCTAGAACCCCTGAATGGGAGGTGGTAACCACAGGCTGAGAGGGCAGGGTGCACAGCTTGGAGGTGGCCAGCTTCCTAGAGTCACCACTGTCCTTGAGTACATGGTGAGGGCAGACAGCCACCTGCTCTGATTCCAGCCCCACCCCTCTGGCCAACAGAGCAGAAGGCTGAGAGAAGTCAACTGAGGAGCAGAGGTAACGGGAACCCAGGAGAATGGCACACCTCACGATGAGTTAGGGTTGCACAGCAACCATGCCCAGCCAGGCTCTGGAGCCAGGGTGGCCCTTTCCACCCACTGCCACAACCCCAGTCAGGAACTAGAGAGTCTGGCAGTAGGGCGGAGCTGGCCAACGTGGGGGTTTTCATCCAAAGCAATAGAGAAGGGCATCAAACAGACAAGTACACAAACACTAGGAAGGAAACAAGGCAAAAACAACAGCCACCTTCCCAGACTACTACACTCCCAGGGTCCCCAAGGCACTGCTGTTAGATTTGCACAGCATAACAGCCACAGCAATATACAAGAAGGCCAAGTGGGAGGCCTCCATTAACCTGAGCAGTTAGTCCAGGGCCTATTTCCTCTGGGCATCCCTGGGTACCCAGCTCCCAGGTGAGGTGCAATGGGCCCAGGATGGCTCACACTCCAGTCTAGTCCAACCTAGCCTGTGCTGACTTCCAACAGAGTCCCTGACAGTGTCCCTTTTTCCTTTTTCAGCCAACCAAACTACCATTCGTTTTAATTACCACTAAGATTTCTTCTTAGTATTATATCACTAAGATGGACAACACAGAAATAGGGTGGGACAGAGAAACGTTTTTTTCAGCACACACACACACACACACACACACACACACACAAATCACCAAAAGCTACCTGGCACTCTCCATCCCCATGAGAAGAGAAACAAGTGTACACACCCATTCACACACTCACCCATGTGGTGATCCCTGAAAATTTGAAATATGTTTGTGTTGTAGCCATTCCTATTTATGCTGAACCTCTTAGAAAGGGTGGGGTGGAGTGGGGTAGGGTGTGGGATGGTGGGGAACTTGTATGCCCACTCTGAAATATCACACAGCCAAAAAAAGCCAGACCTGATGATGATGATGAAAAGACTTGGGAGAGCAAGATGTCAGGATTCTGCTAGGTACATCTGAAGGTCCTTCAGGCTTTTGAAGTGTGTGTGTGTGTGTGTATGTGTGTGTGTGTGGTGTTGGTAAATGTGTGTTGGAGTCAGAAATGAACGTTGCCCATTGTTCCTCTGGAGTCATCCACCATTTCTGTGATCAGGTGTCTTCAATGGAACTCACTCATTAGGCTAGGCTGGCTGAGCAGTCAACCCAGGGTCACCTCTCTCCCCAGAGCTGATTAGAGGTGTGGAACATCATACTAGTTTTGTCTTGTTTAAATGTGAACTCTAAAGACAAAACTCATGTCCCCTGCTTACAAGGTAATCAGGTTATAGCTAAGCTATCTCCCCAGCCCTGCTTTTTAAGATTATTGATACTCCTTGTACAGTTGTTCTAGAAAGATTCTTTGAAATCAATGTTCCCATCTTCGCCTCTTAAGAAGGTAGAAAACCCCTCAAGGAAGGCATGCAAAGAGCATCTCCAAGGGGTATCCAAGGGTGGCTGAGGTGACTTGCATCTGGAGACTGGGGACAAGTTTGATGGCGACATTCCAAGCAGGTGCTGGACACACAAGAGTGGAGCCAGAGTTTCATAAATAACATTGGTTTTGGTTTCAACACCTCAGGTGAGAGATGGTGCCCAGTCTGCAGCCGACCAGCTTCCCCCAGGAAGGATGCGGACACGCCCAAACAGTTTTACCTGAAAGAAGAGGAAGGAGAGTCATCACTCGGGAAGAGCAGTGAAGCCACAAGACTCCTCCCACGCAGTTTCTACCCCTTGGATCTCACTGTCACACTCCATCCCTTTTCCTATTCCTGCCATCTGAGCAGTTAACTTCATCATTGTTGTCATCATTGTCCTCAACAGCCCTTAACGTGTTCCTTAACCGTGGGGCTTTTTAATGGGCTGTCTGAAAGGCATGTTCCATTCTCCTATTAACTCTGCCCTTCAGCTCTCACACGAAACTCCCTCCCTCCACACACAGCCCCCACACCCCTTAGAACACAAGCTGTTTCCTCCTTAAATCCCTCCTCCTAGACCTCCTACAGGTGTTCAGGCCAAGTGTCAACAAAGCATTGCTTCAAAATTTACCCAAGAGTAACTATTTTAAAGCGTGTAGATCTTGTCAACTATGAACCCCGTTGTCATGACAGTACAGAATGCCTGGTGGTGGCTGTGTTCCGATAAAACTTTATGGGCTCTGAAATCTGAATTACATTGGACTGTTATGCATCCTGAAATATTGTTCTTCCTTTTGATTCTTTTTCAAACATGGAAATGTAGAGATTGGAACTGGGCATGCATGTTGGCACCGGTCTATAATCCCAGAAGCTAGGTGACAGAGGCAAGGAGTTTAAGAAAAGCCTTGGACTTCACAGTGAGACCTGGGTGCACACAGAACAAGTAGAACCCATACTCGCCTGTTAACTATTGTTACAGTCTGGGATCCACAATGTCTCCCCTCAGCCCGCTGAGTTAGAAGGATCGGCACTGTTGAAAGGCAGCAGAACCTTCAGGGGTGAGGCCCAATGGGAGGCCTCCAGGTCACTAGAGACACACAGGAATTATGGGATTCCAATCTTTCCCTCCCTCTTGTTCCCTGGCTCCTACGTGTGGTGAGAGGTTTCGTGCTACCACACCCACAGGGCAAACCATGGACTGAAACTTCCAACTCTGAGCCAAAAGAAACCTTCAAGTTGTTGTCTTGGGTACTTTGTTACAGTAACATAGACCATAGACCCGATGAGTGCAACATGGGTTTGGCCACAGTTTGAGGAGCTGGACCTGCGTAAGCATGTGAACAGGCAGGGTCCATGCATGAGCCTGCTCATCTCCAAACTGCAGCTCTAAAGCAGGGAGGACAATAGCAGGGACACATGAACGCTTACACGCTGTGTCAAAGGGGCTATGAAGAGGGGAAACAGACCCATTAAAGCTGCTTCCTCCATCAGCATTGGACCTTGCACAATCACCCATGACAGACAAAGGTGTAACAGAATTCAAGATCCGGGGATGGTTTCAGAATCAGGCCAGTGTACAGACCGATCTCCACAATGACATCACAACAAAGCAATGGTGGCTTGCTGGCCCCAGCCAGAGCTGGTAGATAGGGACAGCACAGGGATACACTGAACAACCAACATGTGGTACTGTCACCTGCCTGGGTGCTCAAGTCCAATTGCCAGATGACCCTCTCCCACCATCTCACAAAGGTCCCAGAAGTATCTGCATGGAACCTCTGGCAGGTCTTGTACCTTCCACCCTAAGAGCTGCTTACAACCAAGCCCCATACCTGTAGGAATAATCAGCCACATGTAGGCACAGGAGAGCTGCAGTGCAAAGGGGAACCCAGCTCTCATCATCAACTCCTTTCACAGCGCTAAACCCTGAGGACATGAGGCGGGCAGAGGCACCTCCAGAATCAACCATCCCCAAGCTCCTTATGAAGGAAAAGCAGCCATAAGACATTGCCTCTGGGAAGGTATTAACACCTTCATTTAAGATGCACTGAGTCCAGACCTCAACCTTAGATGGGGTGGGGTGGGCTCAACCTTAGATGGGGTGGGGTGGGGGGGCAGTCAGCTCTGTTTCCACTTCAGCTCTCCAGGGGTCCGAGGGCTCTAGAGAATAGAGCAGGCACAGTCTCCTATGCCGAGGTCATGCCACTGGTGTCTAACATTCCTGCAGGAAACTCTAGCCACAAAGTGGGGAGGGGAAAGCAAGCCTGCTGGTCCACACCCTGGAGGAGACACACTGTTTCCACACATAGGAAAGCCCATCTCAGCAAGAGGCAGGGCTAGTGGGGACAGCAGCAGCCTGGTACCTTGGGTGGGTTTTCCCAGCAGCTGGGTACCTTGGGCTGCACTCAACACAGCTTCTAGGCTGCTTGCCATACGACCAGGGATGTCCTCCAGGGATGCCTAGGAGGTGTAACAAAAGTCTCCCCTAAAAAACAAGGGATTTGCAGAGATGCAAAACACTGACTGCAATTGTGCACCAGGCCGGTCAAGCACAAAACAGAAGTGAAATCCAAACACCTCCTGGAATATGCAACCATTCCAAAACTCCAGGGCTCTTTCCTCCACATACAAAGAAGGCTGCTGAGCTGGGGCTGTAGCTCAGTGGTAGAGTGCTTGGCTAGCATGCATGAGCATCCTAGGTTTGATACCCAGCACTGGGTGGGAGGTGCTGCACAGAAGCCTCCCTAGCCTGTGACCTCTTCTCTATATGACGAGAAACTTGGGGGAAATGAACCTGGCTGATCCACATGGGCTCCAGGTCATGAAATGTGATCCGAAAGTAAGAGGCATCCGACCGACCCACCTCACTACCCTGGTACCAAACACATGATGTCCCTCTCCACTCCATCATAAAATAACCCAAAGCCATGATTCATCCACATCCAGTTTCAAGGAGTGTGCTTCCTGGAGAGAACCAGAAACATTTGGTGGACAGGAAAAAGTCTCTTCAAATAGGTGTGTAGAAAAGTCCTTAAAAACACGACATGAAACAGGAAAGTAACCTTAAAAACCTTCATTCTTTCATATTTATTGACATGAGAAAGCTGTTCACAAATGTGCCATTCAGGGGGGAAAGTGCCCCCAAATCAGCCTTTGTAACATGGGCCTGTTTCAAAAGAAAAAGAAAAACCCACAGTTGTGTGCTCACACACTCCCTAATGGCTACTACTAAGTGGTGAGATGACAGTGGATTCATGTCCCCCACTTCTCACCCATAGTTCCTATAAACCTGCACATTAGGAAAAGCTACTTAGCCTCCCAGCGCTGGGTCAGTCTTTTCTGGACTGGCACCCTTTGTGCCTGACTGACTCATCCCCAAGTTCATTCACATCCTCATTCCACTTCAACCACAAACAGCAGGAGCTTACATGGGAGCTCCCTGAAATCATTCGGTTCTTCAGGATGGGGGGTCTGGGGGGGCTGGCAATAGTCCTGAATGTCTACAGTACAGGCTGCCACAGAAAAAATGCCGATTCCATCTGGGAAGTTTGACAATGACTGAATGGGTTATACACTCAGTGGAAAAATAGAATGTGCTCAAAGAAGGCTGAGGGATGGTGTACTGGCTGGTTTTGTGTGTCAACCTGACACAAGCTAGAGTCATGAGGAAGGAGCCTCAGCTGAGGAAATGCCTCTGTGAGATCCAGCTGTGAGGCATTTTCTCATTTGGTGGTCAATGGGGGAGGGCCCAGCCCATGGCAGGTGGTGCCATCCCTGGGCTGCTTGCTGGTCCAGGGTTCTATAAGAAGGTGGGCTGAGCAAGACATGCCCTCTGCATCAGCTCCTGCCTCTGGGATCCTGTCCTGACTTCCTGCAGTGATGAACAGCAATGCTGAAGTGTAAGCCAAGTAAACCCTGTCCTCCCCAACTTGCTTTTTGGTCATGGTGTTTTTTCACAGCAATAGAAACCCTGACTAAGACAGACAGGATACAGATATCAACCGAAAACTGATAATAGTCACAGAGGGCATCTAAAAAGCCCTAGGATGAGTCTACATGTAGAGTGATAAAAATGAAATGTATATCCTGCAAGACCGAGCCAGGGGAAAAATGAGAAAATAACATTAAATTTTAAATAATAATGCAAAAGAGCCAGGCATGGTGGCACACACATTTAACCCCAGCATTTGAGAGGCAGAAGCAGGCAGATCTCTGCAAAGTCAAGGCCAGCCAGGAACTACACAGAGAATCTATCTTTCAAAAAAGCAAAGAAAGGCCATAGCTACTCATATGACAAACATTTACAAATTTAAAGGAGGAGAATGTTGGGAACAACACACAAAAACAGGTTTGTAAATGGAAATGAACAAAATGCCCCAAAACTACTTTTGATTAAAACTGACCCAAGAAAAAAATAAAGACTGAATATTCTTGGAACTATTCACGGAACTGGATGTTACTGATCCTAAAAGTTTCATGCAGACTGCCTCAGGTGCAGCCAGTTTTTAGTATGCTCTACTAAACACTTAGGAAACAAACAGTTCCAATCTGATTCAAACTAGTCCAGAGAAGGAAAATAAGGAAACATGCTACCCTAAAAGTTATGAGGCCAGCATAACTTTTACCAGAGCCTGGCAAAAAGAGTAAAAACAAAACAAAAAAACCAACAGGCCAATCACCATTCCCTAGGGAAAGGAAGCCTTGTACATACAGTACAATGCACATAGAAAGGTAACACATGACCAAGCTCTCTTAACTTCCCAATACTGATCTGACTGTATATTAGAAATCTAATGAATATAGATTCACTATCACAATGGGTCAAAGGAAAAGGTATGACCTGCTCAAGAGAGCTAGAGAAAGGAATAAAATTCAGAAGCAACACACAGAGATAGAGGAAAACTCCATGTAGCAACCCAACAGCAAACCTCACTCTGTGGTCCAATATTGAATGTATACCCTTTTAAAGGCCACAAGCACAAGGCAGATAGAGAGCTGACTGGTATAAACTTCTGAAACCTAAAAGCTCACACACACACACACACCTCCTCCAGCAAGGCCACACCTCCTCATCCTTCCCAAACAGTTCCATCCACTGAGGACTAAGTCTTCACACACATGAGCCTACGAGGGCCATTCTCATTCAAACCAAACAGACCCACATGGTAGAATGAGAGAACGAACTCCTGCAAAGTGCCACACCCCCTCCACGCACATCCCGCAGCATGTGGGCATTCTTGCTAGTGTGCACACATGCATGGACGTGGACATACACAAATAATTTTTAAATAAAATAAGGCTATCAGAGGTAAGGTTACAAATGTAGTGCCACTGTTTATAGAGGAACCTGTTTTTGAGGCTATTTCCAAAGTGACAACAGAGGGAGCCAGACTGCCCAGGAGCACATACTCAGCATGGAGACTAGGGCTCACAATGGCCAACAGCTTAGAGTACAGAATTAATACAATGGATTTGCTGGGTTCTGAGTTTCTGCCTAGAATAGAAAAAGCACACCAAGAGGCTGGGGGAAGCAAACCCAGATCCTGTATCAGACATCACCAGGTCCCAAAAAGGGTGTGCCTGTAAAATGCCAGTATGCAGTACAGTTTCCTCTCATCCTTGATTCTCACTCTTGCATCAGGCCATGGGGGAACTTGGACTTTCAAAAAAAAGCAAAAGTATTTCTCCTACCCGAGTACCTACCAAATGGTTCAGTTTTATCAGTGTTTGATGAGTTTCAGAGATAGCAGCCACTCCAATCTAGAACTGACAATCAGCCCAGAAAGGCAACTCGGTCCAGTTTGAAGAACTGAGACCAAGTGTGACTGTATTTTGGGCTATAGTAACACTGACATCCAGGCCCTCAAAGAATAGATCCCTTCCCCATCTCCCAATCTAGATAGAATTTCTAAACAGATACTATAATACCTTGTTTAAGTCCCCTGACCAGTTATTTGAAGTGTGTGTGTGTGTGTGTGTGTGTGTGTGTGTGTGTGTGTGTGTGTGTGTGTGTGTGTGTGTGTGTGTGTATCAGGCCAGCCCTGAACTCAAAATCTCCTGCTTCAGTCTCCTGAGTGTTGGAACTATAGCCATGTCCAGATTAGGGACTTTTCTTACTTAGAGACATGTGAAAATAGAAAAAACCCAGACCATTCTCTCATGACTCTCACAGAATCAGTTCAGTCACCCAATGTATTAGTTACTTTTCTCTTAGTTGTGATAATGAGAAAATACTTAGCAAAAATAATTGTGCCTTACATCGCTTTAACACAAGCTAGAGTCATCTGGGAAGGGGGATTCTCACACCAGACCAGCCTTTAGTACATCCCCTTGAATGATCATTGATGATTGATATGGGAGGACCCAGCTTGCTGTGGGTGGTGCTACCCCTGGGCTGGTGTCCTGGGTTCTATAAGAAAGCAGACTAAGCAAGTCATGAGGAGCAAGGCAGTGAGCAGCACCCCTCCATGGCCTCTGCTTCAGTCCCTGCCCTGACTTCCTCAGCTAAGGAACTATATGCTACAATATGAAATAAACCCTTTCCTCCCCAGGTTGTTTTTGATCGATGTGTTAGCAGAGCAATAGAGACCCTAACTAGGACAACAACTAAAGGAAGAGAGCTGGTTTGATTCACGGTTTGAGGGTACAGGCCAGCAGGGCAGAGACAGCATGGCAGCAGGAGCATGAGACAGCTGGCCACATGGCATTCACAGTCAGAAAGCAGAGAGGTGGATGCTGGTACTCAGCTCAGCTCCTCCTTTTCATCCAATCCAGGACCCCAACCCATGGGATAAATGTGCTGATCACATTTAAGACAGGTCTTCTTCTCAGTCTAGAAACTCCCTCACAGACTTGGCAAGAGATCTGTCCCCATGGTGATGCTGGAGCCTTTCAAGCTAACAGTCAATACTAAGGATCACACCTAATATGAATAAGATTCTAACAGTGGCTCTGAATCAAGAAGAAAAAAAAAAAAGTACAAAGGCTGGCAAGATGGTTCATGAATCCACATAACACAAGGAGGGAATCAACTCCAAAAAGTTGTTCTCTAGCTCCAAATACATTCAGTGGCATGTGCCTGTGTGCAGGCATACATACATACACACATGCCTATCATACGTGCATCAGTAGTATTCATAATCCACTCCATTAAGGTTCCACATTGCACAATGTGTCACAGGCCTGCGGGAGGACTCAGACCCTTTCTAGTGTGAATAATAATGAAAGGCAGGAAGCACACTGCACCGTATGGTGACACACATCGGTAATCCCAACACTCTGGAGATGGAAGCGAGAGAGCCGCCATGAGTTTTACACAGCAAGTTCCAGGACAGCCCAGGTTATGTGACTCTGTCTCAAACAAAAAATAAAAACATAACAAAAAAAAATACAAGTGAAGTCTGGAAAGATGGCCTGGTAGAAGCCTGCTATGCAAGCCTGGTGACCTGAGTTTAACCATAAACTCAGGTATAAGGAGAGAGCAACGTGGTCCTCTGACCTCCACATATATGTACTATGACACGTGTACACATGCACACACACCTCTACACACCTTTTGAAATATATAAGTGGGGATACCTTTTAAAATGACATGATTTTCTTTTCTGTGTCTATGTACTGACTGAGATGAGTAAGTGACTTAGCAATAAAACCAGTACAGTCATTAATAATGCTACACACGTATTATTTTGTAGTGTAACTGAATGTTACTAGTCACTCTCTCCCTGACAAAATACAGGTCATGGGTTTCTTCCTACTCTGATATATAGAATCAGTTTCAATGTGTGACTGTTCCTTATAAAATTTAAATGTACCAGGTGTGGTGGCTCACCCCTTTAATCCCAGCACTTGGGAGGCAGTGGCAGGAGGATCCTTAAGTTCGAGGCCATCCTGGTCTACAAAGCAAGTTCTAGAACAGCTGGGTAGACAGAGAGAAAATGCCCCCCCTCTCTCTCATACACAAACACACACACACACACACACACACACACACACACACACACACACACACACACAAACTCTGTTTCTGAAGCTAATATGTCAGGAAGCAACCATGATAGTGCAGACCTGTTTTTAACCTACCAGTCCTGCTCTTCTGGACTCTGGGGTACTGTTACTAAGGCAGTGATGGGAACAGGTCCCACCACAATAAGAGCATCTCAAAGCCTAACACTTAATGAAAGCACAAGGACACTGTGGCTGAACCATCCTACCAGACACAGCCTGGGAGGAAGCCTCTATCCCCAGCACACACCTATACTTGATGTCAAATACCGTGGCGTCCTCGTCCTCATCGTCCTCCTCGTTCAGTGGGGCCATCTCCACACGCTCAGCAGGAGTGGTGATGATGTCATACTTTCGGGTCTTCTTCAACCTCTTTCCCATCCTGGAGGAGGAGAAGCATATTTGTGATGCCTGTGAGAGATGCTGATGAAGCCAAGTCTCCACACAGATGAAGCAGCTTGTGCTGAGACAAGTTCACTTCCTGACATCTGCAGACAAAGCTTGCTACCACCTCCAGACAGATGCTGCAGCTGTACCCAGAAGACTTGGTTAAGGTCCCAGAAGCTGGGGGCTAGAGGGAGACCTCGGGGTATAGAACTTGTTGTGCAAGCATGGAGACTGGGGTTTGAATTGCCAGCACTCACCCTCAGCGGCAAGGGAAAGGTCAAATGCCAGATGAGTATAATGGCCCTCCTGAAATTTCAGCACTCAGAAGCCAGACAGGGAATCCCTGGAGCAAGAGGGCTGCAGGTGGGCATGAGGGGACAGGAAGATTGAGTCAGAGAAAGAATAGAGGAGAGCAAGAAAAGAGATACCATAATAGAGGGAGCCATTAGATTTAAAGAGAAATCTGGCATTAGAGAAAGGTCCAGAGCTATACTAGGATGACCCCAACTAACAATCTAAGCAGTAATGGAGAGGCTACCTTAAATACCCTTCCCTAATAATGAGATTGATTATTATATGCCAGCCTAGAGCCCTCATCCAGTAGCTGATGGAAGCAGAAGCAGACACCCACAGCTAAACAATGAGCCAAACTCTTGGAATCCAGTTGCAGAGGAGGAGTAGTGATGAGCAAAGGGGTCAAGACCAGGCTGGAGAAACCCACAGAAATTGCTGACCTGAACAAGGGGAAGCTCATGGACTCCAGTCTGATAGCTGGGAAACCCAAACCCCCTGAATGAGTGTGTGTGTGTTAGGGGGACTGAGCAGTCTATGGGGCTGCTGATAAGTATTTATCCCTAGTATATGGTATTTGGGAGCCCATTCCACATAGAGGGATACTCCCTCAGCCTAGACACATGGGGGAGGGCCTAGGCTCTGTTCCAAATGATCTGACAGACTTTGAAGATTCTCCATGGAAGGCCTCACCCTCCCTGGGGAGAAGAAAGGGGATGGGACTGGAGGCTGGCCAGTAGGGCAGGGGAGGAGGGGAAGAGGGGAGGGAGAAGGAACTGGCGTTGACTGTAAAACAAGCTTGTTTCTAATTTTAATTAAAAAATTAAAAAAAAAAAAAGAGGGCTCCAGGCTGGACTAGCCCAAGAGGTAAGCTCCCAGTTCAGCAAGAAAGCGTGCCTCACAAACTAGAAAGCAATTGAGGAAGAACCCACAATGGACACTCATGCAACACATACACATAACCCACAGATATGTACATACATACATATGCACATACTCCACAGATAAACATACACATACCCCACACATACACACACCCCAGGTGTTCACAGTGTCCATAGGACTAAGTTACCAACACCCTAACCCTTCCTATCTTCCCAAAGCAGAGCTATTTGAGTACCAACAACTCAATAACTGAGAGAAATACAACTCAAATGCAGCAGTTCAAAAAGGTAAAATTCATGCAAAGCAAATGCATTGGGAACAAAAGATCAAATCATTCTCTGAGGACAAGAGAAGGATAGCCTGGCCAGAGATGCAAGCACCACCCTATGGAATCTGGGACAAAGCCCAGACAAGTTCCTTCAGTTTCCTTATATATAAAATGGGATAGGAGCACTCTTCCTCAAAGGTGAGGGATGGTCTCTGAGGCAACTGATGTCCTTAACAAGCCTGCATACAGGAGGCTCTTGATATAAGTTAGTTTGAGTTGATAATGACAAATATAGAAACCGCACATGCTCCAGCCTCTACCCTAAGATTAGGACCTGTGAAAATGAGTCAGTATTCCTTCCATGCCAAAGGTTATACTACTATGCTATTTTTTACCAATGGATAATATGGTAGAGGGACATGGTGGGCCACAGGAAAAAAGCTAACATGAGCCCCTAGCATATGACTCCTTGCATGAAGATTGCAATATTTTTCAGGGAGTGTCTGGAAGATGCATGATGCCACCCAAGGAAAGTCCTCTACTAATGACCACCGATGCTCTCTGAGCCTGCTCCTCTGTGGTTTTACATCTGTCCCCAATGCTTTGTATTCTCTGCCAGCCTCCTCTTAAGGATGCTCTCTATGAAAACGCAGCCAATCCAAACATCCTAAGTAGGGCACTGAAGAGTCTTCCCGCAGATGGCGGGCGGTTCCCCTGAGACCACTTGTCAAAGACACCAGCAGATCTTTTTCCCTCTTGCCAAGAGAAATTCACTCAAGTTCTCAAAAAGCATCAAAACAGAAACTCACTTTTAGGTCCTCTAAAAATGTCTTAGGAACAGCAACATGCTCTTGGCTTACCTACTACAAATTACCAAAAATAGGACTTACCAAGCTGTCATGTCATTTACGTAGTAAATTTTAGCACTGAGCTCTAGCATAAGTCAACCTATGCGATGTATAGTGCCTGCTTGACCATGTATTTCAGGTTTTCTCTAGATTGAAATATTCCTTAAGGAGGGGAGGTGGGAAGCTGGGGGAACTCACAAGCTACAAGCGAGTTTAAGCCTCGTAAGGCTCCTTCCCCAAAGTACATAAGTAGTGAATAGTTGCTGGAGGTAGGTGACATTTCCATGGCCTTGATGCCTACAAGCTGCAGGGAACTCCAGATGTGCAAAGTGGAACATGCTCTTCCATGGTGCAGCTGCCTCTAAGTCACCCATGTTCCTCTAAGTAACTCTAATAAATTCACTGGTCACAAAGATAGGCTTACATAAAATAACTCCTTCTATCTGTTGTTAGGGCCCTATCTGTGTGTGTGTGTGTGTGTGTGTGTGTGTGTGTGTGTGTGTTCTCCTAGAAGTCATGCAACAGCACAGACAGAGGGAAGACCTTGGCAAATAAGAACCTAGCAACAAAATGCAGCAACCTGAAGCCTCGCTGCAGAGTAATGCTTCCTCCCAGCTGTCTTCACAGGTATGCTCATGGGCACAAATGTGTCTACCTGGATTCCAAAATTAGGATGAAGAATGGTGCAAATGCTATACCTCACAGCAAGGCAGTAAACCAAAGGGACATAGCTGGCCGCCTTGCCATAATGAGATCCTGAGTGCCTGAGATTTACAGGCTGGGCTTGCAAAACCACTAGCTTACAGCTCTAGGCTCCTAGAACCAGAGGCTGTGGCCCTAAGCTTTCAAAGCCACAGACTTTTGATGTAGGTGTTCTGAGCTTTGACTGGCAGCAGACTGGTATTTGGCTGATGTGCACTCCTGACTATCAGGTGTTGAGATGATCAGCTTTTAACCCTGGACAGCTCTCAGGGGAAGTGTGATTTTCAGCTTTCCTATCTTCTCACCTTCAGTAGCCCCAGCTTTCTATAATGCCTGCTTCAGGCCACCCTCTGAAATCCCACAACTGCCTTCTTGCTACCTTTGGGTGGATAGGTGCAAGCAGCCCAGCCAATACAAGATCATTTGAAAGAAGTCTTTACTGGGCCGAATGTTGGAATGTGATGGGGGCCTGCAGGAGAAAGACTCCCAGACCAGCCCCCAAAGCAGTGGGAAACAGTCTGCTTATACAGGCAGAAGAAAAGCACAGCAAGCTCACACACCGATTATAGTTCCACCAGTGGGCCCTTCCATATTACTGGAACTAACCACAGGCTTCACGTGAGAGGAATTGTAGACTTCCAGGTGAAGAGCTGGGGGAGTGCCGTCCCCTCCTATCCTGAGTGAGAATAGCTGCAAGGTGGGAAGCAGCATCCAGAATCCATCTGGGATTGTCTCGCCTGGAGCAGAATCTTCCAAACACAATGCACATTGCACCAATGGTCTTGGCTGGCAGAAGCCCTCCTGAACCAGAGCTCTGTGGCTTCAGCAGCAGCCTTCCTTGTGGCTGGCTTGTAATTTCTTCAGGGTACAAAAAAGCAGCTGGGAATGACAGCCTATGCATGGAAAAGCTGCTCCAGCCAGCCACAGTAGCACATACCTGGTAATATCAATACTCGGGAGACAGAGGCAGATGGGTCAGGATTGCTACAAGTTGAAGATTAGCCTGTACTTACCCTAAGACCCTAACTCAGAATAACGGAGGTGAGATAGGAGGAGCCTACTTCATCAGCAGTCCCTCGATCAAAGCAGCTAGGCACAAGGGAAGATTCTGACAGATATTCCTCTAAGGGTACAACAAGGATGACCTCAGTAGCTTAGTTTATATGAAAAAGTAAACCCTGAATGGTGCGTATATAATGACATTAACAGTCTTAATAGTCAAATACCCTTAGGGAGGGAGCACTTGTCCTCCTGTCTGTCTCAGTCTTACCAGTGACTCAGGGAGCAACCTATGTTCAAAAACAACAGTGCAAGTCAGATCAACACTCCAACAAAATTCTTATCTCTCCACCTGCACTACCCAAAGGGAAGATAATCTTTACGTTCTGTTCCTCGTCACTGCCAGCTCCAACTCCAGTACCTGATTGGGAAGTGTAAGCTCAGCAATGGCTCCAAATTCCACAAGTCATCCAAGACCAACTGACAGGGGAAGCCACCCTTGCTCTAATCCCTCAGGAGGAAGGTCTGATTCCGTCCATGAAGACTCAACCTTCCTCAGGAAGCCAATCCAACACCCCCCCACCCCTTAGATGATCCACAGCTGTCTGGGGGTACATGTGGCTTTGAGAATCAGTGAGGCCCCTACTCTGTTTGCTATGACACAGGCCTGGGCAGAAGATGCATCTGAAGTGTTTAGAGAAGGAAATGTCCCTGAACCCAAGGACTTGAGAAAGCCACCTGTACACACTCAAAATAGCCATGCCCAGATGGCTTCAGACTGAGGAGTCTCAGGGCTGTGTTTCCAGATATGGTGAACTCTGCAGTATGCAAGCCCTGATCTACAAACTTCAGT
Organism: Phodopus roborovskii; assembly: GCF_943737965.1. Taxonomy (NCBI): domain Eukaryota; kingdom Metazoa; phylum Chordata; class Mammalia; order Rodentia; family Cricetidae; genus Phodopus; species Phodopus roborovskii. Next base: position 1,329,904 of record NW_026126624.1, on the reverse strand, counting down.
GTGCATGTGTAATGTGGCATATTCTTTCGTACTGATTCTGGGAAGGAGGTCCCTGTACAGCTCTGGCTGACCTGGAACTCACTCCATAGACCAGGCTGGCCTTGAACTCACAGAGATCCACCTGCCCCTGCCTCCCAGGTGCTGGGGTTAAAGGGATGTGCCACCACCATCCATCAAGGCCTTATATATTTACCATGGGAGATTAGGAAAAACAACATCAACCTGGAGACCTCAAAAACTCAAAACAGAATCATGAACCCCAAGATGATACCAAGGATGTAATAGGAAATATTATATGTAAAATGACGGGGCTACAGACACCCAGACACATGGATACACATTACCCCAGGTATTTCTGAATGGATATAACATCTAAAGTAGATAGATTAAATAAAGCTGGGGCTGGAAAGATGGTGCAGTGGTTAAGAATACCGGCAGCTTTTCCAGAGGACATGGGTTCAATTCCCAGCACCCACATGGCAGCTCATAACTGTCTGTAGCTCCAGTTCCAGGGGACCCAATACCCATATGCAGACATATTTTCAGGCAAAACACCATTGCATGTGAAATAAAAATAAATAAATCACTTTAAACTTTTTTAAATAAGTCAGCTGTCCTCCACGTGAGTGGGCCTCACTCACTTGAGGCCTGAGTAAAACAAAAGGCAGACTCTTCCTTGAGGAATAAAGGGAAGTCTTCCTACCCATCAGACATCAGGGTGCAGGGAAAGGTGGGTGTTTCTTCATTTGTTTTGTTATATTGGTTTCTAAGGGAGTCTTGCTATGTATCTCAAACTCACCTCAAGACTCACATCCTCCTGCCTCCATTTCAAGGAAGTGTTACTACCCCACACAGCCAGATATACTGCCCTTAGATTCACGAAACAATGGCTGCTTCTCAGCCTTAAGTGTGTCTGCACTCAGACCAGAACCTAGGAGGTAGAAAGATGGCTCAGTGACTAAGAGCACTGGTTGCTTTTCCAGAGGACCTGGGTTCAATTCCTAGCACCCACATAGCTGGTCACTACTGTCTGTAACTCCAGTTCCAAAGGAACCAACACTTCACACAGACATAAATGTAGGCAAAGTAATTAACTAATTGGAAAAAAATCCCTGCTCAGCATCACTAAAACTAAGCAGGAGGAGACCCACATGCCTGCTTGTCCAGGGACCCTGCCCTTAGGCACCTTGTAGTGCTAGATGGTTGAGCACTATTACCATAGGCAGACATGTGGTGGAGTGTGGGAGAGAGAGAGAGAGAGAGAGAGAGAGAGAGAGAGAGAGAGAGAGAATTGTTCATGTCCTGTGTAGAGAGGCAGATCTGAAGAGGTGAAAGTGATGAGGGGGCTGAGGTGGGTGGCCTGCTTGCCACCAGGGGCCATGGTGATGTCCAGGCCTGGGATGCTGCCAAGGCCCATGTCTGGGTCTGTGGCTCTGCTGCAGCCATGATCTGTGTTGATGTTCATGGCTCCTGATACCACTGAAAAGCTGCGCAGAGCTGACTCTGCCCCTCACTGGCTGCAGCACTATGGAGAGCTGACCCTGGCCCTCACCAGCTGCAGCACACAGGAGAGCAGGCCCTACACCTCACCTGGCCAGCACAGTGGAGCTAATCTTGTCAAGAGAGGTATGTGTGAGCCAGTCTTGAGAACATGAGCATGGCCTTGCCCCTCATCTGCCTGCCATATACGGGCAAGGAAGAGATGTCCCTCCTCTTGCCCCTCACCCTCTGACACCTGCAGTAGGTGGGAGAGCTAGCCCTTGGGTCATGAGAGTGGGTGAAATGGCCCTGTACCCCTCACCTGCCATGTGGTATCAATGGTGAGGGAAAGATGCCCTCCCAAAGCAGACCCTCCCCTTTAGCAACAAGTCCTGCACTTCACCTGGGCAGCACGATAGAGCTAACTGAGGCAGTGGTGAGCCAAGCAGGCCTGAGAACATATGTGAAGGAGATCTGGCCCCACCCCTCATCTGCCATATGGTGGTGTGGGCAAAGGAGAGATGCTCTTCCCCTCCCCCACACACACTCTGCCTGTAGTGGTTTGGGAGAGCTGGCTCTGAGGTCATGAGAATGGAAGAGCTGGTTTTGTCCCTCTTCAGTTACAACACTCAGGAGAGGGGCCCCTGCATGTCACCTGGGCGACACAGTAGAGCTAGCCCTGGTGGTATAGGGTCAGTGCGCCAGCCCTAAGGGTATTAAAGCAGAACTAGCCCTGCCCCTTGCTTCTTCCCTTATAAGGTAAACTAGTGGGGGGGGGGGCCTGGCAGGCTGATCAATCCAGACCCAGAACAAGTTATATGTTGGTCCACCCCAACACTCACACCCTCTGGGATCTGCTGCAGCACCTGGGGAGTGGGAGGGAGGTATCAGTCCTGTGAACCTAGGGCTGCAGGATCTCTATCCCAAAGAGCAACAACAAGATGTCCAGGAAGAGTCCCAGAGAGGGCCCAGCATCAATGGTGTAGCAGAAAGCAGAGGCCTCAAACCAGACCAATGATTCTTTGCAAAGAACATTTGCAAGTGAAGACAAATGAACTAAAGGGTTTACTGGTGTGTCTTACTGTGTCACATTACAGCTTCCACAATGAGATTTTCCTTTTCCTTTTTCTTTTTTTCCTTTCTCTTAAATTTTATTTCATTTGAGGAGTGGAGGTTGCAAGGGCAGAGGACAGATAGAAAGGGACAGGGCGATGAATGGGATCAAGATGCATGGTATGAAATTCACAACAAATAAAGAAAAATTAAAAAAAAAAAAAAGGCCAGAACTTAGACCATCAGATCTTCATAAGCAATTTCATATAAGTATATGGCCCACCTCTCCCTCCCTCCCTCTCTGAAACACACACACACACACACACACACACACACACACACCCCGCGAAGAGAGAGACAGCACGCCGCTGCTTCTGTGGAGAGCCCTCACTAGTACATAAGGCCATCCGGAAGGGTGCTCATATGTACTTCAAACACCAGCTCTGACACTGAGCTAGAGAAACTGCATTTCAAACTCTGAAACAAAAATACCCTTTTCCTGGGAAGCACAAGCCTTGCCAGGCGTGTTAACCAGACAAAACTGAGACCCATGAAAAGTTGATAAGACCCATGAAAAGTTGATAATGCTCGGGTCCATTCTGGGCAGAGCTCACATCACATTATTCGTCAAAAAGGACATCCAGCGATAGGAGGGACACTGTGCAGTGTGTGGACAGAGGGGGCAGAAAGTGGGAGTCTCACACTTCTTCCACAGAGGACCTTTGCGCCAGGCACAAGCAGGAAATTTTAGAAAGAGAATGGATCATGATTTTCACAGACCTTCAGACCCCAGAGTCCAACTGTCCTGGGAGTGAGGAAGCAGGACATCCTGCACCAGCAAGAGGGAGTGCGAGAAAGTTGGGGACAGCTGTCTGAGAATCTGCACTTGTGTCAGTGATGCTAAGCAACTCACAAGTGTGTTCCCATACTCAGCTTCCTCCTCCTGCTTTTGTGTGTGTGGCGTGTTCACATGTTTGTGGGTAAGCAGGCAGTGTGTGCATTGCCTGTGAGTATCTTCCTCTATCTCCCTCCACTTTAAGTTTTGAGACAGGGTCTCTCACATATTCTCAAGCTCACTGACTGGTTAGACTGGTTGGCCAGGGATCCAGTCATCTCTACCCTCTCAACACTGGGTTACAGACATGCACTGCTCAACTAGCCTTTATCACCCATGGAGGCCAGAGGTCAATGTTGTGTCTTCCCCCATCACTCTCCTCTCTTGCAGACAGGGTCTCTCAGTGAGCCCAGAGCTCACCGGTAGGCTAGACTGGCTGCTTCATGAGCTCTGGAAGTCTACCTGCCTCCACCCACCCCTCCCCCTCAAGCCCACCACACCAGACGTTTTCTTTGGGTGCTGAAGATCTGAACACCCTCAGGTCCTCATGTTCGCACAGCAAGCACTTACACGCTGAGCCATCTCCAGGACCCTTTAACCTTTGCTCCCAAGGAGTCATTCAAACCTCTTCCATTCTGCCCTGTACTGAGATTTTCATTTAATAACCCATGTATACTGGGAGATACATCATCCATCCATGCAGGGTAATTCCTTCCTAATGTTTTTAAGTTGTATTCTGAAGTTAGCTTACTGAGTAGTGGATTTCCACAGGCTTTTTTTTTATACACCCTTAGCTTTAACTTATCACTACCTTCTCCTCTCCCTCATCCCCCTCCCATCCATGATTAATCCTTTAACCCCTGATACCCACCCCTCCTTCTTCTTTCCCATGTTTTCTACTATCCTCCAATTGTTTTTTCAATATAGACAGTAGAGTGCCATTGAGTTTTCCTTTGGATTACCTCGTCTCTGCCCCCTGGCTTCTCCCATACCCTTGTATCCTCCCTACTTAAGCCTTTCTACCCTTTCTACCCCAAGGATTCCTCCTCTCTGCTTTTGTTTTACCTTCAATCTATTATCTCCTTCCCTTAATGAGCATAAGCCCAAAAAGCACCCTTCTTGTTTCCTGGCTTCCACTTTTGCTCCAAATTAAACACAAACCGCAAGATTTGAAGGTAAGCTATGCATATGAGAGAGAAGGTAAGGTTTATTTGTCTTTCTTGGTCCAAGTCACGTCATTCAGTATGATTTTCCCAGTTCTATCCATTTACCAGAAATTTTCATGACTTCCTTCTTCATTGTAGCTAAGTAATATTATCCTACTGTGTATAAACTCCAAATTTTTCTTATGTATTCACCTGTTGATGGACATTGAGGTTGATCCCATTCCACAACTATTGTGAATATTGCTGCAATGAACGTGTATGCGTGTCTCTGTGGAAAGACATTATAAGTCCACTGGGTATATGCCCAAAAGCAGTATGGCTGGGTCACATGGCAGTTATGTTTCTAATTTTTCTGAGAAATTTCCAGACTGGCTTCCAGATAGGTTGCACTAGTTTTCAGCCTCACCAACAGTATGTAAAGGTTCCTCTTTTGCTACAGTCACGGTTTTTGGTCTTTTGTTTTTGTCATTAACATCACTGATGATATCCATTATGACTGGGGTAACATGTCATGCCAGACAGTTTTTACATCAAACTTGACACAAATTAGAGTCACCGGAGAGGAGGGAACCTTAATTGAGAAAATAGATTCATAGGAACAGGCTATGGGCAGGCAATCCTGTAGCATTTTCTTAGTTAGTGATTAATAGGGGAGGGCCTAAACCATTATAGGTGATGCTACCCCTGGCTGGTGGTCCAGGGCTATTAAAAAATTAGGCTGAACAAGCCATGATTAGCAAGCCAGTAAGCACTGTCCCTTCATGGATTTTGTTTCAGTTCCTGCCTCCAGGTTTCTGCCCTGACTGCCTTCAATGGTCACCAGTGATGGAGAAATATAAGCAAAATATACCCTTTCCCCCACCCCACTCCAAACTGCTTTTTTGGTCATGGTGTTTTCTCACATCAGTAGCAACCCTAACTCAGTCAGACAGAATTTAAAAATAGTTTTAATTTGCCTTTCTGTGGTGGTTTAAATGGCCTCCATAGGCTAGAGAGATGGCTCAGTGGCTAAGACCACTGGCTGTTCTTTCAGGGGACCCAGGTTCAATTCCCAGCACCCACATGGCAGCTCACAACTGTCTGTAACCCCAGATCCAGGGGATCTGACACTTTCACCCAGACATGCAGGAGAAACACCAATGCACAGAAAATAAAAATAAAAACAATTTTAAAATGCACCCCATAGACTTGTGTATTTGAATGCTTAGCCCATAGGGAGTGGCACAGTTAGGAGGTGTGGCCTTGTTGGAGGAAGCGTGTCACTGTGCAGGGGGGCTTTGAGGTCTCATATACTCAAACCATACCCAGTGTAGTACACAGTCCTCTTCTGCTGCTCGTGGATCAAGATGTAGAACTCTCAGCCCCTTCTCCAGTACCAAGTCTGCCTGCATCATGTTTCTCATCGTGATGGTAATGGATTAAACTTCTAACACTGTAAGCCAGCTCCAATTAAATTTTTTCCTTTATAAGAGTTGCCGTTGTCATGGTGTCTCTTCACAGCAATAGCAACCCTAACCAAGACACTTTCCCAGATGGCTGGGGATGTAGAACACTTTTTAAAATGTTTTCTAGTCATTTGCATCTCTCCTTTTGAGCTGAGTTATTGGTCAAGGAGGCCCTAGAGATATCCAAAGCAATACAGAGTATCATCATTCCCTTTGATCACCCTCCAAACTACATGGTAAGATTCTATTGCTGAAGACAACACATACTTTGACTATAGGACAATCTTGAATCAAGAGTAAACTTCCTCCCTACTGGCTAGCTGTCACAGTGCTTCTGAGAGACAAAAGACCTCAATTGTCTTTTACACAGAGTTGAACCCTGCTGGTTACAATATTGCCTTCCAGGCAAGATGTGCCCAATTATGTAATAGTGGCATGACTATTGAGGGGGTAACCAACCATTTTCTGATTGGTTATGAGGCCTGCTCCACAGGAGGGATAAACCTGGCCAAAAACCCATGACTAGGGAAATCACAGAGCCTAAGGTAGAGCCTGCTACTATTATTTTGCTAAATGGTCATGATTTCAAAATGTCTCCTACATACAGATGTTTATATCTATAGAACTGGGCTGTTCTCAAGCTCTTTGCAAGGAGTAGCAGTCAACAGGGAGATCCATACTGAGTATAGGAAATGGAATACTCAGTCCTAAATGGGGCATCTATATCAATGCCACCCTACCCCCTATGAAGGCTCAGAGAATAGCATGGCATGGGAAGCAAAAAGAATGTAAGAGCTAGAAGATGTGGAGGAATGCTATAAAATTCTGTGTCCTAGACATAGATGAGCATCACATTCATGAACTCACAGCAGCCGTGGCCATCTGCACAATATCAAGCAAGCCAAAAGCCCAGTGTAGATGTAGATGATTTACAGGCCCCACCCCTTACTGGGGAGCTGTTGGCAGTAGGTAGTTGCTGGGAGAGAATCAGTATTTTTTTTAAATACAGGCACTGATAGGATTCCCATGCTCCAATAGATGGCTCCACACCTGTATACATATGAGATGGGAGGGGGACATGTTGGAGATGACAAGAGTTGGAGAGGAGAAATGGGGAGTATATATGATCACATCGTACACATGTATAAAATCCTCAAGAATAGAAGTTTAATGAAAAGACAAGAGGGAGATATTACAAAATACATTTTTTTTTTATTCTTCCACTCTGGAATGTCCCCAGGTTGAGGGTTTGTTTACTCAGAGGGCAAGGAAGCTCGGGGAGCAAGCCCCAGGATTGGCAGAACAACCTGGTAAGAAACCTTCCAGACTTGTGCTCCCCAACTAGGTAGAGCAAAGCAACCCTGAACCCCAGTGGGTAGGCTGGGTTTGGAGTATGGCAATCAGAGACATAGACCATGAGATGGAGGTTTGAATCCTAGCCCTTGTCCTTGTGAATACGATGCTCATCCTAAATGCAAACTTCATGTTTCTTTCCAAGAGGTTCTGGGGTTCTGGTGGTGGATCTCCCAGACAACCTACACCACAGGACTTTTAAGTTTTCCCCCATTCATTAAGGACACCTAAATCTTGTTCTGACTCTTGTCAACAGCTTCAACAGGGACACAAGTCTACCTGTGACTTATAAGCTGGTCCTCTACCAGCCTCTCCCCTGGGGTGACAGTAGGAGCAGCCACCCCAATGGCCTTAGCACAACAAAACACATGATCTCATCACCACCTGAAGCTGGAAATGCAGGTGAGTTCACACTTTGAAGCCAAGAAAACCAAATCCAGGAGATGCTGAGGAGCCTGACCTAGTAAGTGGGACTCAAACTTCAAACTTATCACACACCAGCAAAGGATAGGGAGTGCTGGGTATATCCAGATAAACTCAGAGTCTGGGTTTAACCACTGCTGAGAAGTACAGGCAGTTTGTGATTCTCCCCAGATGACTATAAGGACAGCCCCTAGTTCCTTTGGTTGCCAGGCCGTTACTACTACAACTAAAAGTCACCAGAAGACATCTGTGCACAGATGCGATATTAAGCCATCTAAATTAACCTAACCTACAAGTTTAATGAAATACAATAAAATACTAACACAACTTTTGTTGGTAAATCTAGACATGCTGATTTCAATGTTAGTACACACCTGTAGTTCCAGCATTCAGAGGCTAAGACAGGAAGATCAAAGCTAGTCTGGGAGACCCCCCCCCATCTCAAATGAACACAAAGCAAAGCATAGAGGTGGGCACAGAGCCAAGAGCCTTCTGCAAAGGAGTAATAGAGGGAACTGGTTTCTCCACATAGCAAAGCCACAACCACAACACTGAGCTACACACCAACAAAGAGATGCTGTAGTAGACAAGAGCACCCAGAGACAGACACCACTGTGACCCAAAATCCAACACAGAATAAAAGTAGCATTGTGGCTCAGGGGAAGTCATTTATCCAGTGTTTTGCTTATAACCACCTATATCTCATACTCTATCATAATAAATGAGATAGTTTTATTTCCTACCCTTAAGCCTATCTATTAGTGGAAAATATGGAAGAGATCCAAAAGCCATACAAAGAGAAGGGTGGTGAATTCAAACATAGAAAAATAATTTAAATCAATGGGGGTCATGGGGGAAAATGATAATAACTTCAGTCAAGATAAACGATAAGCTTGGGAAAAGATATCCAATTTCCAGTGCAGGTGTAAACTAACCTCCTTAACAGATATAAGGAGTAGCTACAAATCAATAAAAGAGACCAATCATCTAATTGAAAAATGTGTCAAAGGATATAAAAGCAGGCACGTCACAGGCAGAGAAAAAGCAAATAGCATTGCATTCTGCAACCTCACAGTAAGACAAATGCAAATTCAGCCTTTAAAGAGATCCCATTATCCACTTGCAAGCTTGACAAACATCAAAATGACTAAAGATGCACAATGGACAGGGGCATGGGAAACGGGTCCTCTCATTATCATACTGGATGCTCACGCCGTTACACATACAGGAAGCAGTTCAGCAATGCCCATCACAACAGTATAAACCTCACCAGGAATTCCCCTTTTGAAAAACTATCTTAGTTATATGATATACAAGGGCCCATTAGTAAGAGACTGACCACACAAAACATGAACCCTCCACATCATCAACACGGAGCTACTGTCGCTACGTGAAAAAAAAATCTCTCATATATGCAAGATTAATATTTATAAAATCCAAGATGAGACATATAGTATATGAGTAAAGAGAGAGAAGATATCGCATGCAAAAAATAAATTTGGAAGCAGCTTCCCCCATACAAGATATAAAACATTAAGCCATCATATAAAAAAATTACCTCAGAGTATTTCCAGAGAAGTATGTAAATACATAGCAGATATGGCAGAACTAAAGCTATGAATTTACAGAAGAAAGCATAGGATAAGTTTTTGTGACCTTAGATTAGGCCATCAGAAGCTAAAGCAGAAAAAAAAAAGATACATTAGACTTTAAAAAAAAATGTTTTAATGTGCTTCAAAGAATACCATTCAAAAAGAGAAAAGACAGCGAGAGAATAGGATAAAATTGCATTTGCTATACAAAAATATTCTTCCACCTCAATGATGAAATGGTAATACCATTTAAAAATAGGCAAAATGTCTTTTGTGTGTGTGTGTGTGTGTGTGTGTGTGTGTGTGTGTGTGTGTGTGTGTATGTGTTTTCTAGTTAGGTTTCTAATGGAAGGAAAGGACTTATTTGGCTTATACATACATCCTGATCAGACTCCATTGCTGAAGGAAATCAAGACAAGTACTCAAGCAGGGGCAGAGGCAGGAACCATGAGGAACTCTGTTTACTGACTTTCTCTCTATGGCCAACTCAGCTTGCTTATTTTATAGAACCCAGAACCACCTCTCCAGAGATAGCACCACCCAGAATGAGCTGGATCTGCCTACATCAATCATTAATCAAGAAAATGCCATACAGGCTTGCCCATGGGCTAATCTAATAGAGGCAAATTTTCAATTGAGGCCCCCTCTTCTCAGGTGACTCTGGATTATATCAACTTGACAAATTACCAGCAGAGAGTGTGTGTGTGTGTGTGTGTGTGTGTGTGAGAGAGAGAGAGAGAGAGAGAGAGAGAGAGAGAGAGAGAGAGAGAGAGAGTGCCAGTGAATGCACCCATGCACACATGCAGAGTCCAGAAGAGGGCTCTGGGTGCCTTGCTCGACCAGAAGAAGGCTCTGGGTGCCTTGCTCGACAGTTCTCCACCTTACTTCCTCAAGACAGGATCTCTCAGTGAACCTAGAACCAGGCTTGTAGCCAGCAAGCACAGGGATCTCCCTGCCTTCTGCTCTCAACCCTCACACACAGTGCACAGCACTGGGTTTATATGAGCAAGTGACCACACTTGGCTTTTTACACAGGCACTGGGGTCAAACTCAGGCCCTAGTGCTTTAGCAACTGCTCTTACCCACTGAGCCATCTCCCCCAAGTCTCTAGGCAGAACTTAATAGTTCTTCAAAGCAAACATATAAATGGCCAATAAACACACACAGGGAAGGTCACACCACTATCAAACAGCACAGGGCAAACTGAACCACAATGAGGTACCACTTCACACACTCCAGGATCAGAAAGACAGACAGCAGCCAATGTTGGCAAGCAGATGAAGAAGCTGTGTCCTTCATCTGCTTCTAGTGAGACACAGAACAGTGTGGGACTACACAGCCTGCAGGCTCTCTTCTCTCTCGTAATATTGATCATTCTCTTGGCAGTCTAATGTCACGTTGTCAGCCATTCATGGGACAGATGTGATCATTCCTGGAAACCCCACTTTTTTCTCCAGTATTTTCCCCTAAAATTCTCTGGGAGCTGATGCTTCTCAGGTTTCTTGTCTGGGGATGCCAGCTGTCACTCCACACCCTGAGAGCTGTGTCTGATTCAGTGCGACGGGATCGGAGGCAGATCACCCCTACTTCTGCAAATATGTTTTGAATGAGAATGTTGTTCTTGTATATGTGTGCCTATGTCAATCTCCTTTTAGCTTTGTAAAGACAGGATCTACCTGTCTCAATATTTGACCAAGCTAGCAAAATGATGTGTTGTTTTTGGTTTAAAAATATTCTGATGTAAAAGTTGGGGGAAAAATATGTGTTTGAAACACCAATGACAACTTAATGCTGGAGAGGATGTGGAGAAAGGGGAACACTCCTCCACTGCTGGTGGGAGTGCAAACTCATACAGCCATTTTGGAGGTAAATATGGCATTTCCTCAGGAAAATGGGAATCAGTCTACCACAGAACCCAGCAATCCCACTCTTAGGCATATACCCAAATGATCTACATCCATGCAACAAAGACATCTGTTCAACTATCTTCATAGCAGCATTATTTGTAATAGCAAGAACCTGGAAGCAACCTAGATGCCCCTCAACTGAAGAATGGATAAAGATGTGGCACATTTACACAATGTAACACTATTCAGTGGCAAAAAAAAAAAAAAACAATGGAATCTTGAAATTCACAGGCAAATTGATGGAACTTGAATCCATCCTGAATGAGGTTACTCAGTCACAAAAAGAGGAATAGGGTATGTACTCACTCATATATGGATTTTAGACATAAAGCAGCCTATAATTCACACTGCCAGAGAAACTAGGATACAAGGAGGATTCTAAGAGATTCATACAAGGCCCCTCACAGAAGGGGAAAGGAACAAGATCTCCTGAGCATATGGGGAGTGGGGGTGGGCACAGTGAGTGGAGAGGGAGCTAGGAGAAAGAGAAGGGGAGGAGAGGAAAGCATGTGGGACTAGGAAGATTGAAGCAGGCGAGTAATAGATGAGAGAAAAGAGAGAGGAGAGAGAGATGCCATAAAAGAGGGAGCCATTATAGGTTTGAAGAGAAAACTGACTCTACAGAAACGTCCAGAGACCTATAAGGATGACCCCAACTAACAATCTGAGCAACAGTGGAAAGATTGATGACTAACTTATCCAACCATCATAGAGCCCTTATCTAGTAGCTGATGGAAACAGAAGCAGACACCCACAGCTGAACACTGAGCTGAACTGGAATCCAGATGCAGAGAGGGAGAAGTGATTAAAAAAAAAAAAAAAATAGGGACAAGACCAGGCTACAGAAACCACAGAGACAGCTGACCCGAACAAGGAGGAGCTAATGGACCACCAGACTTATAGCTGGGAAACCAGCATGGGACTGACTCAGGCCCCCCTGAATATGGGTCTCAGCCAGAAGGACTGAGCAGTCTAAGGGACCTCAGACAGTAGAACCAGGATGTATTCCTGGTGCACAAAAGGACTTTGTGAACACATCCCCTATGGAGGGATACTGCCTTAACCTAGAGACAGGAGAGAAGCCCTATTCCCTACTTTAAATGACTTGACAGATTTACATGACCCCACCTGGATGGCATTGCCCTACATGTGGAATTGGGGTGGGGGGATGGGAGGGGAGGGTGGTCAGGGTACATGTAATGGGGGAGAGATGGTAAGAGGGAAGGAGGGAGGAAGGGAGAAAGGGAGGGAGGGAGAGGGAACTGGGATCAACATATAAAATAAAAAAAAATAAAAAAAAAAATAAAAAACACAGTCACATGAAACATGGGAGTATCCCTATAGTGCAGCAGTAACTTTAGGGCCTCCAGCAGGCAGGCTCCACCTGGGCCTCCTGAATGCTGTGATGAGACTCTTTGTAAGCACCCACTCCTCACAGGGCCGTGATGCTACCCCTCCCCCAAGATGCTGTCCCAGTGTACCAGCACTGACCCAGCCCTGTGACTCAAAGCAGCAAGTCAACAACTCAGATGCTACTCTGCCCTGTGGCTACAAGGGACCCGTGAAGTGGAAATGCTGTGATGTAAATATGGGAACAAACATGGTGACAGATGGTGACTAAGCACTGCCTTCAAATCAAAGACCCAGAGAACAGTACCTGGAGGGGAAGAACTGAAATACCTCAGTGGACAAAGGTGCTTGCTGAAATGCTTGTCACCTGAGTTTGATCTCTGGGACCCACATGACAGAAGGTAAATATCAACTCCCAAAGTTTTCTACATAGACACACACACACACACACACACACACACACACACACACACACACTGCAGCACGTGCTCACCTACATGTGCGAACAAACACACAATAAATGTAAAAATAGCACCCACATTTGTGCACACACACAATAAACACATAAATGTAAAAATAATTTTAAAAAGAGAGAGAGAGAGAGAGAGAGAGAGAGAGAGAGAGAGAGAAGTGCCATGCCCAGCCCAAAGGGGGCAGGAGCAGCCAGCTCCTGTCCCTTCCTGGCCAGAGGACTGCTGGCACTGTATCATTATGGATTCTCATTTGACAAGAGAAGAGGGACCCCAATCTTTACAATAAATGTTCTCTGCTCTCCCAGTTTTCCAAGTCAGTACCAGATCAAAACCAAACAGAACAGCATGCCTGTCTGTGGCCAGAATTTCTAACTCCCAGGCCTTCTGGTGGTAAAATTTATCCAAGTTTCTTAGCTGTGGCTTATATGGTCATGAGTGCCAAGCATGAGTGGTATTTAATAACTCTACTAAAAGCTGAGGACCCCTGACAGATGAAATGCTATGCACATCAACCAGGATCCCCTCCTTCTCCCTCTACCATGGCAATTCTGCCATGATCAGCAAATCAATCTGCTTCCTGTCTCTACTCACTTAGGATTGGGAAAATGGTACTATCAATACATCCCAACACTGGCATCCAGGACTGTAACCCTAGGTGTTAGACAATATGAGCCAGACAACCCATAAGATCTCAACTACAGATCTATGAGCCCCAAATCCAACTCCCTGCCCCCTAACCTGTCACCCTCACACTTGGAAGGCTGATCTCTCTTGTTCTCCCAGACAAATACAGCACATCCTGAGTTTGACCTGTGGCAGGGAACCATGTGAAACACTGCCGTGGCCAATGCTCCTGGTCCTGTTCTTCCAGCTGCTGGGTGTGTTTGCAAAGGGCTGGGTCTATTTTGTTTGTATAGGAGGCTGGGGACAGAAGAGACAAACATAAAGAAAAGAAAGTAGCCTCTAGAGTTCACCATTTTGAGAGCAGTGACAAGTAACCAAGAGGAATGGATCATTTAGTGGCCCAAGGGAGCCTGGAAGCCTGGGGCCATCATGCTTTAGGAGACATAGCAAGCAGCCCTGTCAGTGTCCACACACCCTTGCCCACAGTAAGGGGAACAATGGCACTGTCGGGTTTTACCACCCAACAGGGGAAATGCCAAGTTCCAGGCCAGCCACCCAGCTGCTTACAGGCATAATCATTCACAACTTTCAGGCATATTCATTCACAAATTTCGTGTGTGTTTCATCCTAAGTCAGAGGTTACCAAGCACAGGCCCGGGCCTTGGAAATTCTGACCACAGACATGCTCTTCTATTTAGTTTTGGCTTGTAAACTGATTTTAAAAATGAAAAGAGTTAAGAACACTTAAGAGTTAGTCCTCCTATGAAGATGGGATGGGAGGGGCGCTCTTACCCTCAACAGATGAGGGTACCTGACAGAGTAAGCTAGTAGTAGCATCTGTGGTCCATGGCACAGAAAGGGGCAGGGGCTTACTGACTGCTCTCCCTTGTTCCATCCCTATTGTCATCAAGCCTGACCACCCTCCTTCCCCCTTCACCCTCTGCGGACACTTTCTTTTTCTCATCATTATCACTCAGACCAGCCCAACCAACTGGTTCTTCCAACACCTTTTCTGGGTCCCCTTAAACACTATGCACCCCCGTTGCAACCAATCCTTATTCAGACACTCATTCCATAACTAAGACCTCATCTGGACCAGTCTTTTGAAAACAGCGCTCTAAGTTTTAAGCCTGTATTCAATTATCTCTCTGTTGCCTCCAGCATGTCAAACCTCTGAAAAGTATTGGGTATTTTCCACACATATTTCATTTCAACAAAAGAAGCATGAGTTGAACTCTTCCCCTCCCCCATTCAGCTATAGGCCTTTAAGTGAGACGCATCCACCTTCAGTGACTTGTTTTGCTCATCTGTAAAATGGGAACCCCAACAAAGTGCCTCTCCCTGGAGTGGGGAACATAAACTGTCCAGCACAGAACTGTGGGACAATGAGGTACTCCAGGGAGGGGGGTTTATTTCAGCTCACAATTCCAGGTTACAGTTCATCACAGACTTAGGAAAGTCGAGGCAGGAACAAAGCAGCTATTCACATCCATAATCAAGAGCAAAGAAAGAATTAATACATGAATACCTGTGCTCAGCTCATCTTTTCAATTCTTATACAATTCCTAACCCACAGCAGGCTAGCCATTTCCACATCAGCTAATGTAACCAAGACAACCCCTTACAGACATGCTTGTTGGCCAATGTGACCTGGACAATGACTCATTAAGAGTCTCTTCCTGGATGATCTGAAATTGTGTTGACAACTAGAACTAACCGTCACACTTGCCCTGTCTAGCCAACCTTGGAAGAAGCCCTCCTTCCCACTGCTAAGTCCGAATCTCCCTCCTCTGCCTTACCAGGCCACACTATCTCCATCCAAAGCCAGTTTTGATTTGTGACTCTCCTGTTGAACTGCATGGCTTCCTTCCCATCAGATAAGCAATAAAGGTGTTAGCTTCCCTTCCACATTGATGTTCCTGAGTCTCTGGGATGCTCCCTGTGTTCAGCACAGCACCCTGTGCTCAGAGACACTTATGAGACACACGAGGAAGAATGTGCTGTTTCTTCAGTCAGGCTTCCTCCTAGCTGCTGGGCTAAGTGTTAGGGAGACCCATTTGACAGGCCAATAGGCAGCCTGCCAAATCCTGGAGGCCCAGAGAGAGCCCAGCTGAGCATACAAGCACCTGAGGATACAGCTCTCCTAGCTAGGGGCCTCAGTTCCAACTGTACAATGCAAAAGGGGGAAGGAAGGTCAACAGAGACCTGAATGTGAAGCAAGCTCACACCTGAGAGGTTACAGGGCCCACAGCCTCCCAGATCTGGGGGACCCTGCCAGAGTTCTCTGTGCTAGCACCCTCCTCTGAGCCACACCTAGCTAGAACAGGCTTCCTCCTCCCTGTAGCCCCAGAAAATAAACATGAAGTCTGGATTCCTTGCAGGTTACCCTCAAATTAGGAGATATTGTTGTCACTTTTTAAGTGAAACCATAGATTTTAAATGCCTGCTTCCAGAACATCCGCTTGCAAATGTTTAGACCTAAGCATGCACCAGAAGACTAAATACAGGAGGGTTTCCTTTCTGGTGGAACCACCCACTCCACCCAACCCTCAGCCATCTATATTCCCACTTAGCCTTACATATGTCCAGTATCACAAGAACCCACACCAGCAAGAGTTATGTGTGCCAGGGAGTCTATGGAAACGCCATGTAAGCCAGGGGCTCAGGGTTAAATTAAAGAGGGATTTGTTCTTCCCTTTTCAATTTGCTAGAAGGAACCAGTGGCAGGTGCCCATGCCTAAAAGGCCTATTCATAAGCGTAGTCACAAGATACCTTCTTTGCTGGGGAGCCAAGCCTTCAAAAGGGCTCAGCTGAGCCCATTACCAATTCGTTTGAAATGTGCTTGAAGGTGCATGCAGCTGCCTGATTATTTTGACCATATGGCTGCCTTGCTCACAAGCAGAAACAAGACCAAAAGGTCGAATAGAAACTGCCTCTGTCTTCAGAGTCATATTTTTCTGTACCACAAGACACTCTGCTGCTCCAGGAGAAACTGGGATGTGGTTGACACAGTGTTACCCTAACTATCCCACCAGGTCTTAGAAGCATGTTCTGTAATTAATAATGGGGAATGGATACCTACCCCTGTTCATAAAATTGCTCACATTGCCAACAAGCAAACCAGAAAGCCATGTCTGAGAGTGGCTCAGCCCTAGTACCCCGGATGTTTGTGGTTACATGAGAGTGATGATTATATATGCTGCATGTACACATCCAAGAGGGTGTGTGCATGCATACATGTGTTACACTGGTTGTCTTCCTCCACTACTCTCCCCCTTGGTTTCTGAGACAGGTTCTCTTATGGAGGCTGGAGTTCATCAATTCAGCTAGGCTAGTTGGCCAGTGAGTTTAGGAGCCCTCCTGGCACTGAACCCAGCCCTGGAGTTTGTGTTTATATATAACTTTTCTCCTTATTATAAATACTAATAATGAAAAATTTGGGGAACCCAAGGCAAGTAGGAAACTTTAGCCCCTTCTCCAAAACCTGGATCAGCAAATCGGGGATGCGAGGCATCGCTGTCTCCAGAACACAGTGGTTACTCCCTCACCACCACATTGGGCAACGTTTTAAATCACCTCAACTTTGTCTTCCCAATCCCTGGGTATGCACCAAAACAAACCCCTTCAGATAAGAGGGTTTCACAGAGATTTTGAAAGAAGAAGGGGTTGAGCATGCAGCCACGGAGATGGGAGAGAGCAGAAAACTGGGAGAGCGGCCAAGCCACAGAGCAAGGAAGCTGTGGTTTCAAGGATTTCAAGGTGTAAAGCCCTCCTGGCTGGAAGCCTCATCACAGGAGTGCAAAGTGCAATTCCCAAAGCTCAAAGAGGGAGCTGTTGCAAGGGAGCTTCTGGGAAAGGGTCTCTGCAGTCTCTGGTCTATGGGCATCATCCCTGAAGCCATGCAAGGCTACCAGCACCCAAAAAGTAGGAGAAATCAGTTTTATACTCCTACACATAGCCTCTTTAAAAAAAGAAAAAAAAGTCTACCTCCTGCTCTTTCAGGAAAGGCATGAAGCAGCCAACCCAGAGGTGCCTGTTCTCCCGCCCCGAGCCTCCAGGACACTCACCCACACCATGCAATCATACGCACCAGAGGGTGCTCTGGAATCAAAACACCATTCTCTCCAGATCTGATCTCCTATCTAAAGAGTTTTCCTTAATGGCAAAATATCAATACATGGGGCAGATAAAGTGGATCAGTGAGTAATGGCTCCTGCCGCCCATCCTGAGGACCTGAGTTCAATTTCTGGGTCCCATATGGTAGTAGGGGAGAACTGACTCCAACAAGTTTCTAACCTACACATATACAGAGAGAGAGAGAGAGAGAGAGAGAGAGAGAGAGAGAGAGAGAGAGAGAGAGAGAGAGAGAGAGATTAAAATGTAATAGAAAGTAAAACTAAATAAAAATCAAAACACTTAATAAGAAGCATCATGATGCTAACCCCCTAAAACCAAAGCCCATTAAACTTTTGTTAAGTTGCCTTGGTCACAGCATTTTATCACAGGAGAAAAGTAGCTAAAACAGATGGGAAATCAGACGAAGTATGGGTCCTGGGGATCAGTGGTTAAAAGCATTTGTTGTACAAGCATGAAAGCCAAAGTTCAGATTCCAAGAACCCACTAAAAAAAAAAAAAAAAAAAAAAAAAAAAAAACTGGGTGTAGCTGGGGATGCCTGAAAACCCCCCTAGGCAAATGGAGACAGGAGGATGGATGGGGTTTGCTGACAGCCATCCTTGACTGAAAAAAAATGGTGAAGTCCCACTTCAGTAAGAGATCCTATCTGAAGGGAACAGAGTGGAGAGCAAGAGAGGACAACCAAAAGCTTCCCTTGGCCTCCACTTGCATGTCATACACACAAAAGAAGCACAGAGAGAGGGGGGAGAAGGGGGAGACACACAGAGAGAGAGAGAGAGAGAGAGAGAGAGAGAGAGAGAGAGAGAGAGCGCGAGCACTGAGTGTTGTTTGGGTCCTGCAGACACTAAAGAAATGGAAACCAAAGCAAAGAGATACTACAGTATATTGCAGCACATGGGAAAGCATCAGAAATCCTAAGTGTCAGGTACAAATTAAGGATCCCCAGGCATGGCTGCATGGAGCATATCCTGGTAGCCAACCAGGGAAACCAAGTATAAGGGACCCAGGAATCCTGTGGCCACTGGTACACCCCATATGTTTTCCTACTGGTCTTCAGACATGTCCTAGGATACAATGTTCATGCATGAATACATGACTCAGAACTGTAAAAGAGCCCAGGTGTCACAGAATCATGCCATGAATTGAAATACATAAGGAATTGCCCAAATTTACAGGTATGTGCACATGCTGGCATATGTCTTTGCACATTCATATATGCATATATTTATAACTGAGTGAAGTGAACCAATACTTCCATGCCACTCTATAATCGGCTGCATTCAATGACACAGGGACAATATTACTTTTTCCCATAGTTTGAGTCTTACTTAATTCACACCCCCACCTCCCCGTGTCATTACTTCTAGCAGCTCTTAAGGATTGCATATTCTGTACTTGTCTTGTTGCTGTTACAAAATACCTGAAATAGCAACATAAGGAAGGAGGGGCTGATTTTTGGTTCACATTTTGAAGGTACAATGCAGCATGGTTGGGACCCCAGGATGGCAGCAGCAGGAGGTGTCCATCATATGGCACCCACAGTCAGGAGACAGAGAGATGTGAACACTGATGCCCAGCTCAGTCTCCCCTTCTCACTCCATCTGCGACCCCAGCCCATGCCACAGCACTGACCACGTTTAAGGTGTATCGGCTCACCTCCACAAACCCAATCTAGGAACTCCATCACAGACATGCCTATAGGTCCATCCTCTAGATGATTCTAGACCCTGTCAAGTTGCCACTCAGTATTAACCCATCACAGACTACCCTATTCTTTTAAACACTGTCAACTGCTGGATGTGTCTTGGTTTTTGTGCTTTGTTTCATCAAGGTCATACTTCATACCAGCTAGCTTCCAACTCATGATCCTCCTGCCTCGGCCTCCTCAATACTGAGATTACAGGTGTGGCCTCCTCAATACTGAGATTACAGGTGTGCACCACACTCAGCTCTTACATAAGTTATTTAAAAGTTTTCACTATAAAACAGAACTGCTGTGCATACCCCAACATGCACACATTTCATCATCTTCTTCTAATCATTAGCATCAAAATAAGAATACCAAAGTGAAAATAAGTGACCTTAGCAGTGTGGCCGCCTAATTAAAAGTTCCTGATTTTTGCTACATGGATCTTTCCTCTTATTACACTCTTTCCTTTGATCCATGTTTTTACTGTTGTCTAGCAAGGTGATACCTTCAGGGAAAACACACAGGAAGGAGTGTTAATTTAAAAGCAATGATACCATGTTCTCTTCCCCAGTATGTCTGCATTGCTAAGACAATGAACATGTACCACCCAAATTCTCACCCCACACACATCCCACATTGACCATGCATCTAGTCACAGGGGACACTTGGAGAGTCATCAACAATGTGAAATACTTGGGAGTTCAACATTCTTTTGCTAAAAATATCTTTATTAAATGCCAGCCTATTCTTGGAATGACACTAGGTGCTAGAGAGCCATGGAAGCCCTGCCCTTGGCAGCCATCAGCCTGGTAATGCAGAGGGACAGGAAATTCAAAGCTCAAGTGTGCTTTGGGAGCTTGAGGGAAGGGGGCCTAACCAGGGAGCTTTCCTGAGTAATAACACAAGATGGTCAGCAGTGAGCTGGTCGTGTAGACTTGGTGTCCCAGGGGAATCCAGACAAGGGGCAGAGTGGCACAACATGTTCAGGCGCTCTCTCTTTTTTCCTCAGAGACTAGGAAGTGAGCAATTTGGTTCCAACCCAACCTCCCAGCCCTAATGTCCTGCCTCAGCACAGTTCCACAGCTCTGGGGCCCAGGTACCTCTGAAACCATGAACTGAGACCAACAGCTCATGCTCAGCCTGTTTTGTCAGGATTTTTGTCTCAGCAGCATGAAAACCCAACATAGTATTTTCCCCTCTAACAGAGATTGTGGTATGTTTTACATGGCACCAGAGCCTTCGTAAATACATGAAAACCTAGAACCAAACATGGTGATTCATGCCTGTAATCTTAGCACTTGGGAAGCTGTGACAGGAGGTATATTGGCTGGTTTTTGTGTGTCAACATGACACAAGCTAGAGTCACCAGAGAGGAAGGAGCCTCATTTAAGGAAATGTCTCCATCAGATCCAACTGTAGGTTATTTTCTTAATTAGTTATCAGTGTGGGAGGGCCCAACATATGGTGAGTGGTGCCATCCCTGGGCTGGTCATCCTGGGTTCTATAAGAAGGTGGGCTGAACAAGCCATGAGGAGAAAGCCAGTAAGCAGCTCCCTTCCATGACCTCTGCATCAGCTCCTGCCTCCAGGATCCTGCCCTGTTTGAATTCCCATCCTGACTTCCTTCAGTGATGAACAGCAATGCTGAAGTGTAAGCCTAATAAACCCTTCCCTCCCCAATTTGTGTTTTGGTCATGGTGTGTCATCGCAGCAACAGAAACCCTAACTAAGACAGGAGGATTGCTTGATCTTGAGACCAGCCTGCTAGGCTCAACAAAAGAAACAGATCTGAAGATATGAATGCTCACTGGTGTGTGTGTGTGAGAGAGAGAGAGGGGTGGGAGGGAAAGAGAGAGTGCACAAGCAGGCATGTATCACTGAAGAGCATCCCCAGCCCTAATTTTAATATATTTAACCCAATACATCAAAATTGTAAATTTGAAACAATAACATTACTTCAAAAGCTTAGCAAAAGAAAAAAAAAAGTCAAGCATCCCTTAATAAGTTCCATGTGTATTTCATGGTTACAATACCTCCCAGTTCAGAGAGTTAAATTTCCAGTTCTCCATAACCACAGGTGGCTAATGGCTACCAGACTGGATAGCACAGGAGAAACTGGGGCCTTATAGGATTGGAAAAATCCAATCCCCAAAAAAAGTTAAGTAAACAAATAAATCCATAAAGGACGATACAATGCCACTAGAGAGCCCTTGGAGTACAGCACAGCTAAAGGCAGAAGAGCACTGGGCAGAGCTTAAGTGGGGACTCAAACAAGGCATGATGGCAATCATGAAAAGACAGCCTCACACATGGATCCAAGATTTGGATGCAGCAGACTGAGAGAATCAACGACCAAGACCATCACTCCAGAGGAAGAGCGAGGGTGGAGTGCAGAGGAACAGGGGTCATCCAGGAACCCCAGCCCACAGAACATCATTGTGACCCAGGAGGGATGAGGAAGGTGCAACCCATGCAAAAGTGGACGGGAGTGAAATGGTCTTGGGCCTTCTAGGTGATTGAAGATCAGGACTCGGGTCTACAAGCTAAGGAGACGGAATGCAAAGAGGTACAAAAGATCCCCAGCCAGCAGTCCAGATGTTCTGGAAGCCCAGTTAATCATGTCCACAGGGGAACATGACTACAGGTAACAGCCCCAGAACAGAGTACCAAGCAGCAGGGCTGAGGTGCAGCCCCCTTCTTTATCCACACACACACACACACACACACACACACACACACACACACACACACCTGTGGGACGTTCTATAAGCCAATACTTGTCCCACATTCGGAGGCGCAACATCTCCAAAGGAACACTAGGGTACTGGGTACCATCAAGGCCCTTCCCTTCGGTAAAATGCTGCAAACCCTATCTACATCAGAATCCAGATTGACAGCTCTCTGCCCAGAGACTCAACTAACAAGCATGCCTTCCCAGGAAGAGGATACTGATCATAACCAGAAGCAGTTTATTTTATGAAGTGGTCTCTTCCTTCCACACCCAAGCCAAGGATTCTCCCTTCTAGGTCTGAGTGCCACATCAACTTAAACTCACAGTCCTGTTCCCCGTCCCCAACATCTGGCCACACGATGCCTTGTCTTCTCCCCCACTCTTGGGTAATAAAGAGCAGACTGGCAAAATAGTTGAAATGCCTTCTTTTAAAAGCACACAGCTGTGTGGGCTGGGACTATTTTGAGCTAAATGCTTCAAACCTCCCGGCTCTGAGCTGCTCTAGGCATTCACTGACTCCAGTGAACAATGAGGAAGTCAATAAAAGACACCGCTGCCTCAGCTGAATGCCAGACCCTCATTCTGCACAGAAACACTAAGATGAATGGGGCATCTTTGCTGAGTCCAAGAACTATAATCCAGCATGGTGGGATATTGGATGTAGTGAAGGAGACACAGGTTAGGGCTGAAGAGGCCAGAGAAGAAAGCAAGGACCCCATTCAGTTGTCCAGAAACCATTCAGGGTTCAGTATGCGGTCTTGGAAGATGTAGAGTACAAATCCAACTAGAGACAGAAAAGCACAATCCAGGGCCATGGGTGTAAAAGGAAAAAGCAAGGGATAAAAAAAAAAAAAAAAAAAAAGGGCAAGGCTCAGAAGGGCTGGTTAAGGGAAGCAAGGTGAACTGGGCCAGTGTGTAAGGGCCCCAAACACCTCACACAGGTAACTAATCCCTCGCCTAGGCTGTGCCTACACATAGCCAGTGAAGTTCATGAGGGAAGTGGGGAGGTTGGAAGAGCCAGAGCAGGAAGTGGGAGGGAGCAGGGGACCTGGAACCCCTCTTCTCTGTTCTCAGTGTCATCATATGAGACCCAATAGACTTATATAAACCTGAGAGTACCCCTCTACACATAGCCCCCAATCCCGACTTTCCCCGGCCTAATTTCTACTCTTGCTGGTAGATGTTCACCAGAGGAACAAGCCGTTTGCCCTATCTTCAGTAGCTGGGTCAATAACCACACACACACACACACACACACACACAAAACACATGACACACGCATGTTTCCTGGCTGGCTGGTGGGAACAACAGGATGTATTTGGCTTTTTTCCCTACAAACCAGGATTTCCCTAGCATTCCAGAGAAATGTCCAAGTGACCTCCCCTGTGACCCTGTCCGCTTCATTGTCCCAGGGATCGTCTAAATTTCCTGGACACTTTCTCCTTGGCCTTGAACAACCTGCCCCTGTAAATGTGCACTGGGACAGCTCATTCTGGAAGCTCAGCAATGGAAAGTCACTGCAGCTGTGGAGAGCCACCAAATCTCCTGAAACTTATTACCAAAACAGGTGTAAAACGGGTGCTCCCCCCCCCCGGGTTCCTCGAGCATCCCTCTCTCCTCTTCTGCTCTCTGTAGGTGAAAAGAAGAGAACCGGGTGGGACAGGGGAGAGAGAGCTGCAGGTGGTAAGGAGAGGAGCGAGGTTCATGTTGGGAGAACTCTATTCCAAAACTGTCCCTCCTCCTCTAAGTACCTGTGTAAGCCACCCCTCTTTGAATGTTACCTGTCTTAACATTTTTGGGGGGCATAAAAATAAATTCCGCGGAAGGTGGTCAATTCAGAGTGAGTAAACCGCGGTGTAACCCTGAGTAGAGAGAGTAAAGCAATGGAATCGAGGACCTGGGAAACACCGAACAGCCTTAAAGGGGAATATGGTTCCTGAAATTTGCACCTGTAAGAATCAAATGCACGCCCCCGCCCTCCGGATCCCACCATCGGAGGGAGAGCAGAAAAGTGCGCGTCGGGGGAGAGAGCGCCAGAACTGGGCACCTGTGCGCGCAGGTGGGGCCGGCGCGTGGGGACAACAACATGGCGACACCGCCCCGCAGAGCCAGCTGAGCTAGGAGCGGGACGATGCGACCCACCTGAAGACTCGCAGCAGCAGGCAGGCGATGAGCAGCGCGCTGAAGGCGCACGCCACGATCACTGCCGCCTTCAGGGTGGGCAGGTCGCGAAGCAAGCTGGAGATTCGGGTCACCACAGCTTGGCCGCTGCTATTGGAGCCGCCCCCGCCCGCCACGCCAGATTCCAGCCGGGTGACATTTTTCAGGCTAAGCGAAGGCTGGTGCTCCGCTTCGCGCTGCGAGGCCGAGACGGACTCGGCTGTGTGAGCGAGGGCGGCGGGCGCGGCCAGGAGAGCGAGCAGCAGCGGCAGCAGCGGCAGCGGTGGCGACAAGGCGCTCATGGTGCGCTGTGCGCACGGTGCGGAGGTCTGCCTCCAGGAAGCCTGAGCCTGGGAGACTCGCAGCCAGAAGGTCTGTGCCCTGGAGGCTTGCACCCCGGAGGCCTGCGCCGGGGGCTCCCGCGGCCGAGGCGGCTGCGCGGTGCTCGGCAGGAAGCAGCAGAGCCCGGAAGAACCCGCGCCGCCGCGCAGCAGCCACCAACACGTTGCACCGAGTCATTCGACGGGCTTCGGCCCCGCGTGGGCGGGGCAGACTTCGGCTGGGTCCCCGCTGTGCTCCGCCCCTAGGTGGCCCCAGGCTGATCCGGACCTGAGACCCCACGGAGAAATCCTAAGGGCCTGGCTCACTCTGCTCAGAGCAGTATGCTGAGCGGCTCACGCGATTTCTCATTCAATCCAGCAGCCCCCTCTAGGAACAGGTATTCTCTTGTCCTCATTAGTTGATTTAGCACGAAAGAGCCAGCTCACAGCAACCTAGATTTCCCACCTGGAGCTTGCAAGCATTTTGCTTTTCTACTGGTGAACTAGTTTTCTGTGTTCCCACCTTTGGTTAAACAGATTCTCCAGACCAGCCTGAAGTTTCAAACTCCGAGGAGTAATTGATTGTTGTGCAGTCTCTGGTATATAAACTAAATGGTGCTGGAGTGGAAAACAGCTGTGGGCACTCTTCTGGGAGCCCATGAATTGAGGCAGTGCTGAGTGTATTCCTGGAGCAGACCCCAGAACAATCTGGAAGGCACTCCCCAACGATAGACCAAGACCAGGAGAGTTTGAACGCCCCATTTCTGGTCCTGCTAGAGAGGCAAACCAATATAATGACATGTTCGGTGTCTGTATCAGCCTAACCAAACTTCAATAATTACTCCAAAACTTAGTACCTCACAACAGCACACATATATTGCCCCGGACCCAAGGCTATCTGGGCTCTGAGGTTTCTATGTCTTGTTAAGTTTAAGACCTCCCAAGGTTCACCGAGTAAGGATCTGTCTCTGGACTCAGTCAGCTTCTCCCGGCAGACTCAACCCTGTTCAGGCTATGAGACCAGAGGCCCCAACCCCCACCATCTGTCTGTCAGAAGCTGTCCTGAGTTCTCTGGTGGGAGACTTTCTAACAGAACATTTGTCATCTTCAAAGCATTCAAGCCCAGTTAGCAATTAAGTCAGTGAGCAAGACAGAAGACAGTTCTATAAAACATACTCGCAGATGGGACATACCCACACTTTTTCCTGAAACAATTCATTAGAAGCATGCCACAGCTTTCGTTCACACTTGAGACTGTGCAATGATGGCAATAACAGGAAGCTGGGAGCATTAGGGCCACCTAACAGCTGTCTGCCATATAGAGTGATGAATTTTTATTTTGGAGGGGATGAACAACATTCATTGCCCATCAGGCACTATGTGTAATGTGTGTTTGCACATGCTACAGGGA
This sequence comes from Phodopus roborovskii, assembly GCF_943737965.1. Lineage (NCBI taxonomy): Eukaryota > Metazoa > Chordata > Mammalia > Rodentia > Cricetidae > Phodopus > Phodopus roborovskii. Next base: position 1,303,757 of record NW_026126624.1, on the reverse strand, counting down.
TGAGAGATAGAGAAATCATATGTTCAGCATAATAGTGCATACCTTTAATCCCAGCACTGAGGAGGCAGAGGCAGGCAGATCTGTTATGCATCCAGTGCCATCCTGGTCTATATAGTACCAGAACAGCCAGAGCTACATGGTGAGATCCAAACTCCTACCACCACCACCCCCCAAAAAAAAGAAGAAAAAAGAAATGAAGGAAGGAAGGAAGAAAGAAAAGAAAAATCATATGGTTAAGATCTTTCAACTCTAAACTACCATTGTTTTCATATCAGAATGTACACAGAAGACTTTCTATAGATCTGGATAATTCCCCCAGCCTTCTCTAAAACAAGCTTCAGAGGCCACAGACTTGTAATTTGTTACTTAAAAGAAATTCTAACAAAGTAGAGCACAGGTGTACCCAAGTTAAAGCTACTCAGTAAGGATGGACGTTGACTGTTGAGTGGTCTTAGCTGTAAAGACAACCAATGAGTAGAGGTTTTTTAATATGTAATAAGAGTAACAGGGCTGAACATAATAAGGTCCCTGAGAAAATCCACAATGGAGAAGCAGGCTAGAGAAATGGAGCTGCAAAGGGCTTTGGTCCAGTTCCTAGCACCCACTGGAACACAACTCCAGTTCCAGGGGATCAAGCGCCCCCTTCTGGCCTCCCTAGGCACTGCACACAGTTGGTACACACATATGTAGGCACACAAACATATACATACATAAAAATAAATATCAGCCTTCTCTCCTCTTGCCACAACATATGAGCTATAGATGTGATTATTTGACATTGACTTAACACCAAGAATATAGAAAGCATAAACATTAAACTAGTGAAGTGACATTTTAGGGTCTTTCATTTGTCCTAATTAAGGCTCACTTATAAATTGCTCCATATTAGAATTCCCTAAAGCATTTTGCTCCAAATAGCTGTGAACAATGGCCTTTTTAACGTGGGAAATTGGTAACAGGTGACAGTGACCAACTTTAGCTGATATTAAATCAAGGGTTACTGGACACAGGTTAGGCTGCCTCCAAGACGACTGTCCACTAGAACAGTCTAGAAGCATGGTCCCCACTGCGGTTCCCCACACCATTTTGTGGAATCTTCAGAGTGAGAAATAATTCCAGAATGATGCTGAGAGGGGATCTTCCTTTTTCATTGAGCTGACACCTGTGCTATTGTCAACAAGGGTGGCAGCATGACTCAAGGCAAATTCTACTTAGCCAGGTGTCATCTCAAAGCCATGCTCTGCACAGACAGAGCCAATGTCACTGCAAAATTCCCTTGATATAGCCCTGAAATTGTTGAGCATTGACTCTGGAGAACAGGGCATGTTACCATCATATGTGATAAGACAGGAAGAACCAATAAGTCACTTTTGTTCCATGCTGAGAACTGATGGCGAACTTGAGGAAAAGCAAGCATGGGATTCTTGGAGCCGCAAACCAAATGGTCATTTTTTTTTTCTTGGAACAGCAGAGTGACTGACAGACTTCAGAGTGGGTCTTTGGCAGGCAGTGTCCCAAAAATATGAACAAAACGAGCTATAGCTTCAAGGAAGCCAGCTGACAGTATTGTGGCCAATGATAAAATCCAAGACTTCAAGTGAAATTTTAGAAAACTTGTCCATTAGGATGCTTTATATCATGAGTTTGATAGTTTCCCAGTGCCTCAAAACTTTTCTGAGTATGGAAGTATTTAAAAGTGTAAGCCTCCCCAACTTCTCACTCCTCCCCCCCCCACCTCTTACTCCTTACCCCCTTCACTTCTTACTCCTCCCTCCACCACCTCTTACTCCTTCCCTCCCTCCCTTCTCTCTCCCTCTCTGAGACAAATAATGTGAGTGTAGCACAGATTGGCTTCAAACTTTCAATTTTCCCACCTATATCTCCTGAGCTTTGGGATTACAGCTGTGTACCATAGTACCTGAATTCTTTTTTGTATATTTTTCAGTTTTTAGATTTGTGCGTGTGTGTGTGTGTGTGTGTGTGTGTGTGTGTGTGTGTGTGTGTGTCTGTCTGTCTGTCTGTCTGTCTGTCTGTCTGTCTGGTTGTCTGTCTGAGTGTTTTAGTTGTATGTATGTACATGTACCATGCCCATGCCTGGTGCCCATGGAGGACAGAAGAGAGCATCCTATAGTCTAGAACAGAGGCTAAACCACCACACAGATGCTGGAAAGTGAACTCAGATCTGCTGCAAGGGCAACAGTGCTCTTAACTGCTGAGCTGTTGTTCCAGCTCCTTTGTAGATTTTATAGTTTATAACTCTTATCCTGCAGGAACTCCTCCTAAGCACCAAATTACAAGACTATGGCATCCAAAGTTTATGCCTTAAAGGCTGTGAAATCATGAATGTTTTATAATGAAACCTATCAAAATTTGGAAAGTCTGCTTACACCAGCAGACTAATTTTTCCTGAGAGGCAGATGCACATAGTTAGGAATTAACGGTGAGTGAAGGTCCATTAAAAGTGGGTGCATATGTGCTTGGAAAAGGATTTTATAAGTATACTGGAAAATTGCTCTATCACTGAGCAGCCCCAGCCCAAACCAATTGGTCTTAGTTACTGTCCTATTGCTGTGAGGAGACAGCAGGGCCAAGGCAGCTTATAGAAGAAAGCATGTAATTGGGGGCCTGCTTACAGTTTCAGAAGACTAGTCTCTGGTGGTGAGTGCATGGTAGCAGGTAGGCATAAACTGGTGCAGTATTGAAAGCTTACATCAGATCCACAAGATGGAGGCAGAAAGGGAGAGAGACTGGGTCTGGCTTGGGCTTTTGAAACCTCAAAGCCCCAGTGCCACACCTCCTGCAACAAGGCCATACTTCATAATCCTTCTAAAACAGTTTCACCAATTGGGAACCAGGCTTTCAAACATACGAGGCGATGGTGGGGGCAGGGGTGGCATTATCATTCAAACTACCACAATGCTATATTAGTGTGGTAACATATTTTAATGAGTTAAGAGACATTTTAAGAACTTCTGTATTTTAATTTCTTTTTCTATTTCCCCCCTTTGGTTTGTTGTTCCTTTGTTGTTGAGACAGGGTCTTTGTAGCTTGGGCTGTACTCAAACTCATGGCAATTTTCCTGCCTCAATCTCCAAAGTAGTGATATGGTAAATATAAAGCTAGAATACAGTCAATATGTAAACCCACATAAACAAATACTCTTAGAGGCCTCAATATTCCTGTCAGCTTAGGTTTGTTTTTTTAACAGAGCCTTGCTGTGTAACTCAGGCCAATGGAAGGCCAGTTAGTATCACATGCTTATAATCCAGCACTTGGGAGACAAAGGCAAGAGAATCAACTTTGAGGCCAGCCTGGTTAGTTCAAGGCCAGCCTGAGCAACTGTATTGGTTACTTTTCTCATCCCTGTGACCAGTTACCCTGACAGAAGCCACTTAAGAGAAGGAGGATTTATCTTGGTGTCTCCTTTAGAAGCTACAGGCCACTATGGAAGGAAAATAATGCTTGCTGGCTCTGAGATCATGGAAGTAGGAGTTTGAAATGATGGTGTGTCTTTAATGATGCTAATCCCTTTAATGCTCTCACTGTCTAGTGGGCATTGGTGGCACACACCATTAATCCCAGCACTCAGGAGGCAGAGGCAGGAAGATCTCTGTGAGTTTGAGGCCAGCCTGGTCTACAGAGCTAGTTCCAGAACAGCCTCCAAAGCAATACAGAGAAACCCGGTATGGGGGGGTGAAATACCCTCACTGTCCCCTCAGGAAGTTTCAGTTGGCTATTTATGTCTGCAAAAAAATGCCTGGTTTTTTAATTCTTCTGCACCTGCTTATTCATGATTCTCACTGCAAGCCTTACTCAAAGCAACCAACAGCCGTACAACACCCAAAAAAAAAAAAAAAAAATGCTCTCATCTTCAAATTCCCTCCACAATTTTAATTAATCAACTACTGCTATACTACTACAATTTAATTGTTCTACTGCTTCTGAATTCAGTCTCACTCAGACTCTTAGCACATGAGTACAATGAGACAGAATCGTGGTCAGAATGTGATGTAAATGTAATGTAGTCCACATTTCCAGGAGAAATCTCACAGGCAGAGCTTTTACAGTCCACTTTTCTATTCTGGTCTTCTGAACTTCCACCAGAATCACAACTCCAGACTCCTCCAGAACCTCCCCCTAAACCAGCTCCAAAGGCTCAAGAACCACTCAGTCAGGGCTCGTTACACCAGTGACCTCATTTCTTAGGCACCAATGAGGCAGTGGATCTGCTGTCATCAACAGCTTTCATCTTGCCCTCTCCTATCTAGAGACTGCCTCTGGCCCTTCTATTTGTTCCACACAATTTTCCATCAACTCCCACGAACCTTAGAGGAAGATATGGATATCTGGCCATTGTTTCTGTTTATGCTGAGTGTAGGGCCATGTTCTATAAGACACCAAACAAAACCACTTGGAGAGGAAAGGATTTATTTCATCTTGTATTTCCCGGTTGCTCCATCACTGAGGGAAGTCCAGAGTCCAGGCAGGAATTCCAGGCAGTCTTGTTCTCTGAAGCTCCTGGGTCTTATGGGCCTATTTTGTCCTTCCTGGAAAGAATCTCTCTCTCTCTTTCTCTCTCCTTTGTATTATTCAGGGTTCTCTAGAATGAATCTCTGATGGGAAATGTCATTCTGTAAATATGTTTCTCATACTGGTTAATGAATAAAGCACTGTTGGCCAATAGGAAAGCAAGAGAGGAGGGACTAGAAGACAAGGAGGAAATTGGAAGTAGTAGGGAGGAGTCAAGATGGAAGATGGAGAGAGCAGAATGCCGGAGGCCTCTCTCTCCAGTAAGATAAGACCATGTGGAAGTACTTAGATTAACAGAAATGGATTAATACTTAAGACAGAGCTAGCCGATAAGAAACTAGTACCTGGCCAACAGAATTATATCAAATACAGAGTCTCTGTGTGTTGTTTGGGGCAGGCACGGCGGGACAAGACCAGCGGCGGGAGAAAAAAACCTACTCCTTATATATGGCGCCCACGTGGCTAATAAGAACTTCCACTTAAAATTTAACAAAAGCTTAAAAAAGGGTTTTACAAACAAAAGAACATAGACAAGCAAGGTTTCTTGGTAGCAGCATTTTTCTCGGTTGGACTCTGATTTACAAAAGACAAGCAGATATTTGCACGGCTCCTTTAAGGGAAATTTCCTGACTCAGCATAAGCGGCAAAATAACCGCACGGCTTTTAAGAAGCACTGCTCACAATTCATTGGTGTGTATGAGAGTTGGCAATGACAGTAACCACATCTCCAAGCCGGCAGCATGCTGCTGGGTGCAGGATAGACCAAGACAGTGAGCACAGCTCTCAGTGCTGGGGGTAAAATAGCCACCACCATCTTTGATAACCGTGGCAGAAACAACTATGACTTTCATTTTAGCAATGTTGTTGTTTACCAAATAAAAGACTCGTGGCCAGAAAAAGATAAAGATTTACAGTAAAGACAGATTCACATTAAGAAAAAGTGCTAAAGGTTTACAGTATGTTCTAAAATATACGTAGACATGGGAGAGAAAATAAATAAAATGGTTTTAAAAAGACACCGAGGAGCTGTGTGTGGTGGCACACGCCTTTAATCCCAGCACTCGGGAGACAGAGGCATGCAGATCTCTGTGATTTACAAAGTAAACCTGGTATACAGAGTGAATTCCAGGACAGATAAAAGTTAACACAGAGAAACCCAGTCTCAAAAAATGTTAAAAAAAAAAAAAAACAGAGTAATAATAAAGCCACGTAAAGATGAAAAGCTCAGAGAGAATCTGGTTACTGTATGGTGTTATATTGTCTTTGTATCTTTTGACTGCTGAGGAAATAACAACAACTGTTAAAACAAATGATGCTGGATCAATCTAATTTATATATTTTAAAAATACTTTGACTTCAAAATTTAAGTCTAAGGACAAGTTACTGGGGAAAAGGATTATTTCTATTTTTGTATCCACAGAAAATGAAAAGCTGTGGATTCCTTCCAGACTAATGTGGTTTGATCAAGCCAGACCCCATGAAACAGAGTCGCTGGTGAGCCAACATTCAAAACAGTTGGGACAAGGCAGCCTTGCAGATTACAGCCAGGTTTTCTGCATCTTCTTAGGATCCCCAATGACAGTGCCCCCTATCAGCAGGAAGTAGTTTGGAAAGAACGACACCCAAATTCCCAAATATTGTTTACAAATGTTTGTTTTCATTTAAATGGGGTTGGTTATAAATGGTTAATGATCATAACTAGTATCTTTTTAAAGGAAAAAAGGGGATTATGATATAGATATGAATACTTTGTTTTGGAATGGATTTTCGTTTATTGATACAATTTAAGGTCAATTTTGTGATGTGTATATTTCTCCTTTTGTTTAGGTATTCTGTTTATATAGCTCATTAATAAATATAATGTATAATATAGTACAGATTATAGATAATTACCTATAATAGTCAAAACTTAGAGTTAAGTTAGTTAGGATTTCAAGATGTATTTGAGATAAATAGGCATTCTTCAAACCTTTCAAAGACCTACAGAATATGGCATTTAAAATGTTTAGGGTTTTTCTTGACAGTGAGACATAAATGCTCCTGGCAACACCACCTGTGTTAGAAAGGAAGATAGACATTAAAGAAACAGGTTATGGAGTTTGCTTTCAATATGGCAAGACTAGCCATCTGGACAAGATACTGCTCTTGTCTGGACTGTTTGACTTCATGATGTATAAACTGGACATTCAGGACCCACAGAAAAGTGACTGTTGATTCAAGATGGACATTGCTACAGAGTTCCTGCTTCATGGAAGAGTCTGCCAGACAGTCTGTAAGACACAGAGAAAAGTGACTGACAAACTGCCAATACAGGTGGACAGTTTAAAGTTTCCTGCTTTGCTGAGGAGTCTGCAGATACATTGTGGCCTATAGGCTGAAGATGGAACATCACAGAAGAACTTCAGGTAACTGACCAGGCAGTGAGTTGTCTCATCATTTCTAGAGTTTATAATTATCCTTCTGTGGTCTTTGAAGGAGTTGAAGACAGTTAAGGTTATAGTTTTCCTTAGTTAGGATTTCAGATAAGTTACATATAAGACTTTAGACTCACAAATATAGGATAGATGATAGAATAGTTTCTTAAATATTGATAAATGTTAATGGACTAAATATTGTTAACTGTGATTCTTACTTGATAACTGTTATGTAATATATTTTGCTATGCTAAGGTTAAAACCCTTCTTTTTATTTAGACAGAAAAGAGGAGATGATGGGAGATTCATTCTGTAAATATGTTTCTCATACTGGTTAATGAATAAAGCACTGTTAGCCAATAGGAAAGCAAGATAGGCGGGGCTAGGAGGATTCGAGGAAGGAGTAAGGAGGAGCCAGCAATAGGATATGGTTGGGAAAGGTATGGTTTAGATGGGATATAGGTAGTTAGCCTATTGTGAATTATTGAGTAAGAGTGAGATAATAGTATTGTACAGCTTACATTGTTATATATTCTTATTTGTGGTAAGCTATGTAAAATTAAGTTTATATTTCCTTCTAGAAGAATTGTATATTATATTTTGTTATATTGTGTGAAGTCTTCCACTTATGATGTTTTATGCACATTATTCTTACCATATTCTATGTATGTATACTTTTACTTATGTTCAAGACATTTCGTATATTGATACAATTTATGCACATTTATTCTTGCCATATTCTATGTATGTATACTTTTCTTGTATTCAAGACATTTTGTATATTGATACAATTTGGGATATTTATCATGCTTCCCTTTATAGTTCTACCTCTTGTCTAGACATTTCTACTCTTATCTCTATTTTAGAGATTTATATGTATGTATATGTACATAGTTATATTGTTTAGGTATTTGTTCCTGCTTTACTCAGGGAAGTTTCAATCAGTTTTTTAGCTAAGTTCTTGAGTATTACAGATTATCTTCACTCATGTTTCCTTTACCTATGAGATTAGTCAGACATAGATGCTTAATCTTCAATCACTTCATAGACCTGCAGAACATGGCATTTAATGTTTTAATATTAGTACTCCATTGACATGAGACACTGTTGCTCCTGACAGCACCGTGCACTTTCCCGAAAATATGTTGGACACTGTTGTTGCTCCTGCTGGAGTCCATTCTTGCCTCAGCTAAAGGCCTCTTGGGCAAAGAATTGCCCCCACCTTGACCACTGATTTGGACATACAGTCCTATGTGCTTGCAAGAGACAAATATAGAAGACTGCTGAACCTTGCCAAGTCAGGGTAAGACAGCCTTTTTACCTCCCTGCTGTTGTTGTGGTCTGTCAAGTTCTCTTGGCCTTAGCCAAAACTGGGTGTACCAACATTGCTGTGAGACCTTTGGTGACTGTCCAGGTAGCCTGCTGTTTCTGTCCTCGCTGTACCTTTTGGAAGTTGTCCATCTGCACTTCCTGACTACCCTAGTATCATTATTTTCCTTCTCAGGTCTTGATGAGGTTGAAGATTAAACTACCACAACTATTATTCTCTCTTCCTAGTTAGATATATTAGGTACTAGACTTAAGTTTTCCAGCTTAGGACAACTCTATTGTAAACTCCGTTATGCCTTCACCCTAGTACTAGATACGTAGGTTGTTTGTTCTCGATTTTCCTTTTCTTAGAGCACACTTATTATTTACTGTTTTGTATATAGTTTTGTATCAAGCCTAAATATTTTCTTTAGACTAAAAGGGGAATTTTAGTGGGATATTCACTTTGTCTCCTTCTGTGGCACTAACCACGCCCATTGGGGGGTGGAGCCAGGGGAGGAAGTGACCTGTGGAAGGAGGTCTGAGGAGGAGCCGGGGAACGATCTCTTGCTTGCAGGATGCAGAGAGGAAAGCACCCGGTGGAACTTGCTGGTGTTCATCTGTCTAGGTTGTAAGTTATTTCTCCCTGAATAAACATCTATTCAGCCTGTTTGTTTATCCTGATCCTTATTTAACAGCAATAAATCTCTCTTGATACACACACACACACACACACACATATATATGATTTATTATAATGATTTACAGACTATGATCCAACCAATCAACTGGTTATGAAAGGAAAGTCCAAGAATTCAGAAGTTGCTCAGTCTGCAAGGCTGGATGTCTCAGATGATCTTCAGTAGATGCTGGAGTCCCAAAGAAGTGGGCTGTAATGCCACTAAAGGAATGGACTTGCTAGCAAGGTGAGAACAAACAGACAAAGAAGAAAAGCTTCCTTCTTCCGTGTCCTTATATAGCAGTGGTTCTCAGCTTTCCTAATACGGAGACCCTTCAATACAGTTCCTCATGTTGTGGTGACGCCCAACCACAAAATTATTTTTACTACTACTTAATAACTGTAATCTTGCTGCTGTTATGAATCATGATGTAAATATCTGTTTTCTAATGGTTGTAGGCAACCCCTTGTGAAAGGATCACTCAACCTCCAAAAGGGTCACACCCCACAGGTTGAGAATAGCTGTTATATAGGCTTCCAACAGAAAGTGTGGTCCAGATTAAAGGTGTGTATTCCCACCTCAAGATCACAATTAAAGGTACCCTCAAACACCCAGACTAGAAATGAATCCAACCACTTCAAGCAAAAATCTCTCTCACAGATGTGCCCTCCATTTCTGGATTGTAGTTCATTCCAGATGTAAAGTTGATAGCCATCACACCATTTTAGGGTGTTTTTTTTTTTTTCTTGCATTAAAAATAGATTTTTTTTCTCATACACTACATTCTAATTGTGTTTTCTCCTCACTCTGCTCCCCCTTCCCCCCTCCAGACTCACCTCCTTTCTGTCTCTTGTTAGAAAACTAAGAGCCTTGTAATGAATAATATAATAAAGATAAAACAAAAACTAACAAAGCAGAATAGGTCAAAACAAACAGAAGGGAAACAGCCCAAGGAAAGGGATGAGGAACGTGTGTGTGTGTGTGTGTGTGTGTGTGTGTGTGTGTATAAGAGATACACTTATTTACATACTCAGGTGCCACAAAACTGGAGACATAATGTACATGGAAAGCGCCTGTACTGTAAAAATAGAAATAAAAATAAAATAAAAATAAGAAAAGGTTCTGACAAGACATTATAAGAGACGGAACCTCCAAAAATGCTGTTCATTTTCTCTTGGCCATCTACTGCTAGGCAGGCAGCCTACACTTAAAAGTAATTTGTTTCCTCAGTGAGTCTCCCTTGAAGAAAACTAAATTTTCATTTGCAAGTGGTTATCAATTGGAGATAGATTCTGGGTTAAGGATGGTGCACATGTCTACTTTTCCTTTCAGCTCTAGGGTCCCATCTGGTACAGGTTTGTATCTGGGCCCTGAGTTTGATTACTTTTTGCCATCTAATTCTTTTGGGTGTGCTTTCTAGAGCTTTCAGGTATGCTGTTAAATTATAAGTAAGTATGAAATCTCACCAATTTTTTATATAGGACAATTAGTTCCATAAACGTGACTCATAGAACTATATTCATTGTGTCTAATAAGTTTGAACATGTATTTTCGTTCAATTCTAGAAAATTTTTAATTTCTTTCCTAATTTCCATATTGACATGTAAATGGAGTTCTTGATTGGTCTAAGTAATAAAAACTTGAAGTCAGATATACAGGGAAATGCTGAGAGATCAGAGAAAAGAAGGAGCAAGCCACCCCCATACCTTACCTTCTTAGCATCTCAGCAGACCAGATCTTGAGTTCCTGTTTCTCCCTGCTTATATCCTATTCTGCTTGTCTATTTCACTTCCTATCTTTCTGTGCAGACCTGACCTTCTCTGTGCATTCTCTGACCTTCAGACAGGCTTTATTTGTACAAGCAAGATATCACCACGTTAACACACTTTTCACTCAATGGTGAGTTGTTCTGTTTAATGAATTTGTAAGCCCAAGAAGCTACTGATGATGGCCAGTATTGATGATTGCTACTTATCAGCCAGGAGCTGCACTGCCACCCAGGCCAACTTTGCCAAGGCCACCTTTGATTCCATCTGGAAGACCCACAGCTACCTGACCATCTTACCTCTGGAAAGAGACTGTGTTCCCCAAGTCTTCTCATCAGGAATTCACAGACTGTCTTGTGAAAACCCACACCAGAGTCTCTACTCAGAGAACTCAGGCTCCAATGGTGACCAACATTGTAGGGGATTTTATATAAGAAAAATAAAATGAAATGAGTCTGTTTTTAAAAAAAAAAAAAGTTATCAATGAGCAGTGTCTATTGATTCCTGTTTTGTTTTTGCAGTGGTTATGGTGATGGGGTGTGGGGTGTGTGTGTGTGTGTGTGTGTGTGTGTGTGTGTGTGTGTGTGTGTGTGTGTATTTCTCCTCTTGATTTTTGATCTGGCCTTACTCATTCCTTGTGTTTTCTTGGGTGTGGTTATCCTCTTCAGGTTTAACTCTTCCTTTTACTTTGTTATAACAAAGTTTGTTTGTACTCTTTGGCTCTTAGATCTTTGGGAGACCAGCCACCAAGCTCCCTAATAACTCACACATGGAAGCTTAATCTTATTTATGCCTGGCCTTATCGTGGATTGTTTCTTGCCAGCTTTTCTTAAATTAACCTGTATACCTTTTGCCTCTGGACTTTTATCTTTCTCTTATTTTTGTATACCTTACTTTCACGATTACTCCGTGGCTAGCTCCTGACATCCTCCTTCCCTCCTTTCCTTGCTCCTTCCTAGGTCTCATTTCTCCTTCTATTTATTATCTCTGTCTGCCAGCCCCACCTATCCTTCCTACTGCCTTGCTATTGGCCATTTAGCTCTTTATTAAACCATCTGGTGTATTAGACCAGCAAAGAATCCCAGCTTCACGGTTAAACAAATGCAGCACAAACAAAAGCAACACATTTTTACAACATTAAACAAATGTTCCACAGCATAAACGAAAGTACCATACATTAAAATAACATCCTATAATACCAGTGTCTTCTGTAGGACTGGATTTATACATGGATCTGCTTAAATTTGGTTTTATCATGGAATGTTTTTCTTTCTCCATTTACTGTGATTGAAAGTTTCACTGGGTATAGTAATCTAGGCTGGCATCTGTGGTCTCTTAGAGTTTGTAGGCCAGTGAAAAGTCAGTTGTTATTCTTTTTGTTTGGTTGGTTGGTCTGGTTTGGTTTGGTTTGGTTATTTTGTTTTTGGCTAGACAGGATTTCACTGTGTATCTCTGGCTGTCCTGGAACTCACTCTGTAGATGAGGCTGGCCTTGAACTCACAGAGATCTACCTGCCTCTGCCTAGGATTAAAGGCATGAGCCACAACCACTGAGCTAGTCAGCTGTTATTCTAATGGGTCTGCCTTTATATGTTGCTTGGTCTTTTCCCCTTACAGCTTTTAAAATTCTTTCTTTGTTCTGTGCTTTTAGTGTTTTGATTATTGTGTGCCAATGGGACTTTCTTTTTTTGGCTCAGTCTATTTGGTGTTCTGTATACTTCTTGTACTTTGATAGGCATCTCCTTTAGGTTAGGAAACTTTTCTTATGTGATTTTGTTGAAAATATTTTCTGTGATTTTGGCCTGTGTTTCTTCTTCTTTTATTCCTATTTTTCCTTAGATTTGGTCTTTTCATGATTCATGATTTCAAGTATCTCATATTTCCTGGATGTTTTATACCAGGATTTTTTTTTTAGATTTAACATTTTCTGTAGCCTATTGTATCTTCAACACCTGCGATTCTCTCTTCTACTTGTATTCTGTTGGTAAGGTTTACCTCTGAGGTAGCTTCATGTTCAAATTCCTAAAGCTTTCATTTCCATATTTCTCTCGATTTGGACTTTTTTTTTTTTTTATTCTATTTCCACTTTCAGGTCTTGAACTGTTTTATTCATCTTTCATTGTTTGTTTATATTTTCATAGATTTCCTTAATGGGTTTATTTATTTATTTATTTCCTCTTTAAGTACCTCTACATATTCACAAAGGCTATTTTAAGGTTTTTGTCTTGTGTTTCAGCTAGGTTGCAATACTTGGGGCCTACTGTGGTAGGGTTTCTGGGCTCTAGTGGAGACATTTGTGGGGGGTCGGGGGAGGGCTCACTAATACCATAGCCAGCAGAGTAACAATCCGCCTGAGGCAAGAAGGAAATCTGGTTCAACGCAACTCAGTAGCCCGTGTTAGTTCAAACTTCTGGAGTCTGACACAGGGCAGTTTATTTTAAGTGTATTTAAGTACAGAACAATTTTGGGGGAAAAAGTTTCCTGATGTAACACAATCATGTCTGTACAATGAGGCATAATTACATCAAAACTCTTCTCAAAGTACATCACCTCTTCCAAGAAGATGGGTTCTAGAGATAGGTTACCTGTGAGATCTTCAGGGAAGATCTGGAGTGGTCCAGTTATATAGCTAGCACAGATAACAATAGTGATTATCTGTTAGCCACCTCCAGTCCTGCTTGGCAGAGCTTGGGGGAGCTAAGGATGGCCTGGCCCTACAGATAGTACAGGGAATCACCTGGGCCATTAGCCATCAACATTTCTAATGTTATGAGTGGAAAACAATTTACACATCTCCTTTAAAGAGAGAACCCTGCATGTATAACATTCTGATTTCCCTAGTGCTTAATTGTAAACACAAGAACCTTTGTGCTCCTGGCAGAGACATATGTCCTGGCTGTTAATGTGTTGTTACACTGGCATCTTGGCATCTGGTTTGGGGAAGATTTTAATGGTGTTGCCTATGTTGGATGAGTTCCTTGGTTTTTTGTTGCTCTCTCAGGTTCTTAGGAGAGTGTGGTGGCTGTGTTACCTGATAGGAAATACTTCTGGGATCCTACCAGGTGTGACCACTGGGGGGTTCCTGATACAATGCATTTCTAGGTATTGGGAGCTCAGACTTAGAAATGGGGACAGGCTAGAATGAGCTGAGTGGTGCCCACAGGAGGGAGGAATGGGGTTTGAGAAAAAGAAGAAGCCACAGCAGGTGTTCTGATACAGAGCTGGGAACGAGACTCAGGGACCGGAATTGGAGGAGAGGATGGAAAGTGATGATACAAAGTTTACTTACCTGCTTTGCAGGCCTGCTTTTCTGGAAAGCTTGCCTGACTGGGTACCAGGGAATGTCTGCTGGAATTGGAGGCTGACATTGAGAAAAGAATGAGATCGTTTGGCAGGGAGGACACAGAGGAAGAGGACACAGCAGATGGTCTAACACAAAGCTGGTATTATATAACAGTTTCCTTGAAGATTAAAACATTGCATCCTGCAGGGAAACTCCTTAAACAAAGTAAACAACTCAAAATAGTTCAGGAAATCCCTGAAATTGACCAGACACTCTAGGCCTCTCACTGCCAAAGTAAGCAGAACCAAGAGGCAAAGACTCTCAAGTAAGTCCAGATGCCAAGAAGACTCCCAGAGAAGAAAACTGCTAAGAGTCAGACCAGACCAGCTTCCTGGAAGAAACAAAGGCATTCAAACTGTGTGGAAGCGGTTTAGGCCAGAGTCCTCTGGAAAGGAAGGACACTGTCCACCCTGTTGAGCTGCCTGCAGGCTGTGCAGCCATGCTGGGGTGGGCCTTGGTGATGCAGTTGTCCTTGAGTCGTTTATGCTTCTGTAAGTAACCCCTTTCCCATATTCCCATAAGTAACCTCAATAAAACTCATTGGTACACCAACTTGAACTTCATTGGTCTGTCATGGGTTCCCTATCTAGGGTGAGTAGATATGTGTGTTATATCTCCCCAGGAAAAGTTTTCTCACACAACAGCTAGGCATGAGATTTGGAGTAGGTGAAAGATTTAGCTTCTTTTTCCGGCTGGAATGGAAACCATCTAAGTCTGAAGCTACAGCCTCGTGAGGTATACCATGCCAACTAAAACAGAGTTCCCTGGGAACTAGGATGTAGGAAGACCCTGAGAAAAATCACAGTGATGGTTTAAAGGAGAATCCTGCCCCACTGATGCTGTAGGCTTATATATTTGCATGTTCTGTCCCAGTTGATGAACTGTTTGGGGAGGATTACAGTGGTGTTGTTGGAGGAAGTTTATTGCTTGGGCTGGGCTTGACTTTTCAAAATCCACTCCAAGCCCAGTCCCCTCATCTACCCAAAACTCCCGCTGATCAGGATATAAAGCTGATAACTACTTCTCTAGCACCACGCCTGCCTGGCTGCCTCCACAATCCCACCATGATGACCATGGACTAACCCTCTGGAACTCTAAGCAAGTCCACAATTAAATTATTTACTTTATATTAATTTCCTTTGTTGTGGTGTCTCTTCACAGCAATAGAACAGTGAGTAAATGGGAAGAGAAGTTGTTTTGGTTTGGTTTGGGTTTGGTTTGGGTTTGGGTTTGGTTTGGTTTGGTTTGAGCTCAGGACTTGAAATCCCACCAATACACACACACACACACACACACACACACACACACACACACACACACTCACACACACAGGAAACCCTGTATAAAACGTACCTCTCACTCAGTTCTTTGCAGCCTCTTACCTGAGCAAAGACAACCACCCTCCTGTATTTTTCCCAATAAATCTCTTGTGGGAGGTTTATTACATAGTGTGACTTTGTGGCAATCCTTGGATCTTGGCTGCCAGGATATCTTTCTCCTCAGAGCTGTAACACTTAAAAGTCTAGCTGCAGAGCCAAAGGTAAGATCAACCCCCACACCCCAGAAGAATCTGGCCAGGAGAAGAAATTGTCCAATATCTATTGTTGGAGCCCACAAGTGACTCAGTTTCCATCTGGAGTCTATTCTGACTTTTAAGACATTAGCATTAGAGCTTGCTTGTTTCAGTCTCCTTGACAGCCGTGAGAAAGTTCTGATTAAGCCCATGGAAAAGAGCATATTATTTAACTAACAAACTTCTGGTGCCAGCTGTAGGCACACAGATAGATAATGCAGCGCAGCTGCTTGCTGCTAGTAGAACACACATTTTAGATATCGAACCTGGCTGCTCTTCCAGGGAGCTGGTTAACTGATTACCTGCTCTTTGTTCTGCTTTGCCTCTATATATAAGCAGGGTCTAAATTAAACTTGGGACTGTCCAGTGTTCTGAAAGGCATGGACTAGGCAGTCCTCCTGAATCTACCCTGTGTTTCTGTCTTTGTTTCTTTTATCTGCTTTTTCTCAGTCCTCACAACCCCACTCAGAAAACCCAGCTGACTCGTTGGAGCAGGCTCCAACAATCCATACTGTCTTGGACAGAAGCTGCCATCACTGTCACCCCCACTGGGAGAATAACTTCTGAACCACCCATGAATTGCACCACTTGCTTAAATGCAGAGACCTTGGTTGCAGCTTCCCATGAGCTGACCCCAGTGACACATCACTGTGTTACATGCTCCAAGAGGGGGAAAGGGCAGATCCAACCCCATTGTCTTTCCATTGGGAGGTAGGGTCCTCTTTCACCAAGACACACACAACTGGAGGGGCACGCAAAAAAAAAGACATCTCTGTGTGCATTAACTAGAAATGAAAAATAGCCACTTCAACTTCAGTAATTATTCAAATCAGACCAGGATGAATGGACAGAAATTTTTTTAAATGTATACATATTTCTGTATAAACACAATAGAAGTGATTTAACTCCAATATGCCAATGGATCAAACCTCTTTAGGATTCAGTTTTCTGGGTTTTCTATAAAGTGGGGATACTGAAAGGACCTACGTCATGAGGGTGTGGCAAGGGCTAAGTGAGTTAATACTTCAGCATGCTTAACACACTATCTAAGAAACGGTAATTGCATAGCAATTACTATTGACAAGCTATCAGATCAATGAAAAAAGATCATTGAAACAGCAAACAGCATTTGATTGAAAATTGTTTCTCCACCCTCGAAGGCTTGTAGGATATCCAAGGGAGGGAGCTGCTGGCATCTTGCCTAGCACATTTCCATGAGGCAGTAACTGAGGCGCAAATCTTCCCAGGTAATAAGGACTAGATCACCTTTGAATTCAGAGCAGAAACAGCCAGTGACTGTTTCCCACTATATTTTTTAATTTATGTACTTTATTTATGTGTACTCTGTCTTCATGCACATAAGAGGAAGGAATCTGATCCCACTACAGATAGGTATGAGCCAACATGTAAGTGCTGGGAATTGAACCCAGGACCTCTGGAAGAGCAGTCAAGTGCTCATAACCACTGAACAATCTCTCCAGCCCTTATTTCCCACTTCTTAGTGGCTGACTGAGCTCAGTGAAAATGAATCTTAGGCAAATTGCCTAGCCTTCTGGAAGGCAGCCATTCTCCATTTTCTGGGACATAGCAGAGGAAGACACAAGAAGAAGAACAACAAAAGATTAGATGTAAATAAACCAACATATTAATGTGATTGTGCGACATTTCTATTGTCTTCCTTTCCTTGTCAGAGGGCTGTGAGAGTACTTGCCCTCAGGTACCAGGCACCCATTCTAATCCTCAGATGAGAAAGGAATAGACTTTACCTACATCTTAATGTTGTAACTTTTACATGATATGTATATTTTTAATCTTGATTGTTTTATTGCCTAAAATGGTGAGAACAATCTTCTTGTTTTTTGTTTGATTTTTGAAACTAGGTCTTGCCAGGCGGTGGTGGCATACACCTTTAGTCACTGCACTCGGGAGGCAGAGGCAGGCAGATCTCTGCAAGTTTGAGGACAGCCTGGTCTACTGAGCTAGTTCCAGGACAGCTTCCAAAGACACAGAGAAACCCTATCTCAAAAAAAAAGGGGGGGGGGATGAACAAATGAAAGGAAGGAAGGAAGAAACAAAGACAGAGAGAGAGAGAGAGAGAGAGAGAGAGAGAGAGAGAGAGAGAAACTGGGTCTCACGTGTCCTGGGCTGGTTCCAAACCAAACTTATATCTAGCTGAAAATGGCTTTGAACACTTGATCCTGCTGCCACCACTTTGAATACTACAGGTGTGCCATTACTCCAGTTTTCTGTGGTGCTGGTGAACAAAACCACATATTTGTGGCAAACTCTCTACCAACTGAGCTACACTCCCAGCCCCATCCTCTTTTCAATATAATTCTGGGAAGAAGAGTCACCAAGATGTCCAGGAAAGCCACCTGGGCTGTGGAGCTGGCATGGCCTCAGCTGCATCCACCTATAGAAAAGTGAGGACTCTGGACCAGAGAGATAGATAACGGCACTTGGTGTGCTACCCTAGTGACCTGAATTTGGCCCCTGAAACCTGCATAAAGGTGGAAGGAAAAAACAGACTTCCCAAAGTTGCTCTGTGACCTCCACATTCACACCCAACATACTTATTGTGCCTCAAGTGGGGATGAGAAGTTCAAGGATATCTCAGCTACATATGGAGTTTCAACCAGCTTGGGCTACGTGGTATCAAATCAAAAAGAAAGAAGGACAGAGCATATGTAGTGGGAGAACCTTCCAGAACTCTAGTCAAAATCTGTACATAGGCTTCATTTCTTATAGAATGCACATATAGAATACCAGTGAACTCCTATGCTCACACAACTGTAATCTTAGCTCTTGGCAGGTGTCTTTGTTAGTTTTCTATTGTTGTGAAGAGACACTATAGGCAAAGCAACTGTGTAAGAGAAAAGCATTTAATTGGGGCTTGCTTACAGTTTCAGAGGCCTAGTTAGTTCATGGCTGTCATGGGAGGAAGGAGCATGGCAGCATGCAGCACCATGGCATGGTGCTGCAAATGTAGCTGAGAGTTTTATTACACATCTTGCTCCTTAAGCAGCAGGCAAAGAGAGAGACTGGGCCTTGAGTAGGAAACCTCAAAGCCCACCCACAGCATCACACTTCCTCCAGCAAGGACACACCTCTTAATACTTCCAAACAGTTCACCAACTGGGAACTAAGCATACAAATAAGATATACGAGCCTCTGTGGGATACCAAACAGTGGGCGCAAGGGCTGTCTCTGACTCTTTTGCCGGCTTTTGGGACCCTTTTCCTCCTCCTGGGTTGCCTTGTCCAGCCTTAACACAAGAGGATGTCTAGTCTTATTGTGACTTGATATTCCATGTTTGGTTGATATCCCTGGGAGGCCTGTGCATCTGGGGGAGAGAGGAGGTGGGGTGAGGAAATAGAAGACGAGGAGAGATGGGAAACTGTGAGCTGGATGTAATATGTAAAAGAATATATTTTTTTAAAAAAAAAAAGAGTCCCTGATCTCAAAAACAAATAAAAGAGGAAAAAGGAAGGAAGGATAGAAAAAGGAGAAAGGGTAAGAGGGAGGAAAAGTTAAAAGGAGTTTGGATGAGAAACAAAAACTAGTGATGAGAGCCAGCAAGATGATTGTTCAGCTGAGAAAAGCACTTGCCACACCTGTGTTCAACTCCCAGCAACCACATAAAAGTGGAAGGAGGCTCCACCTTTATAACTCCACAGTTAGCCTATGACCACTACACGTTATGGAAGTCTGTCTCTCTCTCTCTCTCTCTCTCTCTCTCTCTCTTTCTCTCTCTCTCGCTCGCTCGCTTTTGCATGCACATACACACATGCATGCTATAGATACACAAAAATAAGTATGTTTTAATTAGTGATGACAGGCAAGGAGAATAGACTGCCTTCCCTCCCCAGTGAAGACCCAGCCACATCTCAGAACTGGCTGCATCTGAAGGACAGGACAGGACAGGACAGGACAGGACAGGACAGGACAGGACAGGACAGGGGACAATGGGGCCCAGCTCCCACTCCCTTGTGATCTCCTGCTCTATGGAGCTGACAGGACACCAGCTGCAGTTCATTTTACTGCCCGATAGAAATGAGGATTATCATATGATATTCATGCCGGTTTTTATAAATAATTCATCTTCTTCTGCACAAAGTAAAATAGCCTGAAGCTAGAATGTTTAAAAGAAATGTCAGTGTCTTATTCATAAAATAATAACTTGCCTGTATTGAAAATACACCTCGTTCCAGGTCTATTTTTACCCTGGAAAAGGCTTCAAACCTCTTTGTCCCTTGGCACACGGTAAGGTTGTGTTATGGTCTCTCCAAAACAGGGCTTTCCCAAACCAACTACCTTCGTTTGTGGAAATCTGGAAGGTGATGGCAATTGGGCATATTTACGAAAGCTAAGCCCAAGATACACAAATGGCTTTATTTAACTCCATGAAAATAAATTATAAACTAAAGATAACTGAATCTCTGGCCCACCACAGCCAAGGGAAATGAGGCCACAGGTTGTTGATGTTCCCATGAGTCTGTTTCCCAAGCCTAACCAGAAACGCCCCATGCACAGGAAGAATGACTTTGGGGACTGGAAGTTACCATGATATGTGTGGGTCACCTCTTCCCACCCAGGATCAGGCACTGGCTTTTAAACAAGAACTATCTTCATGCAATTTCCTATGGTGATTTATAAAATATCAAGATGTGTTTGTCAAAATATCCTAAGGTATGTTAGTGACTTTTCCCAGGTCAAGGAGCTTTCTGTCTCAGGCAAACTAGGATCATCCTGTCACCCTACAAAACATAGGGAATGTGGAGCTCCTGGACAAGGACAGGAAAGAGAATGGATGGTAACTGTACCGTTTTATATAGTGGAAGCATTTAACATGGTGGGTATGTTGTCTGTTTAGAAAATTGGGTTTGGGCCAGATATGGTAGCACTACCTATTATCAGCATTGGGGAAGCTGAGGCAGAAGTATAGCATGTTTGAAGATAGCCTCAGCTACATAGCAAGTTCAAAGGCCAGCCTGAGCACACAAGCATGATCCTGTCTCACAACACTAAGGACTGGAGATGTAGCTCAGTGATAAGAGTTCTTGTCTAATTTGTCCAATGGCCTGGATTCTATCCCCACCACCTTGAAAAAGAAACAGTAGTTGATGGTGTTCTATCATATCAGTGACATGACTGTTTTTTTTTTTTTTAGTCTTATTTTATTTATGTGCTTTGTCTGCATGAATATCTGTGCACCATATACATTCAGTGGCTGCAGAAGCCAGAAGAGGGCATTGGCTCTCCTGAGACGGAGTCATAGATAGCTACCATGCAGAGCCCGAGAGAGAGCAGCTGCTGCCTGTAAATGCTGGGCCATCTCTCCCGCCTCAGGACTGCTTAAACCAAGAGAGCTCTCAGAATGGTCAGCAGCTTTCTACGCCCATGCAAAAATCAGTATCATTGCATTTAAATTTTCTCTGTCATTTCATTTGTTTCTAAAATATATCTTCTAAAGGACTGCATTTAAAAAATAAAAAGCTGAACTGAATGATAGCACATGCCTGTAGCCCCAACATGTGGGAGACTGAGGCAGGAGGATCACGCATTGCATGCCAGAATAGGCTGTAAACCCCTGTTTCAAAACAAAAACAAAGCAAAAAAAAATTAAATCTGTGTGCAGCTCTTTGTCACTCATGCTTACAGCCTGGGAAGGCAACCAAGTCCCGTTTTAGGGATTGGAGTATGAGGACCCAACTTGCTGGGGTTGGACAGGAGTTAGCTGTGGGGCCTTCTGAGCCCCCTCCCCTGCTTATTTTCTACTGTCCCCCCCCCCCTTTACATCTGGTTAATATTGTCAAACCATGGAAACAGCCAGCTGTGGCCAAAGAGAAATATTTCCTTCAGTTTCTCAAGTGTCTCCTAGGAGAGCTGCAGACAGCTGGTGATGACATAATGTTGGCTGACATGAGTCCTCTTGGCCAAGGGAACCACAGCAATGGCTGCCACCCACAGGGAAGCTCTTCAGGGCACTTCAACAGGCCACAAAGTCCTGAGGCTCACAACACAGGAAGGGCCCAACCTCTGAGTGAGGGACACACCATGTGTCCACAGCTCCTTTCACAGCTCAGCATTTTTCTCATACACATCAAAGTTGCTTCCGAGTGAGAGGCAAGGACCAGCTGGGCAGAATTATCCTACAGCCTGCTTTCCCCAGAAAAGCTGAGGGTGAGGAGCAGGCCAGTTCATCCTCCAGATGGCTCGGTGTTTCATTAACATTGACAGTGGCTCAGACCCCAACCGGCCCAAGTTAATGCAGCAGCTGTTGGCTGTGCTCTGGTTTCCAAGTGGGAGTCACCCCAGGTACAGAAACATCTCCATCCTTGTTTCAGCTGTGACCCCCCCACAACCAAGCCGCAAACTAGACACATGATTGCATGGACTCATGCTTTAATTCCTAGGCAGAGCTTGGGCCTTGAAAGGATGAAGGCAACATGGAAAAGGTCCACTGTGAAATAGCCCTGTTAAGTAGCTTTCCCCGCATTGGCCACAGTGGGAATCTCAGAGCTGGAGCTGGCTACTGGTGCATTCTAGCCTCAGTGGGGAGCCTTCTGTCCCACAGGTTTGTTTCTCCACTCATTGCCCAAAAAGCATGGCTCAGCATTCCTGCACAGTTTTTTTTTTTCCTTCTGTCCTTGAGAGCATGCCATCCTGTTAGGGACCAGCCCCCTTTCCAAACCTTCACCCTAGGTTCTGTCAGCCTCATCTCTGTCTGCTTCATCCCATAAATGACCTCAACTATCTTGACAGAAGGAGCCATGAGGTTGTTGAGAAACCCAGCACTAGGGAAATTCCCAGGAATCCACAAGGATGACCCCAGCTAAGACCCTAAGCAATAGAGGAGAGGGTGCCTGACCTGGCCTTCCCCTGTAACGCGTATGGGTTTTTCTTCCTGCCGCCAGTCTAGTCTTGTCCTGCCATTGCGCCACCAGCCCCAAATAATACACAGAGAGTCTGTATTAGATATTATACTGTTGGCCAGTTACTACTTTCTTATCGGCTAGCTCTGTCTTATGTATTAACCCATTTGTGTTAATCTATGTATTTCCATGTGGTCTTCTTACCAGGGAGCCGGCGGCATACTGCTTTCTTCAGACTCTCCATCTTGACCCCTCCTTTCTACTTCCTATTTCCTCCTTGTCTCCTAGTCCCTCCTATCTTCCTTTCCTATTGGCCAACAGTGCTTTATTATTAACCAGTATGAGAAACATATATACATAATGGCATCTCCCATCATTCCCCTGTAATCAGATTGATGACTACCTGAATTATCATCACAGAGCCTGCAACTGATGGAAGCAGATGCAGAGATCTATAGCTGAGCATTGAGCCAAACTCCCAGATCCAGTTGAAGAGAAGGAGGACTGATAATATGAGCAAAGGGGTCAAGACCATGATGGGGAAACCCACAGAAACAGCTGACCCAAGCTAGTGGGAGCTCACTGACTGCTGGGGAACCAAACTAGGCCCTCTGAATGTGGGTGACAGTTGTGTGACTTGGGTCATTTATGAGGCCACTGGCATGAGGGCCAGGATTTAACCCTAGTGCATGAATTGGCTTTTTGGAGTCCATTTCCTATGGAGGGATACTTTGCTCTGCCTAGATACAAAGGGGAGGGCCTTGGTCCTCACTCAAAGAGACATGACAGACTTTGTTGACTCCCCATGGGAAGCCTCACCCTCTCTGAGGAGTGGGGGGGGGATAGATAGGGGAAAGGAGCAGGAGGAGGGGAGGGAGGAGAAACTGGGATTGGTATGTAAAATAAAAAAAAAAGATTGTTTTAAAAAAGAAAAAACAAAAAAGAAAGAAAAGAAAGAAAAATAACAGGCCAGGCAGTGATAGCACATTCTTTAATCCCAGCACTCAGGAGGCAGAGGCAGGCAGATCTCTGAGTCTGAGGCCAGCCTGGTCTACAGAGTGAGTTCCAGGACAGCCAGGGCTACACAGGGAAACCTTGTATTGAAGAAAGAAAGAAAGAAAGAAAGAAAGAAAGAAAGAAAGAAAGAGGGAAGAAAGGAGGGAGGGAGGGAGCAAAGGAGGGAGGGAGGGAGGGAGGAGAAAAATGAATGAATAAAAGATAAAAATCCCCCCAACTTTTCATGTCTTCTACCTTATTATCAACATCTGTCAGCTCCTTTCCTGAACCTCTAGGTAGCCTTTGAAGATACTGTGGCCTCTTGCCAGAGGCCCTAGTGACCCCTGATGGCTGGAGTAGCTCTCTGGGCTTTCCACCTTCTCCTATGACATCTCTGTCCAGGCTGTGGAATAGCCTGCTCTGGGGCTTATTCTTACTCCCCAGGAGTTCCTACCCAGGCTTCTCTCATCCTGCCCTGCTTCCTACATCCTCAACCATGGATTTGTTTCAAGTGACTTTTTCATTTCTGCCCCATGACTATTTTCAGGCACTCCTGATTGCAATCACCTTATCCACTGTAATGTCACAATTCACACTGTGTTGGCATAATAGAGCATTGTAATGATACAAATGGTATTGTTGTGGCACAATGGGGCATTGTGATGCTATAGTCCAGTTTATTACGATGTCACAATTCTGCATTCAGGTGGGACAATAAAGAATTGTGATAGCATAATGCAGCATTGTGATGCCACTGATATTGTGATGGTGCAATAGAGCATTGATATGTCACAATTATGAGTTCACAATACAACACAGTGATCTTATAATACAGCACCGAGATGTCAACAATGCTGCACTGTGATGTCATAATTCAGCATTATGATGACAAACAAAAGTACTCTGATAGCACAATTCAGTATTGTGTGTCAGAGTTCAGCGTCGTGATGACACAATGGAGTTATGTGATGTTAAAATTGAACTTAGTGATATCATAATGAGCATTGTACTAGCACAAAGAGCATCATCATGGCACAATGAAGCAATGTGATGGTGCATCACAGCATATTAATGTCACAGTTCAGCATTGTGATGTCACAATTCAGAATTGAGATGACACAATGGAACATTATGACTTCACAGAGCAACATAGTGGTATCACAATATTTTCCTAAGATACCACAGTGCCTCATTGTGATGGCACAAGGGAACATTGTGATAGCACAATTCAGCATTAGGATGTCACAATGGAATACTGTGGCTTCACAATGGGGCATTATGAAAGTTCAATGGAATGTTGTCTTGTCACAGTTCAGCACTGTGATAGCTCAATACAGCATTGTGATTTCATAGTTGGGCATTGTGATGGCAATGCGGTTCTTTAATGACGTATGGGACCCATGTCATTATTGTGGTGTCACAATTGAGCATTATGACAGCACACTTTAACATTGTGAGGGTACAACGGGGCATTGAAATGACACAATGAAGCAAATACAATGAAACAAGGAAGCATTGTGATGTCACGATTCAACACTGGTGGAATAATGAAACACTCTAATGTCATAATGCATCACTGTCACATCACATTTCTGCATTGTGACTGCAGAGAACCCATGTGCTGAGAAATCAATCCCTAAAGCCAGAGTTAGGAGGCAGGACCTTTCAGAAGTGGTAGGTTACAAGGAGGAGTCCTTATGAATGACTTGGTATATGGGTCAGGCTCTTGACCTCCCTTCTTCTGCCACGAGAGAATCCAACATTCAAATGTCATCTTGGATGTAGAACTGGCCTCACCTTACACCCGCACTTGATCATAAACTTTATAGCTACAAGAACTGTGAGAGGAAAGGGGGGGATGGGTTTACCCAGTCAGCAATATTCTGTTACAGCGGCACAGAAAGTATCAAAGTAATTATCACAACAGGGTGATATTTTAAAATGCAAAATCAAACAATACTCCAATGCTGGAAACGCCTATGAATTCTAAAGCCCTTGTCTAGTGCATCCAGATTTGTTAGCATGATCCTAGCTTCTTGTCCTCAGCTTGTTCTACCCACACTGCCCATGCATCCCAAACCCTAACTTTGATGGGAAGACCCTATTCTAAAGCACCACATACTTGGAGTCACAAAACATTGAGGAAACAATGGATGCTTCGTGACTACTGGCTAGTTGTTTTTCTGTCTGGGGGGGGCATTAATCATTTTTAATTAATATTTTAGTAATTAAAATGTTTCATACATTTTGATTATATTCTTTCCCCTCTCCAGACTTCTCCCAGATCTTCGCCACCTCTCCACCCACCCAACTTCATATTCTCTCTCTCAAAAATAATAGAAAAAAATCAAAACAGACAAACTAAAACAAAAAGAAGACAATAAGACAAATACCAAACCAAAACAGAGAGAGAGAGAGGGAGGAACCATGGAGTCCATCTTCTGTTGGCCAACTGCTCTAGGGCTTGCAATCTACCCTCTGGAGAAAACTGACTTTCCTTTCCAAGCACCTGTCAGTTGCAAATAGCTTCTTGGTTAAGGGTAAGGGGCTTTGTGTCTATTTTCACTTCTTAATGCTTGGATTTTATCTTGTTTGAACCTGTTCACGTCTTATGCATGCTGTCACAGTCTCAGTGAGTTCATAAGTGCCTTAGTCAAAGTTCTATTGCTGTAAAGAGACACCATGACCATGCAACTCAAAAGAAAGCATTTAACTGGGGCTTGCTTACATTCAGAGGTTTAGTTCATGTTTTCATGGTGGGGAACATGGTGCTGAAGAGGTAGCTGAGGTAAGCAGCTGGAAGAGAGAAAGAGAGACACTGGGCCTGACTTGAGCATTTGAAACCTCAAATCCCGCCCCCAGTGGTACACTGCCTCCAAGGAAACATCTACTCCAACAAACCTTGACCAAGCATTCAAATCTATGAGACTATGGGGTCAATTCCCATTCAAACCACCACAATATGTATATTAGTCTTATTGTGTCTGGAAGACATTGTTTCCTTGGAGCCAGCCACTCACCACCTCTTACAATCTTTCTGCCTCCTCTCCTGCATAGATCCCTGAACCTTGAGGGGAGGTACTTGATAAAGACATCCCATTTAGGGCAGAATGTTCCAAAGGCTCTCACTCTCCAGTGTGGGTCTCTGTGTTAATTATCATCTATTGTAAGAAGAAGCTTCTCTGATGAAGGTTAAGTGATATCTGTCCTATGAGTATAGCAATATGTCATTAGGAGTCATTTTATTACTATTGCTCCAACCAATTTCATAGTGCTGAAAGGTACTATGCACGCTACTGAGAGAAAAAAGCAGTCATCAGCCTTACCCAGCTGGGAACCCTATCAGCTACAGTAACTACCAGCCTTGTAAGGTATTTTCCACAATAATGGGTATATCAAATCCTGAAGCCCAACCCAGACAAATTAATTCAAATCTTCCTTCTTGATGGAGCTGTGCATCAGTATACTTAAAAATTACTTTTTGATTGCCTTTGATGCCCACCCCACAAGATGGAATTCTTGACTTGTACTGTTAATATGGACAAAATCCCATAATTAGGTAGATTATGGGACCAAGGGGAGAACCTGATGGGAGATGTCATTCTGTAAATGTGTTTCTCTTATTGGTTAATGAATAAAGCACTGTTTGCCAATAGGAAAACAAGATAGGTGGGACTAGGAGACAAGGAGGATTGAAAGAGAGGTAGGGAAGTTCAACATGTAGGTCTGAGAGAGCTGAACTCCGGACCCTCTCTCCGGTAAGATAAGACCATGTGAAAATACTTAGATTGATAGAAATGGGTTAATATTTAAGACAGAATAGCCAATAAAAAATGCTAGTAACCAGTCAACAGCTTTATATATAATATAGAGTCTCTGTGTGTTATTTGGGGCTGGCGTGGCTATGGGACCAGGCCTGTGGGAAAACATGCTCATAACAAGAACCTACTACTATTATTCTCCTAAATGGACATAGCATTAAACCAACTCGTAATGACATCATTATACCCACAGATAAGCACATCTTCCAGTCCTTATCAGAGAAGCTACTTTTGGCTATAGATGGAGACTGATACAGAGACCCACAACTGGTCCACACGTAGAGAATAAGAGCCTGTGGAATGCCAGCCCTAACGTGAATATCTATATCATACATATTCCTCCCAAGGCTCAGAGAGTATCAGAGAAGACAGAAGGGAAGAGCCATGAGTAAATGATTACAGTGCAACTGTTATTATCTGAACACAACAGGGAAATTGCTCTATGAAGTCACAGTGATTGTAAAAGTATATGCGAAACTTGTGCAAGATCAATCGAACCATGGAAGAGAGGTAGTTGAGGTGTTCCATGCATAGCTGATTAGATATTGGCAATTAACAGCTGCTAGAAGATGAGTCAGTTTTCTCCAAGGCCATTGCCCCTGAGAGGCTACCCACTTTGCAGTGGATGATCCTACACTCGTGTACATACTGACAGCACTAACAAAACGAAATCTGGAAAGAGTAGTAGGGGGCTAGGAGAGAATTTGGAGAAGAAGGAATGGGGGATTAACTTGATCAAAACACATTTTACACAAAGATGAAATTCTCAAACAATAAAATCCTTTAAGAAATTTATTCCAGATAAATGGGACAACCTAATAGTATTGTCATATTACTTTAGATAGCATCTTCCTGATAAGACTGACAAGCAAGAACACCTTGCAAATCCTCAGATCTCTACTTCTGTGCATCAGCACATCTAACTAGTGCATACTCATTAAGGTTTTGCTGACTGAGGCTACAGAAGGGCTGTGGTTGTGATTCACGGCTATCCCCCAGCTCTATGATCCTGGACAACTTCCATTTGTACATTTATTTATTTATCATTGAAATGACTTAAGGCAACCTTCTGGATCACAGTAAGCCTGTTTTCTCCTTTATAGAAGGGAAGTAAATGAGTTAAGGAGCCACAGTGGAGATCAAACACAGATACAGTAGTTAAGAGAATGCTTGGCGTCTAACAAGCTTTCGGTAAATTTTAGCTGTTATTTCTATTCATTACACAGCACAGAACATTCAGTAGAGTTGGGTCCCTTCCCTCCTCTCTCTTCCATAAATAAATTCATTTAGGTCTCTTAAATGTAATTATGCCACAGGAAAGGCATCTCTTGGGGCAGGAGTGGGCCACCTAGGTTACACATTAGAATCCCCTGGGGAGCTTTTACAAACCCTGATGCCCAACCCCAGACCAATTAATTCAAATCTTCCTTGATGGAGCCATGCATCAGTACACTGAAATAGCTCCCCTGGTGACTCTAATGGGCAGCCAGGTTGAGAACTTCTGCCTCTGGGCGCTGGGTTTGTTGCTCTTTACCTCTTAATTGTGGTCTTTCCAAGTAGTTATCCCAAGTCTAGCTGTTGTCAACATTAAAGTGGTTAAGTCCCTTCATCTCCTGTTTGTCTTCAAGGAAGAACTGGAGAACTCTCTGAGCACCTGAGACAGCAAGATTGCCTCTCCTCTTAACCATTCCTGGTCCAAACCTTCGTCTCCAGCAGCCTTAACATCTGGCTGTCACTGAGCCAGGTCCTCCCGGACCTTCACAGCTTAAATTTGGGGAAACATAAGAGGTCACTTCACTGGATCTCTTTAAGGAAATAGATGGTGCCATTTTCTAGCCAGTCCTTCTCAATTTATGGCACAGAGGCACCTGGTGTTCTCAGGAATCCTCAGTTCCACACAAGGATTTTGTTTACATGTTCAATTTGCTGACAATCTACCATTTCTTAATATTTATGCTAGGTATGTTGGCCCATGCCTATAATCCTAGCACTTGGGAGGCTGAGGCGGGAGGGTTGCCTTGAGTTCAAGGTCAGCCTGAGCTACATAGTGAATTCCCTGTGTCATAAAGCTGGGTAGGTGTAAACCGTGGAGATGGGTTAGTAAGAAAGAGCTATTCAGACATACAGACCCAAGTTTGAATCCCCAGAATTTGTCAAAAGCTGGGCATGGGTACACATGTCTGTAATTCCAGCAGCACTAGTAGGCAGAGGCAGGTGAATCCTGTAAGCTTATTGTCAAAGAAGCCTAGCAAAAATGCTAAGCTTCACAGTTCATTGAGAACTCTCAAGAGATTGAGTTAAAGAACTATAGAAGACACTCAAAGTCCTCCTGACCTCTGCATGTACACACATGGGTATAACCACACACACACACACACACACACACACACACACACACACATTCATGTAAACACACAAACTATAAATATATACAACACACATATACACACAGAAAACCCTAGAATAAAATGTGGGTGTGTAAACTGATGACATGACCACTCCACGGTATGGTTAAGGGGAAGGTTTTTATTGTGGATATGAGAGAGACATCTAGAGGCATCTGGAAGACTGGACATGACCAGCAGCCTGGACCCAGCCAATGTTATCTGTGAGAGAGGGGCAAATAACAGGGGATAGAAAATAGAGAGAGAATAGTGAGGAGGCAGGAGCAAGAGAGAGAGCTGGACGAGGCAAGGCAAGAATTGCAGGGTTATAAGGAGAATGAGTAGCTGGGGGAGGGAATCCCATGAGCTGGAGGGAGTTTAGGGGACAGGAGGAGTGAGAAGGGCTAGGATGCTAGCATGGACTTTGAAATGTGTAACAGGTCCTTGACACTGAAGGACCCTGGAGGCCAGCTTGAGCTTGTTGTGTGATGTTTTTGCTCTTACTTTGTTGGCTCTTGTAGGGGGCCTGACAGCCAGTTCCCAAGTATGTCACACACACAGGCTTATTCTTAGTTATGAGTGCCTGGCCTTAGCTTGGTTTGCTTCTAGCCAGCTTTTCTTATCTTAAATTAACCCATCTACCTTTTCCCGATGGGCTTTTATCTTCTGTATATCTTACTTTCCTTTTTATTCTGTGACTGGCTGGGTGGCTGGGTGGCTGGGTGGCTGGGTGGCTGGGTGGCTGGGTGGCTGGGTGGCTGGGTGGCTGGGTGGCTGGGTGGCTGGGTGGCTGGCCCCTAATGTCCTCCTCCCCTTGTTCTCTCTTTTCTCCTTCCTTATTACTCCTTCTATTTATACTCTCTGCCTACCAGCCTTGCTGCCTACTCCTGCCTTGCTAGTGGCTGTTCAGCTCTTTATTTGACTACCAGGTGTCTTGGACAGGCAAAGAATCACAGCTTCACAGAGTTAAATGCAGCATAAACAAAAGTCACACACCTTAAAATAACATTATAATAGGCACTACAGGTAACTATATAGCCCTCTGGCCAGAGGTAAGGGAAATGACTCCTGTTGCTAAATGGGGACCCATTTAACAAGTTCCTGAGGAATGCTGGCTTTTATCTAACCACCAGAAATCCTCCTATAGTCCAGGTTCAGCTCATTTCTGTGTATTTCGACTGCCTTTTGGAGTTTGGGGAATTGAAGTTTCCTTTAGACTTGACAGTGGGTGTTGTGCAATATCTGGCTATCCTTTTGTGTCAGACCTGTAAGACTTGAGTGCTCATATTTGTTTCTGGAAGAGTGAAATGGTGCTCATATACAGATTCTGAAGCAGTACAAACAGGAAGGACCAAGAGGGGAAGAAAATCTCTGCTCACCACGCACAAGGGAAAGGAAGCAAAATACACTGGAAATGACCAGTGAGTAGTGGTTAGTACCAAATTAGCTGCAGATGTAACCATTTTCAGCAGTTCATTAGGGGTGAGTAGTAAGTACACATTTAGGGCATTTTGCTTTCCCATTCCAGAAGGCAGAGTGACTCCATTCCAAGTAGATTTTAATAAGGCTATAATGCTAGCAATATATTTGAGAAAATGTGAGCACTCTGCTAATTTACCAAGTGACACCTCATTAAAATCAATAATTAGCAATTGTTCAGTGTCCAAAATGCATCATTAACAAATATAGCCTTGGCATTATCAATGCCATTTGTGCTTCATCCTTGGGAGAAGGGATGGTACCCTGGTTTCTTTTCCTGTTGCTGTGATAAAATACTCTAAGAGAAGCAACTTAATAGAGAAAAGTTTACTTAGCTCACAATTTCAGTTCATTGTTGCATAGAAGTCAAAATGGTAAGAACTTGAAGTAGCTGGTCATAACACATCCACAGTCAAGCCCAGAGAGTAGTGAATTCATGCCTGCTCATAGGCCAACCCAATCAGTTCCTCATTGAAACTCTTAAACATAGTCAGTAGTGTTCCCATGGGGTTTATTGTTGTTGTTGTTGTTGTTGTTGTTGTTGTTGTAGCTTTTGTTTTGTTTTGGTTTGGTTTTGGTTTCTCTACATTACTTTGGAACCTGTCCTGGAACTCACAGAGATTCACCTGCCTCTGCCTCCCGAGTGCTGGGATTTAAAGGCTTGAGCCACCAACACCCGGCTCCCATAGGTATTTTTTAAAACAAAAATACAGACATAGACATAGAGCTGGACCAGAAGCTGCATCTTTCATGATTAAGGCAGCAATGGTGATAACTGTCAGTGCAGCTTCATCATCAAGCCAATCAGAATAATGTTGTTTATTAAGATGTTGTGCCCACATACTTCCCCTTGCCTCCCATTGAAATTTGCCTTGGGTTTATAGGTGCAGGAGAGCCATAAACATAAATAGTTTATACTTACTTTTATTTTATTCCTAGTTATGAGATAATAAAAATAACTCTCCCTACTGCTGTCAGTTCCAGATCACCTAGCAGTCCTGTCCAACCTTTTGACACTCTGACACAGCATCATTGTCTACAAAGTTCGCGCTTGACGACTGTACAGTTCAGTTTTGCCTGTTTGTGTGTACACACACAATCCCACAATGTTTAAGTTTACCACATCCATAGCTATTGTTGATTGCATGCGTCCTCTTATTGGTGGCCTCTGTCTAGACTGGTATTTCCAGGTTCTTGGTGTTTTAGTCAAAAAAAACTAATGAAAGTAGTTCACCAAGTAGTTACGTAGCAAAGATTTTATTCAGAAGCAAAAAAAAAAAGTATAATGTGGATACGCTGATGTCCTCTTCCAAAAGTCTGTGGGTACTGACTGCCCCAGCTTCCTTCAGTGGGTCCAGGAGGAGAAGCTTGTTGCTAGGGGCGGGTGTGAGCAGTTATAGGCTTGGGTGACATAAGCCTTCATTCACTGTACATGGGCCTTCCTCACAACACCCCTGATTTATTTTGAAGCTGTAAGTTTAAGTGTTGTGAATGCTTTGCCTGCATGTGTGCCTGACACCACATGAATCCCTGGTTCCCACAGAGGCCAGATACCTGGAAACTGGAGTTACAGATGGTTGTGAGCTACAGTGTGGGTGATAGGAATCAAATCAGGGTCCTCAGGAAGAGCAACCAGTGCTCTTTACTGCTGATCCGTCTCTCTGGCCCTTCACACCTGATTTTAATTGTACCCATGCCTACTCTTGCACATGCTGATTATTTTTCCATAAAATGTTGAAGGCTGTATCAGCACATGTCTTTAGACCAGCATGTGTTCCAGAACATGTTTGGTCACAAATGGAAGTTATTAAGATGTTGCTAGGTGTTACTAAGGGTTGTTGGGGTATGGAAACCAGTTTATTTATTTGGAGAGGAGGATGTGTATGTTCAACACAGGAAGGCATCCCTGATTGCTAAATGGCTTTGCAGAAAACAGGTATATGTTTAGGTCAAATCAAGTGAGGTCCGGGATTGCTAAAATAGCCCTATGCTTTCCTGCCTAAGGCCACACACTGAAGGTTGGACACACTTGATTGTGCCAATTGAGCATAAATTAAGTCATGCTGGAGACTGTCACATATGCAGTGTCCAGACCCAAGCCTTCTCT
This sequence comes from Phodopus roborovskii, assembly GCF_943737965.1. NCBI lineage: Eukaryota > Metazoa > Chordata > Mammalia > Rodentia > Cricetidae > Phodopus > Phodopus roborovskii. The sequence goes on along the minus strand of NW_026126624.1, from coordinate 1,270,482 downwards.
AGTAGAGGTTAGAAACAGGGATTTTGAGATCAAAACACACCGTTACACTCCAGGACCATCTTGTCACTAGTGACAGAAGCTGATTTTGTCACTCAGTGGCCGTAGACTCTGGTCTAAATCATTTTACCAGCATCCCTGCCACCCTTCACCTTGCCTTTCCTTACTCTGAGTCCTTTGTGCATTGTGGTTCTTACTCTGTGACAACAACTCAGGCAAAAGATGAAGCCACCAACACAGGGTCAGACCTGGTGAAGATTCTGTTCTGGACCCTGTCTTCCTTGGACATTTAACTTTGAAGGCCTCTGTTTCCTTGATGAAGAGAGATTGTTGCTGCCACTCTCAAATGTTGTGACATCAGTAAGCTATGCAATGTCACAAGGCATGGCATACCACTTGATTTCTGAGTCATTTTACCTAAATGACTCACGCCAACAAACCTCTGTGCACATGTCCTAGCCAGGCCTTTAAGTAAACGTATGTGTGTGGAGGCCAGAGGTAAATGCTGTGTCTTCTTCTTCTTCTTTTAATTTGCTTTTCATTGCTGTCATAAATACCATAATCAAAACTAACTTGGGGAGGAAATGGTTTACTTCATCTTACAACTCCCAGGTCACATCCCATCTCTAAGGGAAGTCAGGGCAGGAATCTAGGTAAAAACCAGCAACAAAACAGTCATGCCAGTCACGGTGGTACACATCTAATCCCAACATTTGTGAGACAGGAGAATTGCTCTGATGCTAGGCCTGCCTGAGCTACAGAGGTAATTCAGGCGTTGGATTAGGCCCACACCCTAAAGTCTTCATTCTACCTTAATTAACTCTTCAAAAAACCTTTTTTCAGCATACACATTTTGCAGGGGTATAAGTTAACCTACAACAGATAGTGGGGTGATTCATTTGTGTGTGTGAGTGTGAGTGTGTGTGTGTGTGTTTATGTGTGTATGTGTGTGCACCATAAGTCAACCTCTGGCATCATTCTTCAGGAACCATCTACCTTGTCACTGGAGTCTAAGGTGCATTGATTAGGCTAGACTGCTGACCAGTGAGCCTGACAATTCTCTGCTCTCTACCTCCCCAGGTCTGGGACTGTGTCGAATGCTACCACACCCAGCCTCTTATGTGGGGGATGGGCATTGAATTCAGATCCACATACTTGCATAGCAAGCTCTTTATGGACTGAGCCTCCTCCCCAGCTTGTGTTAACTAATTTAATTTTTGAATTGTATTTATTTATCTGTGTGTGTTTGTATATACAAATAAGTCTCAAAAATGCACAAGTGGAACTCAAGCTGTGTCTCTCCTTCTACTGTGTGGATCCCCAGGATCAAATTTGGGTCATCAGGTTTGGTATCAAGTGCCTTTACCCTTTAAGCCATCTTCTGTTTCTGGCTGGGGGGCATAGTGAGCTTCCAGCCCCTAACAGCACACGTACAGAAGACTGAGTAGCCTGTGATTACTCTTTGTATTATCTTGGCTGTGGTGCCCAGTTGTTTGGTCAAACACCGGTGTTGATATTCCAATGAGGTGAGCATTGAAATCAGTAGAATTTTTGTGTGCACTGGTACTGCTAGTAGTACTGATGCTGAACTCAAACTCACTATGAATCTGTGGAAGACTGTGAGCTCCTGGTCCTCCTTCCTCCACTTCTAGGACACCAACACTCACTTTTCAAAGAGGCCATGGCCGTTCTCACCATTACCCCCAGACTTCTGGGGCTTTCTGGATGTTAGCCCAGTTCTAGGTTCAGGGAGAGACCCTGTCTCAAAGGAGTAAGCTGTAGAGTGATAGGTCAGGACTCCTGACATCCCCTCCAGTCTCTGTATACATGCACATAGACACATGCAGCCACACGCACCACACGAGGTGAGGGGAATCAGCTATTGGGAAATTTTCTTCTCCACTTAGATAAAGAAAAACCAATATGCTAGTACTTCCACTAAGTGTCAGCGGTGCTGGTAGGCTGGTCTTTTTTTTTTTCCTCAGACTACACAGTGAAATCCTAACAAATGGATCATCAACAGTAATTACAGATTTTCTGGGGATGTGATTTCACAGCTCCCATTTTCAGAAAATCACATATCTTTGCTCTATTTGAGTGAAAGCGTGTTTATAGTAACAACTTGGTAATAAGAAACCATCTTCGAAAGCTATCCTTGTTCTTTGATGTGACTGCAGGGATGGGGGTTTTAAAGATTCACACCACCCGGGTGGATTTTCTGTTCTGCATGCTACTGGGTGATTTCACAGCCCCCCTTAGTGACACTGTGCCTGATAGAATACTGATGGACACGGTTCCCCGCTGTTCTTCTCCTTTGATGTGGCTGAAGGAGACGGCTGTGGAAATGGACTGGATTCCCTATTGAAGCAACTCTGCTTCTTTGATCTCAGCACATAGACAGACAGACAAACAGACACACACACACACACACACACACACACACACACACACACACACACACACCAAGGTCCTAGACTGGGATAAGGTTGTGTATATGAACTATTAAAGTGAGTTTAAGCTGAGTTTATATTCCCAGCATTTGGGAAGCTGAGACGGAAGGATCTCTGATGTAGGCCAGCCTCCCAACATAGTAAGACCTTTGTCTCAAAAGAATAAGTTAATTAAATTTAAAAGTACACATAATGGACTGGGGAGGAGCTCAGGTGGCCCTACTCCTCCCTGAGTAGCAATTGGTAACTAATGTTTGTAGGGAGGGGAAACATTTTCTTCATTGATGAACCACTGAAATGTATCTAACACGCTCCCATGTCTAACCTCTCACCCATGTTTGTGTAAGCAACTCTAATTAAACTCAGTGTGTCCCAAAAAACAAGTTTGGGAGCCAGATATTGATGGTGTACAACTTTAATCCCAGCACTCTGAAGTGAAGACAGAAGCAGGTGGATCTCTGTGAGTTTGAGGCCAGCCTGGTCCACAAAGCAAGTTCCAGGACAGCCAGAGCTTTTACACAGAGAAACCCTGTCTCAATAAATAAATAAATAAATAAATAAGGGACTAGGTAGGGATAAGAAAGAGATCAAGTGGAAGGAGATAAGAAGAGTAATGGGGGTGATTATGATCAAAATATGTTACATTTGTGTGAAAATTTCACAATTAAACTCACTAGTATATGTAATTAAATATACACTGATAATGTTGTAAGTATATATGAATGCTGGACATGATGTGTCATGGCTCTAGTGCCAGCACTTGGAAACAGAGGCAGAAAGACCACTGCTTTGTACAAAGTCCCAGAACAGCTGGAGACAGAGTAAGGCCCTGTCTCAACACTCAAGTGGGGCCAGGTAGGTGATGCACACCTTTAATTCCAGTGCTCAGGAGGCAGAAGCAGGCAGAGCTCTGTGAGGTCGAAGCCAGCTTGGTCTATAGAGAGTTCCAGGACAGACAGAGAAACCCTGTCTCAAAAAACAAAACAAAACAAAAATACCACAAATGGGGTCCAGGAAGGAAGTGGCAAGATGGGTCTGTAGGTAAAGGCACTTACTGTCAAGCCTGACTAAACACACACACACACACTACACAAACTACACACACATACACACACTACACACACTATACACACACACACTACACACACACACATATACACTCACTACACAAACTACACACACACTACACACACACTACACACACACTACACACACACACACAACACACATTACACACACTACACACACACACACACACACACACACACACACACACACATCAGTAGTCTCTGTAGACTCAGGTGCCACCACCACCCTCCACCAGCCAGCCTCATGTCCACCCTCATCATGATGATGCTTGTGTGCCTTGGATGAGCCCTCTGGACTCATGTGTTTAAACCCTTGGTCCCCAGCTGGAAGCACTGTTTTGCATAAGGTTGTAGAACCTTTGGGGTATGGTGCTACCTAGAGGAAATGTGGGTGGAGTTGGGGCCTTGAGTGTTACAATCCAGGCCCAGTGTCTCATTTCCACCCACCCCCCACCCAAATACGCCCAGTGCCATAGATAAGCTGGCCCCATCTCTATGCCATCCCTGCTGTGATGGACGATGCCCTCTAAGCTATGAGACAAAATAAGACCTGGCTCCCTTCAGCTGCTGTGTCAGGTATTTTGTCACAGTGAGAAGACAAGTAAGTGGCACATGCCCAGTCTCCCTCCCAGCCCAGAACTCTCCTGTGAGTCCTAGTCCAGAACATCCCTGCACACATGGCTCCTGGAGGGACTGTTGCAAACACCTCTCAGACTCAGCATATCCACAAGAGTGTTTGTGACATCCTCTACCCCTAAACTCACCTCCACCAGCAATCTCCCAGCCTGGTCCTCTCCCCACACTCCTAAGCCTATGAGGTAACCCCTGGGTATTATCTTTGACTACTTCCTCTCTGTCCTCCACTATCCAGATAAGCAACGGGTCCAGGAGATTTTATTCTGCACACCCATCTTGGAGCTGTTTATTTGTCTCTGTCTTGCTCCAAATACACAGTCATACACTCATGTTAACAATGATAACAATACATTCCATTTGTTTGTTTTTTTGTTTAAGTTGAGAGTCTGCTAGCTCCTCCCATGAACCAGAGAGCTCCATTGGAGTTGGATCTTAAGTGGCCATCAAAGGAAATATTAATGTGCCATGTTCTGCTCTGCCACCTAAGTGGAAACATTTCCAGTTCTTATTTCCCTACCCTTCCTTAGTCCATCTAAGCCCTTCTCCTCTCTGCCTCCTCAGCCAGGACAGCCATGTTCCTTCCCAGTATTATGTGAACTGCTAATCTAAGATCGTATTACTGGTGGCTGCCTCACCGCAAATCCTACAGAAGCTGCCAATGATTCACCCAGGAAATCCGAGGCCTGGCTATGGACTTGGAGTCAGTGGTGCCTGACAGCCGCTCGGTGGCTGAGGAAGAATGGTAACAGCAATCTCCACTGGTACATGATAGATTCCCCAGGTCCTATGGCAGTTGCTGGAGTAAAAGCAATTAGTCATCAATGTTCCTTGCTGCAGTCTGGTCGAAGTTAAGGTCAGCTGAAGAAAGGACATTACACAGGGTGAATAAAATCTAACTAGACAATGTATGTCTTTAGTATATTCTACAACTGTGTAAGAAGATATATAATGCCTGGTTCCAAAATTGTAATAACCTTGTGGAGGATAGAGAAAATTCCAAGGATGCCACCTGTATTCATCTGTCTGGAATAATTTTCCCACCATCATTGTTAGGCCTGCCTTGTACAAATGCCCAAATGCCTGCCCATACACATTCCTGACAACTTATCTTGGCACTCACCTCATATGTATGTGTGTTTTATACCTGTGTTCATGTGGGCACATGTGCACATATGTGAAGGCCAGAAATTGAATCATGTGTCTTTATCAGTCACCCTCTGACTTAGTTAGGGTTTCTATTGCTATGAAGACACACCATGACCATAGCAACTCCTATAAATGAAAAACATCTAATGGAGGCTGGCTTACAGTTCAGAGGTTTAGTCCATTATCATCATGGCAGGCAGCATGGTGGCACAAAAGGCAGACATGGTGCTAGAGAAGTAGCTAAGAGTTTTACCTCAGGAGCTGCAGGCAGCAGGAAAACCACGAAAGCCACTGGGTTTGGCTTGAGCTTCTGAAACCTCAAAACCCACCCTCTAGTGATACACTTCCTCTAAGGAGGCCACTCCTACTCCAGCAAGGCCACCCCTAATAGTGTCACTTCCTGTGAGGCTGTGGGGGGAGGGGCATTTTCATTCACGTAACCTCATACTCAATCTCATTTTTTTAAGACAGAGTTTCTCCATGAACTCACTAAACCTGGAACTCACTGACTCAACAAGGCTGTCTGGCCAATGAGCTCCATGAATCCCCCGTCTCTCCTGCCCCAACCCCTTATCACTGGGGTGACAGAAGTGCATTCTCCCAGATTTTCTGCTAGTACTGGAGATCTGAACTCAGGTCCTGCCTGTTCATCAGGCACTTTACCAACCACACCATCTCCCCAGCTGCTGCACTCACGCTCTCATCTCATCCCTCTGTTATAGCATCCCCAGGACTATCAGGGCATCCTGCCCTCTAGAACTCAGAGGCAGAATGAAGTCCTGACCTCAGTCCATCCCTCACATATCAGGCCAAGGTGACAGGGCAGTCAGTGTTAATCCACAGTTATTCTGAGCAGATATTCCTGTGTACATTTTCCTGATGACTTTAGGACCATTGACAGGGACAGGTAACTGACGAATCCATCCCACAGGCAAATAGGCTTTTCCTTATGCCACTAGACACAGACTATATTCTGAGTTATTCATACTTACTCCAACAGGTCAGGTTCAATTCTGCTGCCTCTGGACCACTCAGCCACATTTGTATTTGTGGAAACAGTCAGAATCATGCTGCTCCAAGATCTAGTATGTGTGACAAACTATTCCAGAGCTCATTCCCCCACCCCTTCCTTATTCTAAGCCTTCTGAACAAGCAAATGAGGGCTTCCAACCATGAATGATTGAGTTACCTAACCAAATTGACCAGAAAAAGTTGGAAAAGAGCAAACAACAGCCAAAAACTTAAATTCAGCAAAAGGAATTATGCAGCAGAGAGTAGTCTATCCATCTGAGAAGGCTGAAGGTAGACCTTAAGAAAATTAACTTAAGCATTTTTCATGCATCAGATACTCCATGTTAGCTAGAAGTGCATTGCTGGGTGCCCATTGTCTTTAGAGCCACTGGATGCTGACAGAACTCAAGACCATCTTGTGTGCGTGGACACATACCAGGACCTGGGTTGCCTGCACACCAGGCCATCTAGTCTTTGAACACCATGATGAAGCCCCACCCAAGGACAATGGTGTCATTTCAAAAGTCTGTCACTTAGGAAAACAAGCATATCTATCACTTAGGATATGTAGCACAAGCAAACATAACTATCTCAAATAAGCAAAATGAGAAAGGTTTTGGAAATACACAGAATGGTTTGGAGGACCAGATGTATAGCTGAGCTGTCACACTGAGAAAGATTGATGCCAGACCCTCTGTAGTTACCTAGGGAGTTAGGAATGATAGACAGCTCATTAGTGTCCCACTATTGGCACAAACAGAAATCCCATATTTTCCCATCAAAACTCAGCATCTGACTGACCAACCTAATCACATCATGTACCCACCCCTCATCCAGAACAGGGTGGGACATTTTGAGTAACAGCTTTAAGGACCCAGCTCACATTGGAGAAGAGAGGTTTTTCTTTGGCACCATTCTACAAGGAAATTGAATGGGACAGACAAACACACAACCACAAAAACACCTCTCATCAAATTCCTTGTAGCAGAGAAAATGGCCATGTGCATTTCATGCCATGCATATCATAGGCTAACCAAAGTTGTCTTCCCTCCATGTTTTCAGAGGGAAAGTCTCTTCAACTCCCCAAGATTTATTTTCCTCAACTATAAATGAAAAGGCCCAGCCTGATAAGAGTTTTATAGCCAGCAGTGCCTTGGGCAAGAACAAACCCTCTTGGTATGAATATAGATTACAAGCTGTTGGAAAAGCTTGATTGCCAAGGATTTTGAAGGTCATTGTGTGTCTGCATTGTAACTGAGGATGACTCCAGAAGCTGAGCGGAGGTCGTGCTTTGTCTATCAACTGTCCTCATCTAAAGAGAATGGCCAGATTGTGGTACAGGTTTCAGAGGCTGAATAACGACAGGAAGGTACAAGGAACAGATTTTTCTTCTGACAAACTTGTAGTGGCCAAAGTCCCCTCTGCAAACTGACAAGACTTGTCCATCTCTGATCTGGATGTCAAGAGATCCCTCACAAGTGTGTTGATCCACATCTATAGTTCCAGCTCTTGGGAGGTGGAAGCAAGAGGATCTAGGTTTGAGGATAGCCTTGGCTACATGAGGCCAGCCTCAGCTACATAAGGCTAGACTAGGCTACATGAGACCCAAACCCAAAGAAAGAGAGGTAATTCAAAATAACAGGGCAGCTAGCTCTACTACTACCATGCAGCCCAAATCATTACCCCACTTCCTCTACAAGCTTTCTTCAATATGGAAAACCAAGGCTCTCTCCTTCTTAGGAAGCCCTCTGTTGATAAGGATGTCTTTTGTATCTGTTTCTCTTATTGGTTGATGAATAAAGCACTGTGGCCAATGAGGCAGGATGCTACGTGGGAGTAGGAGACAAGGAGGATAAGTGTAGGCAGAGGGAGTTGAGATGCTGGACGCTGGAAGAATAACACTATGCCAGACATCTGGGTAAGCCACAGCCTCGTGGCAATACATAGGTTGATAAATATGGGTTAACTAGCTAGCCAATAAGAAGTCCTACTCATTGGTGAACAGTTTTATAATTAATATAGTGCCTTGTGTGTTCTTTGAAGGCTGAAGCAGCAGCAGGACTCAGGCAGCTGGTGGGGAAGAGTACACATAACATGGGGCACAAATTTCCCCTTAAAATATGACAAAAGCTTAAAAAGGGATTAAAAAAAAAAAAGAACAAAGTCAAGCACGGCTTCTTGGTAGCAGCATTTTCTCAGATGGTCTCTGTTTTGCTAGAGACAAGCAGAGACTTGCATGGCCCCTTTAAGTGAGGTTTCCTGAGTCAACATAAACAAAAAACTGCATGGCTCTTTTAGAAGGCCCTGCTAACAATTGAATGGTGTATATGAGCAGCTGGCAATGGCAGTGACCACATCTCCAAGCTGACAGCATGCTGCTTAATGGCAGCATAGACCAAGGCGGTGAGCACAGCTCCCAGTGCTGGCAGTAAACTTATGCCCGCCATCTTTGAAAGCCAGTGGCTAAAACAGCCGCCACTTTAATTTTAACAATGTTGTTTAGCAGCAGATAAGAGACTCGGCCAAAAAAAGATAAACATATACAGTAAACCTCTAAAGCATATACAGTGTGTTTAAAAATGCCTTTAATCCCCGCACTTGGGAAGCAAAGGCAAGTAGATCTCCATGATTTCAAGGCCACCTTGGTGTACAGAGTGAGTTCAAGGACAGCCAAAGTTACACAGAGAAACACTATCTCAAAAAAATAAATAATTAAAAGTAAGAGAAATAAAATAATAAAATAGCCATGTAAAGATGGAAAGTACACAGAGAGTCTGGATAGTGTATGTTATTGTTGTCTTTAAATTGTTTAATTGCTGGGAAAGGAGCAACAAAAGACATGCTGCTAAATTAATCCAACTTATATATTTTAAAATGCTTTGACTTCTAAATTTAAGTATAAGGACAGGTTACTTGAGAAAAGAATTTCTGCTTTTGTTTCCACAGAAAATGTAAAGCCGTGGATTCCTTCCAGACTGATATGGTTTGATAAAGCCAGACCCCCTATAGCAATGTCCCAGGTGAGTCAACTTCTAAGACTACAGAATACTACAGCTAGGATTTGGCCAGATTTCTGTTTTATAATGATCCCCATGGTTTACAGCGCCCCCAAACAGCAGGAAAGAATTTGAAGAGAATGATGCCCACATTCCCAAATATTACTCATAAATGTTTATTTTCATTTAAATAGGGTTTATTATAAATGGTTAATGATCACAGTCAATCTCCTTCTAAAGAAAAAAAGGGGATTATGATATAGAAATAAATACTTTGCAATGGTATGGATTTTGGTTTATTGATACAAATTTAAGGTCAATTTTGTTAAGGTATACCTCTCTTGTTTAGGTATTGTGTTTATTCAGCTCTTTTTAAAATGTAATGTATAATTAAACACAGATTGTAGCCACCTATAATAGTTAAAACTTAGGTTAGTTAGATTTTCTAGATATACAGAGATATATTTCAAATGGATAGGCATTCTTCAAACCTTTCAAAGACCTACAGAATATGGCATTTAAAATAGTTTAGGGTTTTTCTTGACAATGAGACATGACTGCTGCTGGCAACACCAACTGCATCAGAAAGCAAGATGGGCATCGAAGAAACTCGTTAATGGAGTTTGCCTTCAACATGGCAGAAATAGCCATTTGGGCGAGATACTGCTTTTGTCTAGACTGTTTGACTATATGTGTTATAAAGTAGATGTGCAGGACCCACAGGAAAATGACTGCTGAAACAAAATGGACAGTGCTGCAGGGTTCCTGCTTCATGGAAGAATCTGCCAGACATTCTACAGGACACAGAGAAAAATGACTGACAAACTGCCAATACAGATGGGACAATTTGAAATGTCCTATTTTACTTAGAAATCTGCCAGATACACTGTGGCCTATGGGCCTAAGATGGATGTGGCCAATTTACAGAAGAACTTTGAATGACTGTCCAGGTAGTGAAATGTCTATGTCATTTCTAGAGTTTTTATATAATCCTTCTGTGGTCTTTGATGAAGTTGAAGACAAATAGTTTTCCTTAGGATTTGAGATAAGTTACATATAAGACTTTAGACACATAAAGATAGGACAGATAATAAAATATTTTCTTTAAATCTTGCTAAATGTTAATGAACTAAATATTGTAAATATAGTTCTTACTTGATAACTGTATTGTTATATATAATTTGACTAAGTTAAAATTAAAACCTTTCTTTTTATTTAGACAGAAAAGAGAAGACAATAGGGATGTCATCTGTACATATGTTTCTCTTATTGGTTGATGAATAAAGCACTGTGGCCAAAGAGGCAGGAAGATAGGTGGGACTAGGAGACAAGGAGGATTCTGGGAAGTGTAGCCAGGGAGTCAAGATGTTGGACGCTGAAGGAGTAACACCATGCCCAACATCTGGGTAAGACATAACCTTTGGGAAATACATAGATTGATAGATATGAGTTAATAATTAAGACAGGGCTAGCCAATAAGAAGCCCTGGTCACTGGTGAACAGCCTTATAATTAATATAGTGTCTAATGTGTTATTTGGGGGCTGAATATTCTTTTTCCTAAGTAGGACTTGGGAGCATATGATTCTTGAGCTGAACATCTGCAAGAAAACTAATCAAGTAGGCAATGAATTGGAAAGAGAACTCTATATTTTGTGCATATTTATTGTTTATTAATGCCCTCTCTTGATTGATTGGCTTCTGTTTTATTGGTTTCTCTCAATGACACAATGTAAATTGACTTCTTAATCATCCACATTTGTAACCATTTACCCACATGTCCCGTGATGGCTGCCTGTGAGCCTGTTGTGCTGTGCTGTAGGAAACACACACACTCACCATGTCTTGACTTGTTCTCTACCACTATGCTCCTTAATGATGCCCCTAGTCAGGAGACAACCTTCTTGGGACTAAGTGTGACCTCATCTCAGTCCTGAGAGTCACATTCCCTCCTTGAATGTATGCCTGCCTGGTGCCAGGAGCACAGTTCTGCCAAGAGCAGGCTCATCCACAGCTTTACTCACCACTGAAATAAGCTCAACTCATTCTCTAGAAACCACATAAAGGGAGAAGAAGAGCACAGACTTACAACGTTGTCATCTGACCTACACAGACATGCCAGGGCACACATGCACACGTGCACATGCTCACACGCACACGCACGTATACACACACACAATTTTAAATAAAAGTTAAAATTGACATGTTAGCCTTGTGCTGCTGTTTGCTGATGACCCTCTGGTTCTAGTCTCCCTCTGTAGGGATACCCAGTCTTTATGGGGTCAATATTTATTTTAGAACTTCCCATGAGGGCTGCATTTATTATTATATTTTATTATATATTATTCCCATCCTTCTTCTCCTTCCATCTCCTCCTGTGCCTTCCCACCCCCTCTCAAATTCATGGCCCCTTTTTCTTTAACTACCATTGTTAGATACACACACACACACACACACACACAGAGACACGCACACAGACACACAGACATAACTGCTGAGTCTGCTTAGTGTTGCTCCTATATATATTTTTAGGGCTGACCACTTAATATTGGATAATTGGGGGCTCTTCCCTGGGTAAATCAGATTTCCCCCTTCTCGGTAGTTATTAATTGCCTGGAGCTCTTTGTCTAAGGGTAGAGCCTTGCAAGAAGCAAAGAGGGATGTGGTTGTTTGAATAGGAATGTTCCCCATAGGCTCAAATATTTGAATGCTTGATCATTAAGGGGTGGTGCTACTTGAGAGGGATTAGGAGGTATGGCTTTATTGGAGTGGGTGTGGCTTTGTTAGAGGAAGTATGTCAATGGGGGTGGTCTTTAGGGTTTCAGAAGCTCAAGCCAGACCCAGGGTCTCACTCAATCTGTTGCCTGCAGATCCAGATGTAGAATTTGCACCATGTCTGCCTGCATGCTGCCATGCTCCCCCAACATGTTAACAATGGACTAAACCTCTGAAACTGCAAGCTGGCCCCAATTAAATGCTTTCCTTTATAAGAGTTGCTATGTTCGTGGTGTCTCTTCACAGCAATAGAACACTAAGACAAGCAGTGAGTGTAAGGATAGTATTTAGAATACAGTGAGAAACTACATTGATTTAGTATAAAGTGGCAGCAGTATTTTCTCCTCTAGGTTCCATGGCCTCCCCAGTTGTGGTTATTTGGCTAAATTTGCAGCACCGGGATGAGTTGCCTCCTATTGAGTAAGTCCAGTTTAGACAGCTGTTGGTTAGCACCAAGATACAAGATATTACACCTCTGGGAATATCTTGTCATGCTGTTCATTGTGGTCTGAGAGTCACAGTTAAGGAGTTGGAAATTTGCATGGCAGCTTCCAGCACTAAGAGCTAGTCCTTTAGATAGAGGCTTCCAGGTCAGATCCAAGTCTTTTGTCCAAAGTATGTGGCAATCTTCAGCAATAAGGATTTACTTCAAACTCTGGAAGGTAACCAAGGGAATGGTGACATAGTTTTTAATCCCATGTCATAAGTACATTGAAAGTTCCTCCTTGAATTGTCAGATGTGCAAAAGCAAGATTTCCCAACAGCCTGTCACTGTAATCGAATCTCCCTGAAGCTCAGGCAGAAACAACTGATAAGACTTTGCAGCATCCAAAAATCCAAGTCTAAAGAGATTCAAATCTGTCCCCAACCAAGCGACAGCAAGAGACCGGAACCCAAACAGCAGCACACTTACATCAAACATCACTAATAAGACTTGGCTTGCAATGTGTGCTGATAGTATCCATTCTGTTCTATTTCATTTGTAAAATCGGGTTGTACTATTAAATTGATTTGACTATTGGACTCTGCTCAATTGTTTGTAAAACACTATCTGCTCTAGTCTTAGCAGTTAAAAGTCCCCAGTGAGCTGGAGTGATGGCTCAGAAGTTAAGAGCGCTTTCTGTTCTCCCAGAAGACCTAATTTCAATTGCCAGTAACCATGTAGGGTAGCTCATAACTGTCTGTAACTCCACCTCCACATCCAGGGGATCTGATACCTTTTTCTAGCCTCCTGGGGCTACACACACACACACACACACACACACACACACACACACACACACACCCCTGAGTGTATGAGGAGTGCGTAAGGAGGTTGAAAGGACCTAAAATGAGTTAGGGAAGGAAACAAATATTAGCAAGATATAGTGAATAAAAAATGTTAATAACAGTTTTAAATAAAAATATAAAAAAAATGATGTCTGGAAAAAAGTTCCCAATGACAAGTTGGGAGCTGAAGGAAGAAAGACCTAGATCACTGAGGTGGGCCCTGCTCTTCTGCTGTCTCGCTGAGCCGTGAGGGAAAGTCACTGTGGCCCGCTTTCCATCTTAAATGGTGCTCTGCCTGTTGCACCTCATCCATGTGTCTATTACAGATCTTATGACAAAAGGTGTGAGAGCATTTGGAAAAATACTAGAATACCACTCACCTAGAAAGAGGGGGAACGGGTGGAGAAGGAAGAAGGGCAGGAAATCAGCTGGTCTCCATGTGTACACTCCTCTAGGGCTCAGCTCTGTTACTTGTGGAACACCCAGGTAGGGACAGAAAACAGCTAGAGTCATGTCTCCATGTTCTCAGGCCAAAATGCAGTGATTGGCCAAGAAGAAAAAGGAATCTCTATAAAGACCGGAGACAGGACCCTTGAAATCAGTGAAGTCAGCATTATCTTTTTCCCCCTTGTTCCAGCTGGCCTTGAACTTAAGTGCTCACCCATTAAAAAAGAGCAACTACTATCCACCTTCAGGTTTCCAGATTTCCCAGTGTTCCAAAGGACTTTTCGTTTGTTTGTTTGTTTTTATATTTCATTTTTTATTTGTGTGCATGCCGTAGTTCAAGTTTGAAGATCAGGGAATTACTTGAGGAAATTAATTCCCTCTTTCCACCCTGACTCAAATTGTCAGGCCTGGCAGCAGGTGACCTTTACCCACTGAGCCATCTCATGGGTCCAGAAATCTTGAATTTTAAATGAGAAACCACCTAGTTTTCAAATAGCCATTTAGTTGGAGGTGGTAGTGCACACTTTTAATCCCAGTGCCCAGGAGGCAGAGGTAGGTGGATCTCTGTTCATTCTAGGCTCGTCTGGTCTACAGAGTGAGTTCCAGGACAGCCTCCAAAGCTACACAAAAACCCTGTCTCAAAAAAAAAAATCACCTAATTAAAGTACACATAATATTATACATATAACATATATAAATAGAAAATAACATGTCAAATCCATACTATAAATATACAAAATTAATAGGCTCTGCTTTTCCATCAAAAAAAGTCATACTTAGGGGTCAGTGAGATGATTTAGCAGATAAGGTACTTGCTGCTAAGCCTGAACACCTGAGTTTGATACCTGGTAGCCAGAAAATTGTTCTCTATCCTCCATAGGCATGCTATGGCCTATGTGCCTGCCCACATGCGCACATACACACACACTTTTTTAATCAACATGAGAAATGGTTCAGTTGGTGTCTTAGGGTTTCTATTGCTGTGAAGAGACACCATGACCACTTTTATAAAGGAAAACATTTAATGGGGCTAGTTTGCAGTTTCAGAGGTTTAGTCCATTGTCAATCATGGTGAGAAGCATGGCAACATGCAGGCAGACATGGTACTGGAGAGGAAGCTGAGAGTTCTACATCTTGATCCTCAGGCAACATGAAGTGAACTGAATCCCACACTGGGTGTAGCTTGAGCATATGTGAGATCCCAAAGCCCGACTCCACAGTGACACACCTCCTCCAACAAGGCCACACCTCCCAGTAGTGCCACTCCCTTTGGGCCAGGCATCCAAACACACAAAATATGGGGATCATACCTACCCAAAGTACCACAGTTGGTGAAGCACCTGAATTCAGATCCCCACTACCCACATAAAAGTCATGAGTTTGCATGCCTATAACATCAATGCTAGAGGAGACAGAATCCCTAAACACCATTGATGAGGCAGCCCAAATCAGTGAGCTACAGGCTCAATGAGAGACCTTGTCTCAAGAAACAAGAGAAAAATCTGGAAAGATGGTTCCACACTTAAGAACACTTGTTGCTGTTGCTAAGGATTGGATTTCAGTCCACAATTGTCTGTAACTCCAGTCCCTCCAGTCCCAAAGGACCTGATGCCCTCTTCTGACCTCCCTATGCACCAGGTGATTGTGATACATATATATATATATATGTGTGTGTGTGTGTGTGTGTGTGTGTGTGTGTGTGTATGTATGTATGTATGTATTTATTTATGTATGTATGAATGAAAGCAAGACAGTCATACACATAAAAAAGAAATGATAGGTGTAAAAAGAAACAAAGAAAAAGAAATAAGAAGAAGCCAGGCTCAGTGGCATCCGCCTTTAATTCCAGCACCCAGGGAGAAGCAAATTGAATATCTGATTTCAAGCCTATCTTGGACTGTAGTACAAGTTACTGGCCAGCCAGGGTGGCATAGAGACTCCATCTCTAAATAAATTAATAAGGTGAAGAGCGATGGAGGAAGACACTTAACATCAACCTCTGGCCTCTGCATACACACATGAACACACACATTCATATATATACACTGCAACACAAACATACACACACCATTACAGACTCAAAATTAAGTGATCTTCATTACACTATTTCATTAGCTTGTTGCAGCCAAACCTACACAGTGCATCTCCAGTCTTTCATACTACCTTAGCCCTGGTCCTCTAAAAAGCAGCGCCTATACTGCCCCTGGGCTTTAAAACAGAGAAAACATTGGTCTCAAGGAAGGAAGTACAGGCAGTCAATCCTCTGCCTCATGAAGAGCCATAGAGAGACACAGCATGTCAGCAGGCAGGTTGATTTGCTGAAGGAAGAAAGTGGGTTAGGAGCAGAACATAGTGATGAGGAAAGAATGGGTTACTCCGATGGTTCTGGCGAAGCGACAGGATGAAGCCCACAGGGAATGTGGACACAGGTATAACCTGAAAATCCTTGAGTTTTGTTGTTGTTTTGTTCTTCTTTCAACTCTCCCTGGATCTGGCCAAAGCAGTTTAAGTCTCTAGTCAACATTCACTACACAATGTGAATGTTGTCTGAACTTTCAGATGCCTTGTGCCATACCTATAATGTCGTTTGTGTTCACACAGGTCTGGAAAGAGCATCAACAAGAAACTCCAGGCACATGCATAGTTAGACCAGCTGCATAACAGCCAGGACAGGGCCTGACACTCCCAAGATCACTGGCTGCATGCTGGCTGCAATATAATCCAGAAAGTGGTTTGGAGTCTTCAGAAGAATATGCAGTTCCTGGAGTCTACCATAGGATGGACATACAGTCTGTGTGGATGCAAGTAGACATCACTGAAGAATGGCTATTGCAAAAGCTATTAAGTTGAAGACAGACAGACAGAAAGAGAGAGAACAAATTCTATCATAAATGAGAGATGCCAATATAGATCCTACAGACACTAAAAAAATAACAAGAGGATATCAGGTGCAACTTTATGCAATAAATACAGCAAAAACAATAGACATGTTGGGGGGCAGGGAACTACTATGCTGACACATCTTGAGGCTTTGGAGCACATTTATAACTGCATTTACAAACTGAAGAAATGTAGTTTACAACCCACCTTCCCACTTCCTACCTATCCTTCAAAGTTTAACAGTCATAAATTCACAAAGTCCACTCAAAATTAAATAGCAAAGTTCTATAAGCTAGGATCTCAACAGAGACTCAAATGTTCAGTTGTCTGGCAGGGTTTGGGTTTACTTTTCATTTTCTTTCTTTCTCTTTTTCTAAGACAGGGTTTCCCTTGTAACCCTGGCTGTCCTGGAACTTTGTAGACCAGGCTGGCCTTGAACTAGTAGAGATCTGCTTGCCTTTGTCTCCCGAGTGCTGGAATTAAAGGTGTGTGTGTGTGTGTGTGTGTGTGTGTGTGTGTGTGTGTGTGTGTGTGTGTGTGTGTAAGAAAGAGAGAGAGAGAGAAGCCAGAATATAACCTCAGTCCCTGCCTTCCACTTTGGGATGGGGTCTTTTGTTGTTATTCTCTGCTGCATATGCCAGGCTACCTGGTCCATGGGTTTCTAGCCCATGGGTTTCTGGGTATTCTATCTCTACCTCCTATCTCCCCATCCACCATATCTAGATTTTATGTGGGATCTGGGGAGTCAAATATAGGCCCTCAACATTTATACAAGACATATGTTACCCAAGAACCATCTCCCAGCCCTTGTTTTGGGGTTTTTAAGACAAGGTCTCAGTCTCAGACTCACTAGTTTGTTGAAGATGGCCTTAAACATCTGATCCTCCTGCTTCACAAGCTTAAGAGGCACAAAAGAATAGGGCTAATAACACCAGTGAAGGGAGCTGAGTGGGTGGACAAGTCTGAAGAGAAACCAAAAATAATACAGAGATGCCCCAGTACTCCAAAAAGCTTATCCAGAAAAAATATCATGAAGACAGTGGGTTGTCAGGTCTTCGGCCTGAGAGATAGCAAACCCACAAATCTACAGGATCAGAGAACAGCTAAGACAACACATTTGAGTTTGGTAAACAGCCAACAACCACTGTGTAGCTGTGTGACTCCACACAGTCGGAAACTCCGGATGCTCTGGATTGCTATTTGAAATTCCCCAATGTTTAAATGTTGGCTGAAAGAAGAAAATACTGTGTGGGCCAACTAAAACACACCAGCTAGCCAGATGCCGCGGCAACCAACCAGTCTGTGACCTTTACTTCATAAGGTTTTGCTTTTAAGAGGTGGAGTGTGGAGGAGAGAGGATAAGGGGAGTTTTTGTTTGTTTGTTTGGGGTTTTATTGTTATTCTTCTTTTTCTGTTTTGAGAGCCTGAATGCTCAACTTCTGGAAATCGGTTTACTTTCCACGAGCCCTGGGTTACAGAAACTTCAAAGCAAAGCAGCCACCATCAGGAAACTCCATCTTTCTCCAGCCCATCCCCCTCCTCCTGGGATCCAGTTGATAAAGAGCTAGAGCCTAAGATTTGAGGAGCTGGGATTCTCCACTCTTCTGGCTGCTGCCTATCCAGTGTCCAGCCTTCACCTTTCAAGGCTCAGAGTGACCACTGTTTCCAAAGGGCAGAATTGACAGGGAGGTGGGAAAGATACGGACTGAGGTTGTTTATTTTTCTGTGGTAAGATGTCAAGAAACCAAAGTGAAAAGCAAATATGCCAAAGGTTCCTGAAAACAGATTGATTTCAACCTCCCAAGTAGGCACATGGGGTCCTGTCATCTTCTGAGTTTGGTGGTGATAGCCACCTACTCATGTCCCAGTGACCCAACCCAATCTCATTTATAAGGAATCTTCAAAGGAACATGGATGAGACTCCTTGGAGAAAGTCTAGTCCTAATGACCCACATGCTCTTCCTAGAAGCCAGAGAATGATCATGACCATGTCACCCTAGGCTGGGTGAGTGCCAGGAAGACAAAATGAGTGTCCCAAAGAGGTAAAGGCAAAAGTCAGTCACGTGGAAGGAGTATCAGAGAAGAGGCTGAAAGCCCCTCAGATAAAGCTGGTGCTAGGGAACTTTCTTCCCAGCTACTCTCCCCATGGGCTTTGATCAGGTTTTGCTAGATTCCTTGCCCTGTGCCCTGAGCAGTTCATGCTCCAATTGCCCATCCTCCATGCATCCCTAGCCAGGGGACTCAAGCCACAATTTTCAGCAATAATAGCTGACAGCAAAAGTATCTCTTTTCACTCTGGTTCAAACAGAAAGCTGAGCATTTTCAAGGCAGCACCGGTCTCCACCCTCCCCACTCCCCACTCCACCCAAGTTCCTTGGCGACAGAGGCAAAAGTGACCAACAAAAGACTTGAGCAAGCCACCAACAGCTGTAATCCAGACAGGAGTGGGGACGTCTTAGGAAAGGCCGGGAGGGAGTTAAATGGCTTCTTCAGAAAACTCTGGAACTGTGTGGAGCCCCACATATTGAAAGGAAAGAACAAAACCCACCTCCCCCAGTTCCTGCCCATCCATCATCTCCAAGTCTCCCGGAGTCGTCGCCACCCCCTCCCCACTGCCCTGGAGTCTTTGTTCCTGGAAGTGTCTGCTTTCACAAAGTAAGAGACTTCAGAAACAAAGCCCCCTTCACTCCTATGGCTGTGGCTCAGTGTAGACTTACCTAGCACACACAAGGCCTGGATCCCATCCCCATCTCTGCAGGAAGGAGGTAGGGTTAAAAGAAGGGAAAGAAGAGAAGGGAG
Organism: Phodopus roborovskii; assembly: GCF_943737965.1. Lineage (NCBI taxonomy): Eukaryota > Metazoa > Chordata > Mammalia > Rodentia > Cricetidae > Phodopus > Phodopus roborovskii. The sequence goes on along the minus strand of NW_026126624.1, from coordinate 1,250,990 downwards.
GGGAGGAGGAGAAAGAAGTCATTCCCTCTCTAGTGACTATTTAAGCTGACTTCTGATTTGTTACTGCCACAAACTGTGCTGCAAAGACCCACTTACTACATAAACCACATCCCCCACAGCACAGTGAACTCCTAACAGTGGAATTACTGAGCAATTGCATTGCCATGCTAATCAATATTTACTACATTGGTTACTACTAAGCTGTCACCAACTTCATTTGCACTATGTTGGGCCATTTTATGCAACTTAAAAAAATTATTGAAGCTAAATACTTTATAAAGAAAAGAGGTGTATGTAGGTTGTGACTCTGGTGCCTGGAAAGTCTAAAGAGCACAGTACTGGCCTGGTAGCATCACTGTGGGAGTGTACACTGGAAGAGATAGAATGGCATGTGAGAAAGCCAGACAGCGGGGACACGCCAGCTAATTGCCCTTTTTCTTTTTATTTAACGTGGGGGGGGTAGCAGTTGGGGGATGCCCCAGCACACGTGTAGAGGTCAGAGAACAACTCTGTGGAGTTGGTTGGTTCTCCCATTGTTACATGGGTTCCTAAAATGAAAACAGTGTGTGGATGTCCAGCTGTTCAGGGTCCTGCCATAGCTTCAGCTGAGCCCCAGCCACTCTGCTGGGGGACAGCGGTTTGTGCACACTGGAAGAATGAACAGAAGTAGCCCCACCAATGAAACATGGGGGTCAGTGACCAAGACTGCTGTGCCTACAGAGAGGGAGTCCCTAAAGTGCTGGACGCAGACCTCCTGGACTCTTCAGGGCTACGGCCTCCCAGAGCCCCCAGCCAGGGCCAGCTCACCAGTCCTGTCTGCTGGCTTACTTTCCTTCCTTCCCTGCTATTTGCCTCTTCCCTCCCCATCCACGCTTCCTTGGGATAGTTACCCAAGTGATCCATTTGTATTCAAATGCTAGCCTAGGGTCTGCAACCTAAGACAGTGCTATGATTGCTATTTACTAAGGGGAAGGGTACAAGTTCCCCCAAAAAGAAGAGCAAATGAGAGCAAAACAGCAGCCAGACAAAGAGGCTGGTGGGTGGACACTGGTGGCCAGACTGGTGGCTCTCGAGTTGCAAAAGAGCTTTTTTGTTGGAGGTATTAGCTTGGTTTGGTTTTGTGAGTATGACTCCCTGTATGGGTTGTGGGGTGAAGGCCAGAACCTGTCTTCCTCAGTTTCTCTCCATCCTTTGCACCTTATTTTTTTATTTTTGTAAAATGATTTGCCAGGCAGTGGTGGTGAAAACTTTTAATCCCAGCATTCAGGAGACAGAGGCAGATGGTTCTTTGTGAGTTCAAGGCCAGCCTAGTCCACAGAGCAAGTTCTAGGACAGCCATGGCTACACCGAGAAACGCTGTTTCAAAAAAAACAAACAAACAAAGAAAACTGTTTAATTCTCCCTTAAATCCTGTCAGTTTTTTAAATATGCCTTTGAAACAGAATTATATCACCCTCCCCTCTTTTCTCCCTCCAGCACCCCACCACCAGCTAACCCTTCCTCAAACCCCTCCTGTCTCAACTATCAAGTTGATAGGCCTGTTTTCTTTGATAACTATTATTGTAACACCACACACACACACACACACACACACACATATACACATACACACACACAGTGTCAGCCCCAAAACCACATACACACCAACAAAAATGGATTCAACAGGTTGTATTTTTATATTTGTATACATACATACAAACGTTCTTCTTAGTTTTTGTTTTGGAGTCTTGGGGGTTGTTTGTTTGGGTTTTGTGGAAGGGGGTGTTTTTTGTTGTTATTGAAGTAAGGTTTCTATGTGTAGCCCTGGCTGTCTTTGAATTGTCTCTGTAGACCAGGCTAGCCTCAAACTCACAGATATGCCTGACTCTGCCTCCTAAATTCTGGGATTAAAGGCTTGTGCCACCACACCCAGCCTTTCAACTCATGTTTTAAGGCAGAGTCTCACAGCAGCCAGCAAGCCCTGAGGACCCTCCTATCTCGGCCGCCTCAGTGCTGGGTTACAGAGGCATACAGAGTGCCTGGCTTTTCTCGTGGGTACTGGGGATCCGATCTCAGGTCTTCAGCCCTTTATTTTTTGATTTGCTTATTTGTTTGTTTTTTCAGTGTTTGAGATCAAACCCAATGCCTTGAGCATAGAAGACAATAATAAACAACACCGTCTGATACGGATATGTGTCATGAATGTACAGATGGACCCATAAAAGCACTGTGTGAGCCACTGCTTTCCCTTGAGCCTTCTGCTCTGGAGGGCACGGCCAGCACCCCCCACCCCATCCCACCTGTGTGTGCGTGTGTGTGTGTGTATGTGTGTGTGTGTGTGTGTGTGTGTGTGTGTGTGTGTATGTGTGTGTGTGTGACTAGGGATTGAGTGTAGGATTTATACATGCTAGGCAAGCACCCTACTGCTGAACTGTATCCATAGCCCTTTTCCGATTTTTATTTTAACAGAGAGTTTAACTACTTTGCACAGACTAGCCTGAAACTCACTGTGTAGCCCTAAGAACTCCCTCAAACTCATAGTCGTCCTACCTCAGCCTCTTAAACAGCTGGAGCTACAAACCTGTGTAACTGGGCCCTAGCCTCTGTTTTTAACTGCACTGTTTTCAATTGTGGTACAATACACATAAAACAACCATCTCAAAGGCCTCAGGGTGGAACAGCCCCTGCCCTGCCTATGTGCCTGTGAGCCAATGTGCCAACTGCCAGCAGCTTCATCTATGCCTGAGGCCCTCAAAGATGCACAAGGACAGCAGGCACTCCCAGCTCTCAACCAAACCCTGAGAGTCAAGGCTGCCTAGTGTCTACTGTAAAGCTACTCTACATTTCAGATCTAAATACCCCTCGGTGGGATCACTCTCGTCCTACCACACCCCACTTTCCCATAGAATCAACCTCCTACTGCTTGTGCTGGGAGCTGGCTTCATATTACCCTTTATTAGGCTGCCTGGCCCTCTTGTCCTACTTGCTCTGGCTCCCTTATCTGTTTTCTGTAAACTCCAAGTGCTGCCAGGGAGTCTCCGCCGAGGGGCACATCCAGCCCAGGTTCAAGACCTAATGGACACTGCACAGTGTCTGCAAGAAACAAAAACAAACAGAACTGCCGGTGTGGACAGGAAGGTCAGCCTTCCCATCCAAAGCAAATGTCCAGAGTGAGAAAGGGAAAGCTGCACCAGCTCTGAGGCCAAGCCAGGTGGGCAGAATGGAACTGAGCATGTCATTCTTGGCATAGGGATTCTCTGATAGAAGGGGAAAGGCCACCTTTGCACTGGAAGGGGAACCAGACTCCCAAGCCTGACATTTGCTGGGGATTCCAGAGTGCACCTTCCTCAGAGGGACACTTTTGCAGAAATGTTAGGGTTGTTTTGTTTTGTTTTGTTTTTCTTTTTTGAAAGTGATGCTTGTTGCTGCTGTCTTGTGAGGCTGGAGGTTCCAGCATTGGGCACAGCTACGCTATAACCTTGACCAAAGAGGTCTTTTCCTCTACCAACAAAGGTGTTCCCTTCAGCCCCCCAGCATGTTGCTTCAGTAGGGCACCCAGAGCAATGAGGGAGGAAAGGGTCATCTGCCTGGTGACCAATAGCATGACAGGTGTCGCAGACAGATCACCCTCACATGTGTGTTGTTTGTTTTCTGTTGGTTGACTGGTTATGGAATAGTCTCATTTAATCTAAGGTTGGTCTTAAACATGCTGAATAACAGAGGATGACCTTAAACTCCTGACCTCCTTTTCCACCTGGGACAACTGTCATGTACCATTACACTCAGCTTGTGGATGGTTTTTCATCCACTTTCTTCTACTAACATTTCTTTCTCTAGTGTGAGTTTACATGGGTGACTTTCTGTGTGTGTGTGTGTGTGTGTGTGTGTGTGTGTGTGTGTGAGAGAGAGAGAGAGAGAGAGAGAGAGAGAGAGAGAGAGAGAATTAGTTTTCCTTCCACTATACAAGTCCAGGAATTGAACTCAGGTTGTCAGGCTTGGCAGCAAGTACCCTTGCACAATGCGCTATCTTGACAGCCACCCATAGGCCTTACTTCTGAAAATCTTCCCTTGCTGAGGCTAGTTCACCACCACAGGTAGTAAGGAATACATGCAGAAACCCCTTAACCCTTCCAGGGTGACTGGAGTGATGTCCAATTGAGTTGGGGAGCTACATAAAGAGCATCTCTTGGTGACTCTAATCTGTCCCAGACCCCAATAAGGGCTGGAAACCACTGCCTGAGCCTAGGACTGAGCTGCTGTCCTCAGAGGCAGAAAGTGAGCAGGTAGTGCACGTGGATTCTTCTGAACAAAAGGCCTGTTCTTTAATGAGGTTTCCTAATTTAGGGCAGGAGAAAACTTTTGAGCTATTATTAGGCAACAAATGGGTCTCATTTAACTGCCCTACTTTTAAAGAGTAACTTTGCATTTTTAAATTAAAGAATTATTTTTAGCCAGTCATGCCTATAATTTCAGCATTCAAGAGGCAGAGGCAGGAGAATCACCCTGAGTTTGAAGTTGACTTTAGCTACATTGGGGGCAGACCGGGGAGGAGCTACAGGAGAATAGAAGAAATGCTGAGAGATCAGAGAGAAGGAGCAAGTCAAAGCCACACTTCCTTAGCATCTTAGCAGACAAGAGAACAAGTTCCTGTTTCTCCCTGTTTATATCCTGTTTCCGCCCAGCTACCTCATTTCCTCTCTGTCTGTACTGACCTCCAGGCCTCTATGGTTAGCTAGTGGCAAGCTGCATTCTCTGACTTGAGACAGGCTTTATTTGTACAACCAAGATATCACCACATCCCCATTCTCTCAGCCAAGACCTCACAAAGCTGTACCTTCTTGTGTTCTCTGACCGGGTGAAGGGATGCAACATCTCTTAATATCTCTTAATATTAATGTCTCCACCTTAATATTTGAGACAATGTCTCTCACTGAATCTGGAGCTCACCAATTGCTAGACTGGCAAACTCAGGTTCCACTCATCTCCCCAGCCCCAGCTCCAGCCCTAGAATTGCAGATATGAGCATGCACCACTATGTCTGGCTCCCAAATGAGTGGGTGCTGCAAATCCAAACTCGGCCCCCACATCTCTCTCCAACTTCAACTAACTACTTCTAGGGCCTATGCAGAGAACCGTATGCTTTGTCTGTACAACAATGGGAGAGTCTCACAATCTTCCAGAGGACTGACTGCCCTGTCCCTTGTTTCATAGTTCATCTAGCCAATCCTATTCATCCCTCCAGGACCTAACTGCATCACCTCCTCCAGGGTGTCCTCTTGGACAGCCTTACATAGGTCCTTCCACTCCCAACTTGAGATGAAGCTAGCTGTCTCACTCCTGGACTCAGATGGGCAAACAGCCAGCCTGGTCAGGAGGTCTCAGTCAGTGGTTCAACCATTGCTGCACACCAGGAGGCACCTGTGGACCTTGCCTCTCGTTCTCCATGCAATTGATCTGAGTTAAAAGATAGAGAAGCAAAGTGGTCCTTCAGCTTCCATGAACAGTGAATCCCTGAACAGTTTCCCAGGCAGCTCCAGATGCCATCCCTGACCTCTCCACTCTTCCTCCTCCCAATACTCCCTCCCTCCTCTCTATTCAGTGAGCTGAGCTCTCCCAGCTGGAGCCTCCGGTGAGCAGGCTCTTTCTGCTGCTCCCTAACTACCCAATAGAGATACCATCTCTTCCCTTAGGAACTGTTCCTGCCCAGTAAACAGAAACCTGGTCCAGAGCCAAACCCAGTCATGCCGAAAGGTATCTGGCCCTTCCAAAGGAAGAGGCTGTGTCCAGCCTTGTCTCCTCTCTCTTCCCAAGCTTCCTGACTCCTCTATGAACTTGCTGCAGTCTATTTAAAAAAAAAAAAAAAAACATACTGAGTGTCTTAGTTTGAGTTTCTGTTGTTGCAAGGAAAACCCCATGACCAAAAGGCGAGTTGGGGAGGAAACAGTTTATTTGGCTTACACTTCAGCATTGCTGTTCATCACTAAAGGAAGGAAGTCAGGACGGGAACTCAAACAAGGCAGGGTCCTGGAGGCAGGAGCTGCAGAGGCCATGGAGGGGAGCTGCTTACTGGCTTGCTCATCATGGCTTACTCAACCATTTTTCTTATAGAACTCAGGACAGCCAGCACAAGTGGCATCACCTACCATGGACTGGGCCCTTCCCCATTGATCACTGAATGAGAAAATGCCTTATAGATGGATCTCAACAAGGCATTTTCTCAACTGAGGCTCCTTCCTGTGATGACTCTAGCTTGTGTCAAGTTGATACACAAAACTAGTATAACTGATCCCTTGTCAATTTGACACTCAAACACATCACTAGTTCACCACAACTCTTCCTTTCTTATTCATCCCCAAGATCTTAAAAAACATTAAATGTCCCAGCCTTTACAAATTCAAACACACTGAAGCTTTAGTCCCTTTAAAATAACCAATCACTTTTAAAATTCAAGTCTCTTAACTGTGGGCTCCAGGAAAATATACTCTCACTTCAAGTGGGAAAAATCAGGGCACAGTCACAATCAAATCAAAGCAAAACAAAATCCAACCACCCAATATCTAGGATCCACTCAGGATCTTCTGGACTCCTCCCAAGGGCTTGGTCACTTCTCTGGCTCTGCCCTCCACAGACTCTGGCTGGCTCCACTCCACTGCTACTGATGTCCTTGGTGGCCATCCCATGGTACTGCCATCTCAAAAATGCTGGGGTCTCCTGCTGCAACTGGGCTGCACTTTCACCAGTAGCCTCTCAAAGGCTCTCTTCATGGTGCCAAGCTCAACCTCTTTGCATGAGCCCTTGGTCTTGGGCCTTCAACTGCCTCTGAAGCTGCACCTTCACCAGTGTCCTCTAATGTCCTCCCACAGTGCCAAGCCTCAGCTGACCCAGTCATGCCTTCAAAACCAGTACCACCTGGGTGACTCTTACACATTACCAAGTTCAGTTGTCAGCACAAGGTACAACCTTAGCCACCTCTGGAACATAGTTTCTCTGTGCTCTCAGGAAACACATCCCAGATTTCACTAATGATGCTGGTCTCTTCTTAATCACCGCTAATTTCTTAGCTCCAGCTGACCAGCATCAATTGTCCCCATAATGTAAAGGTTTCACTTCAGTAGTTCTGGTATCTTGTTAGTCACTGCTAATTCTTCAGCCCCAGCTAATCAGACCCACAGAAACTTAATTCAAAATAACAAATGCCCCTGATAGAGTCTTTAGACTTCCCTCTGAAACTTTGCAAGTCAGGCCTCCAGCCTCTGCACTTCCTTCAATATTCTTATCTTCCAAGCTCCCCCCCAGAACATCCCACTGAGGTCTCTCAACACCCAATGGCTTTTCTAGCCCAAAGTTCCAAAGTCCTTCCACAATCCTTCCAAAAACATGGTCAGGTCTGTCATAGCAGTACCCCACTAGGCTGGTATTTGTCTTAGTTACGGTTCCTATTGGACCAAAAGGCAAGTTGGGGAGGAAAGGGTTTATTTGATTTAGACTTCAGAATTGCTGTTCATCATTGAAGGAAGTTAGGAAACAGGATCCTGGGAGGCAGGAGATGATGCAGAGGTCATGAAGAGGGTTGCTGCTTACTGGCTTCACGTGGCTTGCTCAACCCATCTTTCCATAGACCCCAGGAGCAGCTACCTCAGGATGGCACCACCCGCCACGGGCTGGGCCCTCCCCCATTGATCACTAAATGAGAAAATATATTACAGCTGGATCTCATGGAGGCATTTCCTCATCTTAGGCTCCTTTCTCGTGACTCTAGCTTATGTCAAGGTGACATACAAAACCAGCTGGTACACTGAGTTCAGTGGAACACCACAATAGCCACTGCTCTTTAGAGGTAGAGGCAGGAGGATCAGGAGTTCAAGGCCAGCCTGGATTACATGAGCCCCTGTCTTCCCCAGCCTAAAACAAAGCTTCTATCCCTATTCAAACTGTAAAGGGCAAAGATATGTCATGAAGTATGAGATATCTCAATTTCTCCACAAGTCCTCCTGTATTTACAGGAGGGTCAGGGGGTTCAAGATGGGCTTGGCCTATATAGTGAGTTTGAGGCTAGCCTGGAAAACATAAGACTCTGTCTCCAAAAGCAATAGCTAGACATGATGGGGCTGACATGTGGTTCAGTGGTAGGACACATTAAGTCCAGACGCCATCCTTAACAATGGAAGAAAAAGAAAGTTCATAATCATGGAGTTCATGCTACCACAATTCTTACCAATTTTCTCATTCTTCTTTCTTGATGGAGAGGGTGATTTCAAGACAGTGTTTCCCTGCGTAGCCCTGGCCATACTGGAACTAGCTTTGTAAACCAGGCTGACCTACAGATCCTCTGGGCAGAGATCCAGCTGTCTTCGCCTCCCAGGTACTAGGATTATAGGTGTGTGCCACCACTGCCTGGCTAATTTTCATATTCTTTAACTGAAAACTTGGCACAAGGAGCAGAAGCAAGTTGCTAATGCCCAGCATGAAAGTCCATAGCTGCCCTGTGCTTGCCTCCTGGCTCTGCCTTCCCTAATGCCCATGTCTCCCCAACTATTAGTACAGCCATCTTCAGCGAAAGCTCCTGCACCATGGGCTCCCAGCCATTCCTCAGATGCCTTGCTGACCAGAGACCCTGCTGACCACCAGAGGTTAGGTTGACCAAGCTCTTTCTGGAGCAGGGTGAAGATGTAGTCACTTCCACATCTGTGGACCTGTGGTCTTTGTTTTGTGTGTGTGTGTGTGTTGTTGTTGTTGTTGTTTTGAAACAAGGTCTCATCTGGCCTCAAACTTGAAATGTAGTCCATGGTGACCTTCAACTCCTGATCCTCTTATGGATACCAACCAAGCGCATATTGATAGGTGTGCACCCCCATGGCCCATATACCTGGGCATATATTTCGGATGATGTCCTGCTGGCAAAGTCTGTGGGAAGAATGCTGCAAGTCACACACACACACACACACACACACACACACACACACACACACACAGAGGGATGCTCCCAGGCCACTTGTTTCCAGGCACTTTCTCAGCTGTGGACTCCATCCATCTCCACATCAGCATTCTAGCGCCATCTTGTGTCAGTTCCCAAAACCCCAAAGATAAGGCTATTTCTAATTCCATTATTTTTAAATAACAATGAAAAAAGTTATATATAGAACATATTTTACCACCTAACTGAGTACGTGATATGGGAACTAGGGGAACTGAGACTGGAGGATCAAGACTTGATGCTAGAGGTAGGCAGATCTTTCCAGCCCCCTTGTTTCTGGATTGTAAATAACAACCCAGAAGTCAAAATTGTTCTATTCTTGTGGGATTGCAAACAAATCTTCATCTGTTCCACAAATAAATAAACAAATGGAAGGTGTTAGAAGCACCTTCCACAGGGAAAGGAAATATCACATCATAGTTATAGTCCCTGAGCAAATTTTATTTATTTGAAAGTGTTTTAAATCACCCCTGTACCCTCAAGACACCCTGTTCTGGAGGGAACAGATAAAGGCCGAAACGTGAGCATGGTTTCCAGCCGAGCTTTCCACTGCACAGCTTCTCACAGAGCCTGCAGGGTTCAAACAGGACTGACAGGCACAGGCCCCTGGGACAGAGATGGAAGACCAGCTTTCACATCTGGGGCCCAGTATAAGCCAAAGGATTAATTCATGCAGGCTTATCCTTATATCGTGGAGAGAATGCCTCAAGAAAGGAAAAAACAGTGCTTCCCCGGGGAGAAAGAAAGTAGATGGAAGTTGGGGAAAAAAAAGTGAAGTGTCACTCTTTCCAAAAATGCATAGAGTCTGGTTTTGAGGCTGAAGAAAGAGTCTAAAGTCTGCCCTTTGCTGTCAGTAACTTCTTATTGCTTCCGCAGCTATCCTCCTCACAGGGGCCAAGAACGCTGCCCTCAGGAGTGAGATGCACCAAATCTAGCATCCTTAGGACAAAGTCCAGTCCAGTCAGGTGCCTGGCACACCGGCACATCCTGGTGATGGTGTGAGAATGGCAGTCCTACTATTGCTGACACAAAACTGTATCTTTTTCTAACCAGTGTTCATGCTCACTTTCTAACAATAGCTGACATCCCTGGGTCATTTCCACACATGGGCACTATACACCAAGCGCTTTCATTTAACTGTCAAGGCAGCCAAAGGTAGCCATAGCTGAGGCTCCCACAATTCAGAGAAATTGGGTATCACATTGGTCAGAGTAGAGACACTGCAGTAACAAAAATCTCACCGCTTAACAAGTTAACCTTTCTGAAGTCTTGTCCAGCAAGTGAGGACTCCCTCTAGTGGTCAGTTATTGACACCACACTGCAACTCTGTTGCGTTCTGAGCTTTTGTCAGTCAGCCCCTTCACCTTCTGCTTCTAGGGAAGGTTTAGGTCAAGAAAATGAGAAAGCCCACCGTTCTTACTCACCTCAACACAGGGTCCAGTGGCACTTCTGCCCAGACACCACCAACTAAAACCAGTCCCTGTACTGCATCCACAGGCAAGGAGCTAGGAAATAGCCCCTCAGAACTCCTGGGGGATAAGAAAGGAACAGAAGCAAATGACTTTGAGGAATACCACTTCCTACTGCAATGAGCTTGCCTCAGGTTGTACAGCCAGCATGATGCAAGTAAAAGCCAGGCAGTTAGGAGGTGGCAGAAACTTTACAGGGTAGGGGCATGTGCAGGTCAACAGCACTTGTCACTGAAGGAAATCCTGGGACCAGAGCCATTCTCTGTCTCTTTGCTTCATGATTGCCATGAGGTAAATGACCTGCCCTCCACTCCATCATATGCTCCTACCATGATATACTGTGCTGCCCAAGGCCCAAAGCAACTGTGGACTGAAACCAGGAGCCAAAGTTAACCTTTTCTGTTTTTAAGTTATTTATCTTGAGTATTTTGTCACAGCAACAGAAAGCTAACTAACACATTGGACCTGGCTAAGCTGGATCCTACCTCTGGATGTCTCAGAAGGCTAGAATCAAGGTTTCAGGCAGGGTTAGGACCTGACCTGAAGGACCAGCCTAGTAAGCCTCTACTTCCCAGCTTCCCCATGGGTGTTCCATAGAGCCCACTCTCAGCTTCTTGCCACGGTGTTACAAGGGAAATCTCAAGTTTGGGTGCTTAACTATAACAAGAACATAGAACACAGAAACACCAGGTTTTGTTGCCTTTGTATATAGCTCAGGGAATCAAACCCAGGACCTTACACTTGTTAGGTGGGTGCTCTACTATTGAACTGCAGCCCCTCCTGCATGTATCCTAAACTCACCTCAATCTCCCAGTCAGCACACTCCCACTTATCTCCAGTGCTTATTAATTGGCTAGTACACACTGTGGAGCAATCTTTGGATTGTAATGTGCATTGCCAACAGCTGGGCAGGAAGAGATTGGGAGAGACAGCCTAAGACAGAAAGAATTCTAGGAGGAAGAAGGGCAGAGTCAGAGAGAATCACTGGCAAATGCAGAGAAGCAAGATGAGACTGCCATAATGAGAAAGGGTACCAAGCCACCTGGATAAACATGGATAAGAATTATAGGTTCACTTAGGTGTAAGAGTTAGCTAGTAACAAGCCTGAGCTATTGGCCGAGCATGTATAACTCATATTCAGCCTCTGAGTGGTTATTTGGGACTGGGCAGTTGGTACAGGAAACATCCATTTACAAGTACAGGTTTATTTTGGCCTACAGTGTAAGAGGATAGAACTATCATTGAAGGGAATGGATGGTGACAGGTGGCTCCATAATGGTTAGAGCACATGACAGCTACTAGATCACATTCCAGTGGACCAGGAAGCAGAAATGGGACAGGATTAGGACCCAGCCATGAACTTCAAGACCCACTCCCAATCAGACCATTTCCTGAACCTAGGCTCCACCTCCCAGAGATTCCACCACCTCCCAAAACAGCATCCCCGTAATCATACAGTTCTAACACTGTCCCAAAGTCCAATGTGCCTTTTGAGACTCAAGCCAATCTCTTGACTATGCACCCCTGTAAAAAGAAAAAAAGTTAATTTAAGAGCACAAGAAATAGAGAGGAAAGAGGGAGGCGCTAAAGAGACAGCTTAGTGGTTAAGAACACTTACTGCTCTTGTGGAAAACCCAGTGTTCAATTCCCAGTCCCCACGTGATGACTCACAACTGTCTATAACTCCAGTCCCAGGGAATCTGATGCCTTCTGACTTCCTTAGGCTCCTATATGCATGTTATACACACATGCACACACAAACTCAGGCACACACATACTCATTAAAAAGAGAAGGAAATCATGTTTTAAATGAATAAAATACTTCCAATATGCAATCCCACAGAATGGGCATTCGCATTTCAAATGAGAGGAATCAAAGTAGAACTGAAACCCAGCAAGGAAAACCATGCCATTCCATATTTGGCACCTAGGGCTCTTGGTGGCATTATCTGGACTCCAGATGACTTGGGCAGCTCCACCCTCCAACTCCATGCAGTTGTCCTTAACAGACCTCCCACATTTCTGGCATCTCCAATACCCTGAGACCTCCTGAGTTCCTCTTGGGACATCCATGTAGAAACTATGGCCCTGCCACATGTTACCCTGCCTCAGCACCTTTCTGGAACTTTGGCACAACGTTCTAATAGCCCCCTGGCTGTGGCATTTTGTACACCTACACTCCCAGCACCACATAGAAGTGTTCTACTGCAAGCGCAGTGTGTAACCTGATCTTTGGCCCCAGGTGCAGCAGCCTCTGGGCCTGTACCTAGTCAAACCTGGGAAAATGTTTTCCAGCAACTTCAGGAAGGAAAGGTCTATTTTGGCTCATGGTTGGAGGGGATACCTTCCATCGTGGTGCCAAGCTGCTCCATGGCAATGGGGAATTGCAGCTGCTACTTGCTCACATTTCATTACACCAGGAAGCAAACAACATACAATTACCACTAAAATATATAATATAATCAGGCAATTGGTAGATACATATCTGTAATCCCAGCACTTAGGAAGTAGAGGCAAGAAGATCAGGAGTTCAAGACCAGCCTCAGCTATATAGTGGGTTAAAGGCTACTCTAAACTATATGAGGTTATATCTCAAAAATAAAAAACAGAAAGTGTGTGTGTGTGTGTGTGTGTGTGTAAAATATACAGTTCTAATATGGGTTAAATAGTTGTTTGAGAATAGTTCATATGATTATATATTTTATATAACTAAAACCCAGTTAGGTAAGCAAACACTTATGAGTTTTTTCTTAGATTTCATGTTTATACTCAAGCATCATTATTTTGAAGCTTTTCTTTTTAAAGCACCAAAAGCCAACTGTGTTTATCAAGAACATTTGTAGTTCCCTGGTAGTACCCTACACACTGTTAAAACCCTTCAAAAGTGGGCCCTCTGGAGTCCACTTTCAGATTTCCCATCCTGAACTCGTACAACATGGTCTCTTCGAAAAATTTACTTGTTTTTCATTCCGTGTATGAGTGACCGCACACATGTACACCACAAAAGTGCCTGGTCCCTGCAGAGGCCAGAAGAAAGCATCCAATCTCCAGGAACTGGAGTCACAGGGGGTTGTGGGCCTCCCTATGTACATGCTGGGAACCAGACTCCAACCCTCTGCAAGAGCAGCAAGTGCTCTTAACCTGCTATTGCTCCAGCTCCAAACACAGGTGCTTGTCATAAATTAGCCTGCATTTCCACTATCCAACACCAGAGGGCTGAGCCTTAGCTGGTCAATACTTAACAATGCTGCTACTGTCTAAGATAATAAAGGGTTTGACCACAAAGTGCCATCGAAAAACAGTCCCATTTCAGGTCACCAAGTTTAACTCTTTTGGAAAAAGATGTCTCCGTTGAAGAAAAAGTCACTGTAGTGTATCCTAGGAAATTAAGCAATTTAGTAGCACCATATTTCAATGAGATCAGATTTCTGCAAAATGCAAACCACAAAACAGTTGAAAAGAAATGCCATAGGAAGGCCAAACATGCGGGTCTTGACAGTGAACAAAGACATACATAGATTGGGGAAGAAAATCAAGGGCACAAGCTGGGCAGTGGCGGTGCATGCCTTTAATTCCAGCACTGGAGAGGCAGAGACAAGCGGACCTCTGTGAGGCCAGCCTGGTCTACAGAGTGAGTTTCAGGACAGCCAGGGCTACACAGAGAAACCCTGTCTCCAAAAAAAAAAAAAAAAAAAAAAAAAAAAAAATCAAGAGCACATGAAAATAATTATGTTGTGTCTTTAAACACAATGAAACTATCTAATTAAGCCTAAATTCATTAAAGGTCAACAACACATAATCTAGCCAGACTCAAAATGCATTATGTAAATAATAGTTAAATCAACATGTCTTTTTTTTTTTTTCTTGTCTCTAGCCTATTAGCCCTAGAACCACCAAAACATGGTGTGATTGGAATACATTTTAAAAGCTGTCATGTTTCAGTAAGATAATGTCATATAAAAATAACCCAAAGCCCACAGGCACCAAATCCTCTGACAGTTCATTAAACCCATAGCATCGTTTTTTGTTTGTGTATTTTTTTCAGGGAATCATCACTGTAGGGAAGACACTGTTGGAAAGATTACAGGAATGAAAGCCAATAGAGAAAAGGGAAAGAAAAGCTGCTCTCTCCCTGTGGAAACATGAAGGGCACTGGAGTTCCCAGTGTTGAATAAAATCAGCTGGAAAAGAGCAATCATATTGCATGATCCTACCAGAGAATGCACGTGGACACTTAGAGCCGAATTGAAATCTTTATTCACCAGCTGGCAACTGCGCTTGAACTTGCCCAAATCACGCAGCCCCAGCCTCGCTGCTCTTCAGTTAGCTAGAATGGTTAGCAAGAAACAGGAACACAAAATCCAAAACACAAGGTTAGCACTGAATGAAAATGAGGACATGACTGCTAGTATGGTTGAGGAAAGGGGTTTCATTAACTATATGAAGGAGAGAACAGCCAGGGACATCCAGTAGGGTCCAGTCTGAACTGGGCCATGAGATGAGAGAGAGGGAGAGAAACAGGAAAAGAAGAGAGCGGGACCAGAGCCAAGTGCGAAGAACCAAGAGGGTGCATAGCCAAAATGGCTGAGTTACATAGGAATCGGAAACTGGGGGAAGGGAAGACAAGCCCGCCCCTGGGCTGAAGGGCTTTAGGGAAGCAGAGGATGGGTGAGAAGTGAGAGCCACAGGTACAGAGTGAGATTTGTCCAGGGTTCCTTTGGGACCTGACAAGCACATTTAGACTTTCCAGGCCACATCTTGACAACACTAACTAAGCAGTAGGTCTCTGTTCAGATTGTGTCACTAAAAGAGAGGGACCAGAGAAATGCTAACACCTCCTTCAGCTGTTTGAGCAGAACTGAGTCTCTGGAACACCAGATACTCATAAAGGAGTCTCGGCTAACTGGAGACCCTCTAATTAGGCACTAAAGCCCAGGGTGTAGCTTTTAGAGGGAATGGGTGGCCTCCCTTTCATGGTAAAGGAGAACATTGTCTTATCTGAACCTGATGGTGCATACTTATTATGCCAGCACTGGGTTGAGGCAGGAAAATCAGCTCAAGGTTATATTGGGCTACATATTGAGTTTAAGTGAACTATGGGCTACATGAGACCCTGTGTTTTAAAAAAAAAAAAAAAAACAGAAAGAAGGAAAAAATGATAGATTCTGGCTTTTGAATACATTGGCTACTTAAGCAAACCTGAGTTCCAACTACAAGCTCTGTCTACAGTTTAACAGCTGCCAGGTTGAGAGAGTTATAAATAGATACATCAAGGCCTGATACACAAGCCACAGCAGGTCTTGCTAATATGAAAATCCCATTTGCAATGACTTTTTCTACCCAACTGAATTGGCCCAGTGAGGTAATCCTGTTAAAACCAAATCCCTGTCTCCAGAGGCCCCAGGACTTGTTATTTGCATAGATTTGCATATCAATCCCTAGTTGATAAAATTCCTCATTAAGGAATGGATTTCTCCCTAGCTGCTGAAATCTAAGAAGACAAACATTTTGGCCCAATGTGTTAAATAAAATTGGCCCTTACCTCTCGCTCCTTGATACCTATTTTAA